>NC_057810.1:529630957-529986252 GCF_018294505.1 Triticum aestivum | reverse complement strand
GAAGCTGCCGGTTGGCCGACTTCCCTTCTTACTCTGCTACAATCTAAGAAGGCCCGAGTACTTGCTCTCCCAGACGGCCAATTCCTTACCCGACCACAGACTGCAGAGCAGCTGTCCAGCTGGAAAGGCGGCAACCAAGGTAGGGCGGCAAAGGAAAACAGCCAAAAGATAAAAAGCAAGTGGGAATGGAAGCCAAGCACATGCATAATTATATTTACACAAAAGTCCTTCGAAGGGCCGGCATTCGACATAGTTTGAATACACCCCCTGTGGGTGGAACTGCGCAAGTTTAATAAAAAGTTGTTCAGGGAGTAACAGGTAGGAAAGTAAAGACGACAAGTCAGGCCAGGGGAGCAACTGGGGCGTCGGGCAGGTCGGTGGAGACGGCAGTGTCGGCTAGAGGAGTGGCCGGCTGGCGAGTCTCGGCTTGATCATCACCTGCGGCAGGCGGTGCATTCGCACACGCCTCGTTGCTGGAGGCACGATCAGGCTGAAGCTGGCTGGCTGCTTCACCATCCGGCACAATGTCTTCACCGTCTCCCTCCTCCTCCTCTTCGCCCTCATCGCTGGAGTCGATGTCCTCCGTCGAGTCTTCACCGTCGGCCGGGTTCATCCCGAACCATTCCTCTGGCTGAGCGACGCCGTCTTTGTTTACCTCAGGAGCAAAGGCGCCGGTGTCGGTGAAGTCGACGATCGCCGAGGCGTGCTAAATGATAGCCGGCCGCACCGCCTCCAGCTCCTCATCAGCCTCCTGCCGCCAGGTGCACAACTGGTCCAAGTTCAGCCCAGGATACCAAGCCCGGACGAACTGTAGTGCCCGTCGAGCGCTGGACCGAGCCTCTAAAGCCTTCGAGGCCTAGAGGCGGCTGACTGCTACCTCCAGCCAGTCGGTAGTCCGGCTGGGGTTGCGGGGAATCACCTCGCCTGGCCAGAGGGCGGCAGCTCCTGCTCTCCAGCACGCTGAACATGGTGGAGCATGCAGTAGGCCGGCTGGATGCGGGCTTGGATTGCCAGAAGCTGCTCTTCAAGCGACCGGTTGGCGTCCGGTGCAATCTCAACCCCAGCCTGCCGCCGGGCCTCACGGTGAGCTTCGATGGCTTGGTTGGCGGCGACGGAGTAGCCGGGGAAGTATTCTTCACAAAGAAGAAAGAAACAGAGCAAATCAGAAGATAAACCAGATTACAAGGACGAGCAAAGTTGTGAAGAAGAAGGTGGCCTACCGTCAATCAAATCTTCAACCCGGCTGTAGCCTTCGCTCAGCGCCTACCTCGTCTCGGCCCAGCTTGCCGCCTCGGTCTCATACTCGGCCTTGAGGGCGGCCTCGCTATCCTGGGCCACCTTGTGGTTCTCCTCCTGGTCGGCCACCTTCTTGGCCAGGCAATCACGCTCCTGAACCAAGGCGTTGAGCTCGCCCTCCCTGGTGCGAAGGGCGGTCTGGGCCACACGCAGCTGCTGCCTCAAGTCGGCATTGGCTCCTGCCGATATGGAGAAGAAGAAGTTAAGGAAGAAGTCGTCAAGAAAGATCCGACCCGACTGCTCAGCAGTCGGCCCGAATCTCGGGGACTACACCCAGTGGGTGCGCTGACGCACCCCCACATGAGATAAAAACAAAAGCACTCACGCCGGCTCTCCGTCAAATCGGAGGCCTTCTGATTCACCTCCCGGGCCTGGGAGTTGAAGATAGCAGCGTGGAGGTTGTGATAGTCCTGCAAATAGGACGAAGGAGCGAACAAGAACAAATCATTAAATCAAAGTTTTCCGTGAAGTTCCAAGCCGCCTGCTCAGCAGCCGACTCGGAACTCGGGGACTACACCTAGTGGGTGTGCTGACGTGCCCCCATGGAAGGAATCAAGAGCAAGAAGACTCACCCGAATAGCCGACCGCGTTGCAAAAAATTCTTGGGTGAACTGCTTCAGCGCGGTGGCCTAAGACTGAAGCCGGCTCTGGACATCCTGCGCTGCCACATTCAACACGGCTGTCCCACCGCCCAGCGTCCACCCTGACGAGCGGACGCTTGCTGTCTCCAGGTCATGTGATAGCGAGCTGGAGCTTGCAGCCCTCTGCAGGTCCGGCTGTGAAGCCGCCCTCCCTGCACGCCGATGAGTCGGCGACAGGATCACAAGATCCGCCTTCGTAGTCGGCTCGCCTCCAGCCGGCTGCTCGGGCGGCGCCTCGGGCTGGCCGCCTTGGCCTGTTCCGGCCGACGGCGGCGGTGTCGCCTCTCCCTCCAGGACGACTATGTCGCCCCCCTCCATCTCCATCGCCGGCTGGTTGCGGCCGGCTTCCTCTGGCGGGGGCACCGGGATTTCGGGGGCTACGGTGCCGAGAGGGATGACGAGTTGTGGAGGCTGGCTATGCAGGGCCTCCACCGCCCTCTCTGCGGCTGTGGCCGCCTCGGCCGCCATGTCGGTTGACGCCTTAGCCGACTCCGTCGTCGTCTCCTGAGCCGCCTTGGCGGCGGCTGCCCTCTGCTCCTCCGCCTCCTACTCCTCCCGCGCCTCCCGCGTGTTCCGCTCCATCGCCGCTTGGAGCTCGGCCCGGGTGTCTATGCGGCGGGAACTTGCAGATCCTCCCGCCCCGCCGATTATGGAGGCGGCGATAGTCCGCTCAAGAGAGAGCGGAGGCCTGATTGATAAAACAAGAAAAGGTTTAGAAGAAAACCAACTAAAGAAGAGAAAGAAAGGCGTACGAGAGTCAATACTTACGCCAAAACCACATGCGGCTGCTTCACCACTTTGCGGAAGCGGGCCTCCTTCGCGGCCGCCTCCTCCCACTTGGTCGCTGCCGCGGAACCCTTGGGCTTCTTCGGCTGACCACCAAAGAGAGTCGGTGCTGCCCGGTGTTTCTGCGCGCTGCCCTGTGCGGCCGGCCCGCCGGAAGGACCGGCACCTTGATGGTAGGATGCCGGCTGGCAGCGCGGAATGGGCTCGGCCTCGTCATCATCAGGCCAGTCTTCGAAACCGGCGGTGAACCCGGAGCCGCCTGCATTGCCACCTCCCCCCACGGCGTCGTTGTCTAAGGCGGCCGCCCCCAAATCAGGGTCGTCAAGGTCATCTGCCTCGCGGTCGGGGGCGAACTTGCATTCCGCCCCCGTGGTCCCGGCCGAAGGATGAAGGAGGGGGTTCTGATCAAAAACAAGCCGACTGGTCAGAAGCCGGCCAGAAAGAGCTCGGCAACAATAAAAGAAGAAAAGAAGGAAAGCTTACCACAGGCAGGGGGTTGGCACGAGAGTATGGCTCCTTGCCGTACTGCCACTCCTCGGTGAGCTTGCAGTTGGCGATGTAGTTCACCATGTAAGATACCTCGTCGTGAGGCATCTCCTTGGTGCTCAGCCGGCTTGGGTCGAAGCGGCCGCTCATCTGGCAGATCAGATGAGGGCGGCCTTGGAGCGGGAGCACTCGGCGCTCCACGAAGGCGGCTATCAGGTCGTCCCCAGTCAGGCGCTCCGACTAGATCAGCACCCGAAGGCGGACGACGGTGCCAGCCCCAGCCGGCGTCAGCGACCTGGCTCGGTAGGACCACGAGGGCTGCCTCCCAACCGGCGGGCCGGCTACGTAAGCCGGCAAGTTGATGTAGTCGCCTTGCGACGCGACGTTCTTCACATAAAAATAGGACTTCTGCCAGAGCTTCACCAACTGGATCAGCGGGATAGTTGGAAACGGGTTGTCGGTTGTCGATCTCCGCATGGCGATGAAGGCCCCACATGGAGCTGGCACGCCCGCGACGACCGTACCGATCTTGGACTGGAAGAACTCCCCCCAGAGTTCGATGGTGGTGAGGATGCCGAGGAAACCTTCGCATAGAGCTGGTGGGACTGAAGATGATAGAATTCAAGAAACGAGCGGAAGAAGCCGCTCGCGGGAAGGCCGACGCCGCGCAGGCAGTGCAAGTAGAAGATTACTCGCTCGCCCTCCTCCGGCGCCAGCGAAACCTTCCTCGCCAGCACGAGACGAACCCACACGAGATATTCCCCCGGCAACCGCCGTGTCTTGCGGAGGAAATCGATATGGTCATCGCGGACGTTGGAGCCGTCCCAAGAGCTCGACATTGGAGCCATGGGGGCGGGAAGGAAATGGAAAGCACGACGACGGAGAGCGCGCGGTGCGGCGACGGCAAGACTGCGGCATGCTAAGAAAAATGGCAGAACGGCGGCGTCGTGAAGAGCCGCTGCGGTGACGGGGAGGAAGAAGAAGAAGGTGACGGCGGAGCGAGGGCGAGCGTGCGAACGACTGCCGCTCCCCCTCCCCGCCCCTACTTATAGCCTCGTGCAGCGAAGCCGAGGAGACGAGGCGTGGGGGGTCGTGGGATTAACTGCGCCCACTCCCCCACGTCCCGCGATTATTGCGTCTTTACGGCGAGTGGAAACTGTCGTCGGAAGACGTGCGGTCAGTTTGGGCCACAAAAGATCCGCGCCTGGGCCGAGGCATGGAAGTGGTGGACCTCGGTCTGCAGCGGCGTCCCGTCATGCGCGTGGGCTGGCAGGCCCTTCCAGCCGAAGGGCGCCACATGGTGCGCGGGCGGCGGGCGGCCAACCCGCGGCCTGGCCAGCTGGTTCCCGCCTTCGGATTTCGAAGAAACTTCACCAAGAAGGCATGCATAAGTGAAGCCGGCTCCTAGCTGCCGGCTCTTCGGGATAGGAAGCTGATTGCGCTTCTCGCTCCCCTTTCAGCCAGGAAGCCCAACCAGCTTCGGGGACTACTGTCGGAGTAAATGACCACGGGTAGCCTAGCCGGCTCCCTTTGGCCCCTAGAAAAAACAACAAGCCGATCGAGCCTTGAAGCACCTAAGACACGAGGCCGCCTACCTCCGGCCAGCTACCTCACAAGCCGAGTATCGGAAGGCGGCCCAGCCCTAAACTCTCTTGGAGGAAACCACGATAGGGCCGACTCCAAGAAGCCGGCCATGAAGGGGCCGACTCCAAGAAGCCGGCCCAAGAAGATCGACACCAAAGAGCCGGCCCCAGGCAAGCGGCCAGGGCCGTGCCCTAAAAGTCTACACCCCCATAACGATGATGGGACGGGTAGTGGCAACAGTGGATCCTGCCTCCCCCGAATCCTGGAGCACGCATGGCTATAGTACGACGTACGGGGCAACCATCACCCATCCGGCGTGGCGCTTTTGCCATGCTAATCATGACGCCCTCCACGACGGGCCGCCAGTACGGCCTGCAGGCGGCAGGCCCCTTCGGTCAGAGAGACGCGCGAAGGTGGCCTGACCTCCCCCAACCGGCCTGGCGCATGGCCGGCTTCTTATGGGCGCCTTGCCCCCCTCCTTGGGGCACGCACATCATTAAGAAGACAAGACGAGGTAAGGCTATAGTGAGAGCCCACAAGACAGCGGCACTGTAGCCATGCTTACCTCGACAAAGCCCTCGTCATCAGAGGCGAGGCAACAATAACCAGCCCCCGACAAGACCTCCAAGCGGTGGGGCCGGCCTGTCATCCAATGAGCCGGCAGCAGGCGGGACCCACCAGTCGGCGGGCCCGAGTGGCCGGCGGAGAAGCCGGCGGCCATACACACTAAAGGCTAGGGCCCGCGCCCAGCCGGATTACCATTGTACCCCCGGGGGGTAGGCCTATATAAACCCCCCGGGGCACCCATGCAAAGGGTGGATCTCGTAGGGTTTTAGACACTACCATAGGGAGAGAAGAGAGCTAGCCTTGCCCTTCTTCCTCCTCCCACCGAACAGCTCAAGGAGCCTTTTGTAGCTTCTTATCGATCTAGTGATCATGCGGAGACCCCACAGAGCAGGAGTAGGGGTATTATCTCCACGGAGAGCCCCCAACTTGGGTAAGATCCGCCGGCGTGCATGTCTTCGCCTCATCCCGTTTCCAGGCACCGGCGATGTCTTACTGGCTCCCACAATGATAAGCCATCCGTTGGCATATGTCGCACCTACCACCCGACAAGTATTCCCTTGCGTGCGATGCCTCTGTGCCTCCTTGGTGTACCTTCTATGATGAGGCCGGTTATCCAATCTCTCTGAAGGGGCTACCCAAAAGTGGGGTCCTGAAAAAAGAAAAAGGTATGGGGGCCTCATGGTGGCTGAAGCGCACTCTGGCCGCATTGAAGTCCTGCCTCCACCTATGCCCATGGTATCTTGAGTGTGTAGTTATGTACGCATGGCACTAACGCCGCTTGAATGGGCCTGGGGTGGAGGCCAGGTTGCTAATCGAGCTCCTAGCGTGCCTGGCGGTCCTGTTGCAGGGTATTTCGAACTCGCTTGACAGTGTTCGGGGATGTCATTGCCGAATTGGCTGTTTGTCGGAGGAGGCTACTTTGTACTTCTGCCGCGAGGGCTACAGTATGCTCTTCCATACGGAGGGAGCAGTCTGTGTTTCCATTGACTGTTATGACCCCACAAGGTCCTGGCATCTTGAGCTTGAGGTATGCATAGTGTCGTACCGCATTGAAACGAGCGAACGTAGTTCGTCCAAGTAGTGCATGATAGCCACTACGGAAAGGGACAATATCGAAGATTAACTCCTTGCTTCGGAACTTATCCGGAGATCTAAAGACCACTTCCAGTGTTATTGAGCCCGTGCAGTGCGCCTCTACCCCTGGAATTACACCTTTAAAGGTGGTTTTGGTGGGTTTGATCCGTAATGGATTGATGCCCATTTTGCGCACTGTGTCCTGATAAAGTAGGTTCAGACTGCTGCCACCATCCATGAGGACTTGCGTGAGGTGGAATCCGTTGATGATTGGGTAAAGGACCAATGCGGCTGAGCCGCCGTGACGGATGCTGGTCTTATGGATCAAAGGTGATCGGGCAGGATGACCATGGGTTAAATTTTGGGGCGACGGGCTCCATCGCATAGACGTCCCTAGTGCATGCTTTCGCTCCCGTTTGTGGATGTGAGTGGCATAGATCATGTTCACCGTTTTTACCTGGGGGGGGGGATTTCTTCTGTCCTCCAGTGTTCGGATGCCGGGGCTCCTCGTCATCATCGTTGTGCAGCCCCTTGTCCTTATTCTCGGCATTTATCTTGCCGGCCTGTTTGAACACCCAGCAATCTCTGTTAGTGTGATTGGCTGGTTTGTTGGGGGTGTCGTGAATCTGGCACGAGCGGTTGAGTATGCGGCCCAAACTGGACGATCCCGGATTGTTTCTTTTGAATGGCTTCTTCCCTGACCGGATTATGAGTTGCTGAATCCGGCATTGACTGTCGTATCCTCCGCATTGTCGCCATTGTTTCCGCGCTTGTGTTTGTTGCGCCGTGGCTTTCCGTTACTCTCACAGATATCTGAAATGCCAGGGTTTACTAGCATGGTGTTGCTGCGAGCCAGCCAACTATCCTCACCTACGCAAAAGCGGGTCATTAGTGTCGTGAGTGCTGCCATGGTCTTTGGTTTTTCTTGGCAGAGGTGCCGGGCAAGCCACTCCTCACGGATATTATGCTTAAAGGCCGCCAGGGCCTCTGCGTCCGGAAATTTGACAATTTGGTTCTTTTAAGTTAGGAACCGAGTCCAAAATTTCCTGGCTGACTCTCTGGGCTATTGGGTAATGTGACTTAAGTCATCAGCATCCGGTGGTCGCACATAGGTGCCTTGGAAGTTATCGAGGAATGCGTCCTCAAGGTTTTCCCAACTACCAATAGAGTTTGCTGGCAAGATATTCAGCCAGTGTCTGGCTGGCCCTTTAAGCTTGAGTGGAAGGTACTTGATGGCATGTAGTCATCACCGCGGGCCATATGAATGTGGAGAAGAAAATCCTCAATCCACACCGCGGGGTCTGTTGTGCCACCGTATGACTCAATGTTGACGGGTTTCAACCCTTCTGGGAATTCATGTTCCATTACTTCGTCAGTGAAGCAGAGGGGGTGTGTGGTGCCTCTATGCCGGGCTATGTCGCGGCGTAGGCCGATTAGGTCTAGTCGGTAATATCCGGCCCGGCCGGATTTATCAGTGTTGTGTCCGGCATGACGATCGGTGTCCTGAGCTGTGGCGCGCCCTCGTGATCCGTAGATTGATCTTGGTTGTCCTGCATTGTTTTCCAGTATATCTCGCAGGTCCTGCGTATTGTCCCAGGCCAGAGTGAACCGGCGTGGGGTGCGGGCTGGTGTCCGGCTTGACATGTCATTTTATCCCGACCACGTGGTGGTCAGTCAGCCTCATCTTGTGCTGGAAGTTCAGTCTCTTTGGCCTCTTCTTCTAGTGGTTTATGCTTTGGGTATCCCCTACTCGGGGGTTCGAGTCTGTATTCTTCAGCCGCCAGGACTTTGGTCAATCTGTCTGCGAGCAGATCTTGGTCCGCTTGGATCTGCTGATGCTTCTTTTTCAGGCTTCTTGCAGTGGCTATAAGCCTGCGCTTGAAGCGCTCCTGCTCTATGGGATCCTCTGGTACGCCGAATTCATCCTCGCCGAGGCTCACCTCATCTTCGGAGGGAGGCATATAGTTATCGTCCTCCAAGTATCTGTCCGTCGCCTGTTTGGCTTGCACGAAGGTGGGTTGATCAGGATCGTATTCCTCTTCGGCACTGAGGGAGTCCTGGATTAGGGGGTGTCCGGATAGCCGAACTATCACGGTTGGCCGGACTCCTAGACTATGAAGATACAAGATTGAAGACTTCGTCCCGTGTCCGGATGGGACTTTCCTTGGCGTGGAAGGCAAGCTTGGCGATACGGATATGTAGATCTCCTACCATTGTAACCGACTCTGTGTAACCCTAACCCTCTCCAGTGTCTATATAAACCGGAGGGTTTTAGTCCGTAGGACGAACAACAATCATACCATAGGCTAGCTTCTAGGGTTTAGCCTCTTCGATCTCGTGGTAGATCTACTCTTGTACTACCCATATCATCAATATTAATCAAGCAGGAGTAGGGTTTTACCTCCACCGAGAGGGCCCGAACCTGGGTAAAAACATCGTGTCCCTTGTCTCCTGTTACCATCCGCCTAGACGCACAGTTCGGGAACCCCTACCCGAGATCCGCCGGTTTTGACACCGACAATGGTGCTTTTATTGAGAGTTCCTCTGTGTCATCCCCTTTAGGCCCGATGGCTCCTTCGATCATCAAAAACAACACGGTCCGGAGTGAGACCTTTCTCCCCGGACAGATCTTCGTATTCGGTGGCTTTGCACTGCGGGCCAATTCACTTGGCCATTTGGAGCAGATCGAAAGCTACGCCCCTGGCCATTAGGTCAGATTTGGGAGTTTGAACTACACGGCTGACATCCGCGGAGACTTGATCTTCGATGGATTCAAGCCACAGCCAAGCACGCCGCACTATCTCTATGGGTATGATCTAGCTTTGCCGCCGAACAGTGCCCTGGAGGCCGCACCAACATCCGCTCCGACCCTTAGCTTGGAGCCAACTTCGCCGACCGAGGACGAGTGGCTGGACACCGCCTCAGGGGCTATGATATCTACGGCGATTGAGCCGAACACCATCCTTGTCCTTTGCAAAGCCCGTGACTCTGAGGTGCCGGACTCCTCTCTGGACTCCGAACCTCCCGCGCCCCTGCCAATCAAATCCGATTGGTTGCCGGTTATGGAGTTCACTGCCGCGGACATCTTTCAGCACTCGCCCTTTGGCGACATCCTGAATTTACTAAAGTCTCTCTCTTTATCAGGAGAGCCCTGGCCGGATTGTGGCCAGGAAGGTTGGGATGCGGACGACAAAGAAATTCAACGCCCACCCACCACCCAGTTTGTAGCCACTGTCGATGATTTAACCGACATGCTCGACTTCGACTCCGAAGACATCGACGGTTTGGACGACGATGCAGGGGACATCCAAGAACCAGCGCCTACAGGGCACTGGAAGGCCACCTCGTCATACGACATATACATGGTGGACATCCCAAAAGATGGGAATGGCAATGGAACAGCGGAGGACGACCCCTCCAAGAAACAGCCCAAGCGCCGGCGTCAGCGGCGCCGTTCTAAATCCCGCCACAGCAAAAACGGTGATTCTGACACGGGAGATAATAACACCCTGGACAGTGCTGAAGACAACCCCCTCCAGCAGGATTCAGCACAAGAGGAGGGAGAAGCCAGCCCTCATGATAGAGCGGCAGACAGAGAGGTAGAGGACGATAATTATATGCCTCCCTCCGAAGATGAAGCAATCCTCGACGACGACGAATTTGTCGTGCCCGAGGATCCCGTCGAACAAGAGCATTTCAAACGCAGGCTTATGGCCACGGCAAGCAGCCTCAAGAAAAAGCAGCAGTAGCTTAGAGCTGACCAAGACTTGCTAGCTGACAGATGGACCGAAGTCCTTGCAGCCGAAGAGTATAAACTCGATCGCCCCTCCAAGAGCTACCCAAAACGCAGGCTGCTACCCCAATTAGAGGAGGAAGCACCCAAACCTACATCACCAGCACATGACGTGGCCGACCGGCCACCTCGTGGCCGCGACAGAGAGGCCTCTAGGCCCTCCACTAAAGCCGCACCCCGGCGTCGCTCGAAAAGTACAAAGCCGCGGGGAAATGCGCCTGACTTGCGAGACATATTGGAGGACAAGGTAAGGCAAATAAGATTGATCTACGGATCACATGAGCTCCCCATGACACGTGATGACAACTGTCACGCCGGATACAGCAATTCCGGCCGGGGCGAACACAATCGACAAAGCTCACTTGAGCTGCGTCGTGATATAGCCCAATACAGAGGCGCCGCGCACCCACTATGCTTCACAGACGAAGTAATGGATCATCAAATCCCTGAGGGTTTCAAACCCGTAAACATTGAATCATACGACGGCACAATAGATCCTGCGGTTTGGATCGAGGACTATCTCCTTCATATCCACATGGCCCGCGGTGATGATCTACATGCCATCAAATACCTCCCACTCAAGCTTAAAGGACCAGCTCGGCATTGGCTCAACAACTTGCCAGCAGAATCAATTGGTTGTTGGGAAGACTTGGAAGCCACATTCCTTGATAACTTCCAGGGCACATATGTGCGACCACCAGACGCTGATGACCTAAGCCACATAATTCAGCAGCCAGATGAATCGGCCAGATAATTCTGGACACGGTTCTTAACCAAGAAATATAAAATCATTGGCTGTCCGGATGCAGAGGCCCTTGCAGCCTTCAAACATAACATCCGCGACGAGTGGCTTGCCCGGCACCTAGGACAGGAAAATCCGAAATCCATGGCAGCCCTCACATCACTCATGACCCGCTTCTGCGTGGGAGAGGACAGCTGGCTAGCTTGCAGTAACAACCTGACCAAAAACCCTGGTAGTTCGGATACCAAGGACAGCAATGGCAGGTCGCGTCGCAACAAGCACAAGCGCCGCATTAATGGCGATAATACTGAAGATACAGCAGTCAATGCCGGATTTAGAGGCTCTAAACCCGGTCAGCGGAAAAAGGCATTCAAAAGAAATACTCAGGGCCCGTCCAATTTGGACCGCATACTCGATCGCTTGTGCCAGATACATGGCACCCCCGAAAAACCAGCCAACCACACCTACAGGGATTGTTGGGTATTCAAGCAACCAGGCAAGTTAAGTGCCAAACACAACGACAAGGGGCTGCATAGCGATGACAAGGAGGAGCCCCGGCCACCAAACAATAGAGGACAGAAGGGCTTTCCCCCCACAAGTGCGGACAATGAACATGATATACGCAACCCACATACCCAAAAGGGAGTGGAAGCATGCACTAAGGGACGTATACGCGATGGAGCCGGTCGCCCCAAAGTTCAACCCGTGGTCCTCCTGCGCGATCACTTTTGATCGAAGGGACCACCCCACTAGCATCCGCCACGGCGGATTCGCTGCATTGGTTCTTGATCCAATCATGGACGGATTTCACCTCACTAGAGTCCTGATCGACGACGGCAGTAGCCTGAACCTGCTTTACCAGGATACAGTGCGCAAAATGGGCATAGATCCCTCAAGGATTAAACCCACAAAAACGACCTTTAAAGGCATCATACGAGGTGTAGAGGCCAATTGTACAGGCTCAATTACACTTGAATTGGTCTTCGGATCCCCGGATAACTTCCGAAGCGAGGAATTAATCTTCGACATAGTTCCGTTCCGCAGCGGCTATCACGCACTGCTCGGACGAACCACATTCACAAAGTTCAATGCGGTGCCGCACTACGCATACCTCAAGCTCAAGATGCCAGGCCCTCAAGGAGTAATCACGGTCAATGGAAACACCGAACGCTCCCTCCGGACGGAGGAGCACACGGCGGCCCTTGCAGCGGAAGTACAAAGCAGCCTATTAAGGCAATTCTCGAGTCCAACTACTAAACGTCCGGACACCGTCAAGCTCTCCCGGAGTAACGTACAACAAGACCGCCTGGCACGTTCCGAGCACGCGTAGCAATGCGGCCCCAACCCTAGCCCTCACGAAATCGCGAGACCAGTGCCACGCGTACATAACTGCGCTCCGGAGATACCATGGGCATAGGGGAAGGGGCACGACCACGGCATGCCCGGAGTGCGGCTCAACCACACAAGGGGCTCCCAATTGTGTCATTCTTTTTTTCTTTTCTCAGGACTCCATTTTCCAGAAGCCCTGTCCAGCAGTAGAATCGCCGAACTCACGATGCAACAGCCAGGGAAGCAGAAAAGCTACGTCGAGTGTACAGGTGGTCTCTATTACGAGCAGTATACCTGTTTTACATACTATCCCGTAGCCTACCCCTGGAGGGGGACATGTTAAATAGTCCCATCCCTTGCTTATCGCACTATTTGTATCGTTCTGCTTTCATTGCAGTATCTTTTGAATAAACAATACATAGCTTCTGCTTATTATTGCTTTTCCTTTTTCTTTATAAATGTTCATCTATGACATGTTGCACCCATACAATTTGGTACGGTCAATACACCAGGGGCTTAAGTACCCCAAAACTTGGTGTGATAAGTCCGAACACTTTCACAAGTGCGGCACCCCGAACTTATAGCACTATATGCATCGGCTTCGAATCATGTCTTGGGTCAATAGTTGGGTTTGCCCGGCTCCCATGTTTTGGTACCTTACGTTCCGTTATATCGGCTAAGGTAGCGCTGGGAGAACCACTGCGATTGTGCCCCGGTTGAGCTGGGTTGAGCACCTCAGTGGAGAAAGCTAAAACTGACCGTCATGATAGGGCGAGAACCGGTCGCTGTTTGAGAGGTTTTTCGGGTCCCTAAAGACTCATGCCGCTTAGAGCGAGGAGTGGGCATTGTCCGGCCAAGGCGTGGATAGCGCCCCGAACTCGGTCTTTCGAATACCAGGGGCTTTGCCGAAATTTAAAATTATAGAATTCTATGGCTAAGTGAGAGTGTTCAATCATTATAGTCCGGTTGCCTCATTCCTTGTGTTGAACGCCTCCCTCGAAAGGACCCAAGAATGGGAACAAGAGCGCTCAAGTTTATCCCGAACACCCCAGCACTCGTGGCATGGGGGCTGAAGCCAACGACTCGCCATCTCTCAAATTTGATAAACGGCCGCACAGAAGGTAATATTTTAAATTAACAAGCGTTGCTTAGCGCATATGAACAAAGTTTTCAGTGTACAGGATAAACAAATGCGAGTCTACTCAAAAATTACATCTTTGGAGCATTCACCCACTATAATGCGGGCACCCTTCAGGACGCCCTTATAATACATCTCGGGCTTGCGATACTCCTTGCCCGGCGGTGGCGCGTCTTTCAGAAGCCTCTCTGCGTCCATCTTCCCCAGTGCACTTTAGCACGGGCAAGGGCCCGACAGGCATCTTCAATGCAGGCGGAGTACTTGATGACTTCAGTCCATGGACAGGCGTCCACCAGCCGCCGCACCAGACCGAAGTAGCTCCGAGGCATGGCTTCCTTAGGCCACAGCCGAACTATGAGGCCCTTCATGGCCTGTTCAGCCACCTTGTGGAGCTCGACCAGCTGCTTCAGCTAGTCGCTCAGGGGCACCAGATGTCCGGCCTCAGCATATTGAGACCAGAACACCTTTTCCGTCGAGCTCCCCTCCTCGGCTTGGTAGAATGCGGCAGCATCAGACACACTACGGGGCAGATCGGCGAACGCTCTTGGAGAGCTCCGGATTCGGGTAAGTAACAGATAATTCACTTTTATATGCTTGCTTTGCATAAAGAATGCCTTACCCGCCGCTATCTTATTTATCGCCTCGATCACCTGGAGGGACTTCTGGGCTTCGGCCTTAGTGGCTTTGGCACTCTCAAGAGCCAAGGCAAGCTCGGACTCTCGAGTCATCGAGTCACGCTCCAAACTCTCGTGTTTTTCCACGAGAGCCTGGAGCTCTTGCCGCACCTCCGCCACCCGCGCCTCCTGCTTCTCTCGCTCGGTGCGCTCCAAGGCCGCACTGTTTTCGGCCCTGGACACTGCTTCCTTCAGGGTTGCCGCCTCATTCGTGGCCCCTGCAATACCCACATTATTCCTGTCATTTTCTGCAACCAAATCCTTTCTATAAGGTATTACTTTAATAAGGTATTACTTACCTTCCTTGTCCTCGAGCTGCTTCTTGGCAAAGTCGAGCTCATTCTCGGACCGCTCGAGGCTCTGCTTCAATGCATTGAACTCCGCAGTCCGTGCGGCAGAGGTCAGCAACGCAGCCTGCATTCCCATATTGACATATTTATGTTAGACTCTTGCGTATATCTTTTTAGATCCTCAGCTTGGCTTTTCTTTCCGAACACCAAACTGAGCATCAGGGGCTACTGTCTATGTGGTAATATTCTTACATATCTTAAAAACTTACCTCAAAGCCTGTTAGAAGGCTGGTACAAGCTTCAGTCAGCCCGCTCTTGGCGGACTGAACTTTCTGCATCACCACACTCATAACAGTGCGGTGCTCCTCGTCAATGGAGGCGCCGTTAAGCGCCTCCAGCAGATTATCCGGCGCCTCCGGTTGTATGGAGGCCGTCAGTGTCGCAGTCTCGCCCTTCTTATGAAGGGGCTGCCTGCAGGACTCCGGAACCACTGAAGGTTCCGGTACGGAGTCCGGCACAGGGCCGGACTTAGAGCCCTCTGGGGTTTTGCCCCCTTTGTGCCCGGAGTCCGGGAGGTCGCCTTCTGGCGCCTCCAGGACCACCTCCTCCTGGTTGGGCCCCTTTTGGGACTCCACCGCGGTGTCTTCTGTGTCGCGAGGGGAGGAGGCCGTTCGAAGTGAAGTGCTATTCACATCCGACGAACCCAGGGAGCCGCTCGACAAAGCGGGAAGCTCATCCTTGGGCGGGCTACATGGTTGTATTCGGCGTTAGAAGACATTATGCGACAAATGAAAAATCATGAGTTATCCAGGAATCCGGACACTTACGATCTCGCCAGGGGCTTGGCCCTCGAGGGCCACTCCTCTTCGCCGTCGTCGGCGTTGATGGAGTAGTCCGGAGGAAGGGTCCTTCCCTTCTTGGACCCTCCGGCCTCCCCAGTTGGGGAGGCCTTCCTTTTCTTCTCTCCCCCCGTTAGGGGAGAAGCCTCTTTCTTCTCCTCCCCGTCTTCGCGGGAGGAGTCCACCTCGGAGTCATCAGATGATGAGTCCGATAACACCTGACGCCGGGAACTTTTTCGAGTTCCCGTGGCCTTCTTCTCCGGCACCACGTGAGGTGCCGGAACCAGCAGCCTCGTTAAGCGGGCATCCACTGGGTCTTCTGGCAAAGGAGCCGGACAGTTAACCTGCTCAGACTTCTTCAGCCAGTCCTGTCAAAGGTACGGGAGTTTAGATCCCGCGTAGAGTCAAACTATGAAAAAGTGTCCTGTAAAGGGTAAAATAGCTTACCTCGTCGGCTTGACACCGCGAGCTGAATCTGCGATCTTCGGTAGCGGATGCGGGAGCCTCGACGCCCTTGAACAGCACCTTCCAGGCATCTTCGTATGTAGTGTCGAAGAGCCTGCTCAAGGTTTGGTGTTGTGACGGAACCAACTCCCACAATTTAAAGACCCATTGTTGGCACGGGAGGATCCGGCGTATGAGCATGACCTGGACTATGTTGACAAGCTTGAGATTCTTGTTCACCAGCTTTTGGACGCAGGCTTGGAGTCCGGTCAGCTCTTCCGAATCTCCCCACGTTAGGCCCATCTCTTTCTAGGAGGTAAGCCGTGTGGGGAAACCAGATCGGAATTCGGGGGCCGCTGCCCATTTGGGGTCGCACGGCTCGGAGATGTAGAACCACCCCGATTGCCACCCCTTTATTGTCTCCACAAAGGAGCCCTCGAGCCATAGGACGTTGGCCATTCGGCCCGCCATGGCACCTCCGCACTCCGCTTGGCGGCCGCCCACTACCTTCGGCTTGACATTAAAAATCTTCAGCCATAAGCCGAAGTGGGGCTGGATGCAGAGGAAGGCCTCGCACACGACGATGAACACCGAGATGTTGAGGATGAAGTTCGGGGACAGATCATGGAAGTCTAGGCCATAGTAGAACATGAGCCCCCAGACAAATGGGTGAAGTGGAAAACCTAGTCCACGGAGGAAGTGGGTAAGAAACACCACCCTCTCATGGGGCCTGGGGGTAGGAAGGAGCTGCCCCTTGTTGGGGAGCCGATGCGCAATGTCGTAGGATAAGTATCCGGCCTTCCGCAGCTTTTTGACTTGTTCCTCCGTTACGGAGGAGACCATCCACTTGCCTCCCGCTCCGGACATGGCTGGGGAAGGTTGAGGCGAGATGTGCAAACTTGGGCGCTGGAGCTCGAGTGCGCGGAAATGGATAAGCAAAGGAGGAAGAAGGCGTAGGTAAAAATGTGGATCCTTATCCCCTTATATGGACGGACGAAACTATGCGTCCCCACCAGCCTGATAAAACTCACTTATCTCCCAAGCGCCGTAATCAATGGCGTGGTTGGGTTACCCACGCCCGTATTGATGAGAATCCCGGAATAAGGGGACACGATCTCTACTTTGACAAGACGTGCCAAGGAACTGCCTCGCTAAATGTGCTGAGGTGGGATAGTAAAAACGATTCCAGTGAAGGCTTGGCCGTGATGTGACGTCACGCCGCAAAATACGTCAGCAGATTGAATTTGTGTAAAGATTATTCTCTCTACGGTGGTATGTGGAACTTATTTTGCAGAGATGTACACTATCCTTGTGTTCAAAATCTTCTATGAAGTATTCGGAGGAGGAACCCGCCTTGCAATTTCGAAGACAATATGCGCACCGGACTCGTCGTCATTGAAGCCTGGTTCAGGGGCTACTGAGGGAGTCCTGGATTAGGGGGTGTTCGGATAGACGAACTATCACCGTTGGCCGGACTCCTAGACTATGAAGATACAAGATTGAAGACTTCGTCCCGTGTCCGGATGGGACTTTCCTTGGCGTGGAAGGCAAGCTTGGCAATACGGATATGTAGATCTCCTACCATTGTAACCGACTCTGTGTAACCCTAACCCTCTCCGGTGTCTATATAAAACGGAGGGTTTTAGTCCATAGGACGAACAACAATCATACCATAGGCTAGCTTCTAGGGTTTAACCTCTTCGATCTCGTGGTAGATCTACTCTTGTACTACCCATATCATCAATATTAATCAAGCAGGAGTAGGGTTTTACCTCCACCGAGAGGGCCCGAACCTGGGTAAAAACATCGTGTCCCTTGTCTCCTATTACCATCCGCCTAGACACACAGTTCGGGAACCCCTACCCGAGATCCGCCGGTTTTGACACCGACAGGCACCATCTGGATTTTCTTCTTCAGTGCTGGTATTGTTGTGGCGAGGTTTGGAGCGGCGCTGATGACGCCCATGTTTTGCCTTTCTCCCCGAGGGGTTATCTCCCATTGCCTCATCTCCATTGGTCTCTTTGGGAGTATCCACCATATATATATATCATATGAAGAGGTGGCAGTCCAGTGCCCTCTGGGCGGGGGTTCCTATATTTCTCCCGCATCGTCGTCTATACCATCAATGTCTTCGAAGTCAAAGTTAAGCACGTCGTTCAAATCATCGACCGTGGCTATTAAGTGGGTGGTGGGTGGGTAGCGAATTTCTTTGTCGCCAGCTTCCCACTCGAGTCGGACATAGTTCGGCCAGGAGTCTCGTGACAAAGAGAGAGAACTTAATGAATTCAGCATGTCTCCAAAGGGTGAGTGCTGAAAGATATCCACGGCGGCGAACTCCATGACTGGAGCCCAATTAGATTCGATGGGCACGGCTGCGCGCGGTCCGAAACACGCTACCGGAGATGAGTCCGGGGGTCCGGATGTACAGGTTTCCTGAGGAGAGAAGTCTGTGTTTGGCTCCAACGCCGATGAGAATGCGGCCTTCGGGGCAGGGTCCATCCACCCATCCTCGGGAGGCACGGTCTGCTCTCGAACAAAGTCAGGAGCTGAAGCAGGTGCGATGTTCCGAATACCGTCCGACTGCAGATCTAGGTCATGCTCACCGTGATTGTTCGGCGCTGCTGACACGGGCCCGAATCCGTCGAAGATCAAGTCTCCGCGGATGTCGGTGGTGTAGTTTAGGTTTCCAAACCTGACTTGATGGCCAGGGCGTAGCTATCGATCTGCTCCAGGTGGCCAAGCGAGTTGGCCCGTAGTGCGAAGCCGCCAAACACAAAGATCTATCCGGGGAGAAAAGTCTCACCCAGGGCAGCGTGGTTGAAGGTTGGAGAAGCCATCTAGCCTTGCAGCGACGACACGGAGGAACTCTCAACGAAAGCACCAATGTCGGTGTCAAAACTGGCGGATCTCGGGTAGGGGGTCCCAAAGTGTGCGTCTAAGACTAATGGTAACAGGAGGCTAGGGACACGATGTTTACCCAGGTTCGGGCCCTCTCGATGGAGGTAAAACCCTACTTCCTGCTTGATTGATCTTGATGATATGAGTATTACAAGAGTTGATCTACCACGAGATCAGAGAGGCTAAACCCTAGAAGCTAGCCTATGGTATGATTGTTGTTGTTGTTGGGTCCTACAGACTAAACCCTCCGGTTTATATAGACACTGTAGGGGGCTAGGGTTACACAGAGTCGGTTTACAGAGGAGGAGATCGACATCCGAATCACCAAGATTGCCTTCCACGCCAAGGAGAGTCCCATCCGGACACGGGACAAAGTCTTCTGTCTTGTATCTTCATAGTCCAACAGTCCGGCCAAAGTATATAGTCCGACTGTTCAGATACCCCCTTATCCAGGACTCCCTCAGAGACCACACGTAGTAGTACTTAGTGGTATGAACGATACAAAGTGCGACCTGGAGAGAAAGACACATCTAGTTGGAATGTCTCGGTGCATACACGTAAACAAATATAAAAGTTAATATGTGCCTCCAACTAATATAGTAGTAGTAGAGTACTTAGGCACGTACTCCATAACATCACAGTGCATTGCACGTACAACATTTAGTGGTAGTACGTAGTAAGAGACAAATGCCGCCCAAGAGTTCCCTTCTCGACCTACTTTTGGGTGTTTGATAGAGTGTATGGAGGGTGCATGAGTCCACACTAGTTTAGCACAAATACACTAGAAGCATGCATGAAGAGAGCATGCATGAAGAGGGGTGTTGAGTTGAGCATGCATGAAGAGGGAACAACTATGCTGAGACGAGAATGCAACCAAACACACCCTATATGCCACACATGTTCATACCATTTGTGCCTTTCTACTTCACTTACTGTGCTACATTACTCAGGTTTGTACGTCCACTCTTGGGTACGTGTCCGTCTTGTAGTTCCAGTCCCACGTGTTCTTCATATAGATGGAACAATCCTTGCATAACACATGCACCTTGATGCTAGATGTCTCACGTGTTGGCAAAAGGATAAAAAAAGCTCATGTAAAAAAATAGAGTGGAAGAACATAGATTCCCGACGACCGAGAAGGAGCAAGGAACCTCGTGGTGGAGTGTCTGCACTCATAATATTTAATATTATTCAGCGATATAAAATCAACCAATCATCTCCACAGTGGACTGCAAGAGTACGAAACACGGCAGCCCAGTGTAGTTACATCATACTAGTACATGGCTAACCCATGCTATCACCATATTTCTTGGCTTCCGCGCGACACCTATCTCTAGTAATCCAGCAGCCTGTATCGCTTCTCCCTCCTCGTCTCCATCAAAGTGCGACGGGATAGCGTTTTTGTCGTCCATTGAGGTCGGTTAACTCATCACATGTTAGCGATAGGCCAAGAGCATTCTAAAAAAAATTCCTTTCACGTTCCATTTTCAAAAAGAAAAAAAATCCTTTCACAAACAAAATTGACTGTATGCTTTGAGAAACTTGCATGTCCTATACTGCTCATGTTTGATACTCTAACTTAGCTAGAGGTTAGACTAACTCATGACTAACCCTGAACTAACTATAGCCAAAGAGGTGTTTGGGTGACAGGGTTAGATTGACAATAAATGCACTTGATGGAGAGAGAAAAGTGATTTTTCAGTGGTCCCAATGAGAACTATCTCCAGTTAGCACCTCTTGGGTGGGATATTTTTTTGGTGGGTTCGGTGCAACTTGCTCCAATTTAAACCCTCATACTTGGATACT
The DNA here is from genome assembly GCF_018294505.1 of Triticum aestivum. Taxonomy (NCBI): domain Eukaryota; kingdom Viridiplantae; phylum Streptophyta; class Magnoliopsida; order Poales; family Poaceae; genus Triticum; species Triticum aestivum. The sequence goes on along the minus strand of NC_057810.1, from coordinate 529,965,865 downwards.
TTAGGGCTATTTGAGCCCCAACTAGCTCAAACTAACTCTAACCCATGGATCCAAACATGGCCTATGGCCAGTCTCGACGTGGAGCAGTCGCGTGCACCAGGAAGCAGCTCTCTCTCGACCGTCGCGCCACTTCAAAGCCGGCACCAGTGAGAGGTTGCCTTCGCTCTGGCCGGGCATTAATGCGGCACTGACGCTCCAGGGCGACGCTAACCGTTTCACACGGGAAGCATGCGCTGGCAAGGAAGTATAGGTTTTGAACTGTTTTAGGTGTAGTACTGGTAGTAGTTTGCAAAACTACTCAATTATTGCACTCAGTTTCCTAAGAAATTGTGGTAAAAAACATTACTCCACAGCCCGCTTCCCTTTTCCTTCCTCTTCCACCGCCCGCGCACATCCACGGGAAGCGACCGGTCAACCCTTATATAGGAGTGCTAGCACAAAAAGATGCATGCATGACCACTAAAATTTCCATATTAAAGCATCGCTCCGGCGGGAGTATGGTGTATGTTGTTACCTTCGGCCGGGCCATGGCTACCGGGTGACGGCGACCAGAGAAGAGGCGACGGGAGGGGAATGAATGTAGCTACTGTTTGGGTTCGCCTTCCGGCTTAAATAAATGCGCAGCATCACGTGTACCCGCGGGTGCACAAAATGTAACATACGTGTCTGCTTAAGTGGGCGTCACGTACCTGGTGTGTGTGTGAGAGACAGAGATTCTGAGAGACAGAGTGTGTGTGTGCGACTCTACTCTTCGTACATGTACTCAACCTTTTGCATCGGGATAAAAGTATAATGGTATTTACTTTAGCTAGTGATTTACGTGGCCATGTTAACGTGGTTGTGTCAAAAAAATGTCACTTCCTGCTCGTGATTTGCGTTATATAAAGCAAGATTCTCGTGCATTGCACGGAACATCAATATGCATTTTTTACAAAACACCTGTTGTGATTGACCCATGGAGGAGTAATCCCACGTGTAAAAACTAATGATATCTCGAGAATTTTATCGAAAAACTGGTATCTCGAGAATGGCATTGAAAAAATGAAAGATGAGAGATAAGGCGAGGAGGAGTGGAGCGTGGTGGTGACTGGTGGTCGGAATGGTCAGAGGCATGGGGATGGACGGCGCCGGTAGGCGGTAGCGGCCACCATGCATGCTAGATTGTTCTAGAGACTTATTCCTTTTTTATTTGCTGAGGAATGAGGTTGTGGAGATAATGATGTGGAGAGAGGTGCGGGTATCTTTTGTAAAATTATCATAGTTTGCTTTCTATCCGTCAGATATAGATCATACGGTCTGTATTACAAGATGGCAGGCACACCATCATCGCCAACTCGTTTTTTATAAGGGTACAGATGATAAGTTTGCTGACTACTAAAGTAAAGTGGAATTTGTCCATGTTATGCAAGTAAATTAAGGTGATTGTTTATCATACGGGTAAGGTTGGATGAAGGGTGGTAGGAACAAATGCTCCGCCTAGAGTATGTGTGTGTGAGATGGAGTCTTAGTGTGTGTGGTGTGTGTGTGAGAGAGAGAGAGAGAGATGGAGTCTTAGTTTGTGCGTGTGAGAGAGAGATGGAGTCTTAGTGTGTGTGTGTGGGGGGGGGTGCTTGTGTGTGTGTGTGTGTGTGTTTGTGTGTGTGTGTGAGAGAGAGAGAGATGGAGTCTTAGTATGTGTGGGGGGGTGCGTGCGTGTGCGTGTCGCAGGGTCCTCTGTGGCGGATGTCATTTAAGTGTGCATGGCTTCATCATAGAGAGGTGATGTGTATGGCAGAGGCCACCAACGATGGGGTGTGAGAGAGAAAATGCCCGTAGAGAGGGAAGAGAAGGTGTGTGCGCGTGAGAGGAGTTGACATCGAGAGAACGTGTTTGTTTGAGAGACACCGAGGAAGACTACTATATATCGATGGTGCATGTAGGCGGGAATTAAACAAAGGGATGGTCTTATTGGTTTCGGGGATATAGGGGAAGAGTGAGAGGCGGGGGGGGGGGGTAGCTAGAAGGAGATTGTTAAGTGTGAGTGTGTGTTTTACCCATCCAGGCGGAAGTTATGTGCACACAAGAGGAGAACGATTCGATGTGGCATTAGGATTGAGGGTAATTAACTGCGTATGGAGACATAGAGACCTTGAACGTGCATGTGTGAGAGGTATACATGTATACGTGGGATGTGTGTGTGTGCGCGCGCGCATGATCGAGATAAAAGAAAGAAGACATAAGTCATAAGATCAACGACATGGGAGAGACGGATCGGTATGACAATATGCATGCATGTGAGAATGCAGGGAAGAAGGCCCGACAATTGAGCATGTGTTTTTGTCTTTAAGAGATAGTGGCGTGGGCTGGAGCATGCATCTATGGCGAGCAGAGGGAGTGAGGCACAACGATTGTGCAAAAGAGATCAACCTATAAATGCATATGTATGGAGAGACATATATAGTGTGGGTGATAGGAAGCAAGACTCCGTGCGAGAAAGAAATGTTGACGGAGAAACTACAGATAGATACAGAGATGGAGATGCTAGCTAGAGGGACATCCGCTAGTTTGGGTGTTGGAGATGACCGCCGGGTGGTTCAGAGGGTGAAGTTATATATGTGTGTGAGAGGGCACTTGACTGCATGTAGAGAGAAACATATGTAGTGTGCGTGATAGGAATCAAGAGTGAGGGCGAGAAAGAAGGTTGATGGAGAAACAGATAAATAGAAAGATAAAGATGCTAGCTAGTGTGCGTTAGAGATAGGAGTCGAGTGGATCAGAAGGCTGAGTTATGTGTGTGGGTGTGAGAGAGATAGAGAGAGGGTGCATGTGAGTCACATACAAACAGATATCAGAGAGAAATGAGATCCCGAGAGACGGAGTTTTGTGTCTGCGAGAGAGAAAGATATTTCACAACGAGAGTGATAGCTAGAGAGACATATGAGGGAACGCAAGATATCTCTAGGGAGAGAGAGTGTGTGTGAGCGACATACAAGAGAACAATGGAGAAATATGAGACCCTGGGAGACAGAGTTTGTGTTTGTGTGTGAGAAAGAGATATTTAAGAGGAAGAGTCGTAGGTTCTCATATCTAAGGAGCGAAAGACATCTCTGTATGAGGGGTGTGCGAGTGGCACACATGGGAATAGTAGAGAGAAATGAGACCCCGGGAGACAAAGTTTTGTGTTTGTGTGAGAGAAAGAGATTCCACATGGAGAATCATAGTTAGAGACACATAGCAGGGAGCGAGATATACTTAGAGAGAGATAGAGTGATGAAGGTCGAGGGAGAGAGTACCGTCAGTGTGTTACGAAGATAAAAGATCATTGTCGACATACAGGTAGCACGAGAGATACCTGAGAGACGATGAACGCGTATAGGTCCAGAGAGATAGTCATATATAAGCATGAGTGATAGCTATATGAGACGAATATATGGATTAAAGGGGATTCAAATATTTAAATTGGAGATCACGACATCGATAATATCATAACGCAAATTGGTGTATCAAACATGCATATTCATTTGAATTTGGGCACACGTGTAATGCTATATAGTTTATCAATATTGGTGATCCATAGATTCTTTAATTACAAACAATGCATGGTTTATATGCAATTAATGTCTAAACGGGATTACACTATATGTTGCGTGTGTGAAACACATTATACATGTTTGAGAAGTAAAAAAACCCGCATAAAACACACATTAATTGGAGACAGTTAGCGAGGAATGCATAATTGCATTTCAACATAAAGTGGTTTCAAATATTTGAAAATCCAAATTGATGGATACAACCTTATGAATCTGAGATCATGCCATTTGTAAACCATATTTATGTATAAATGGTGTTGTGCTTTTGAAAGTATATATAAAAAATGATGTATATAGAGTGTAATTCCAATTGAAAATGGATCCTGCCTGAAAAAATAGAATACAAACGGGATTCGAATTGAGTTGGCACGGTAAATGTGCACTCTGCAAAATTTGAACGAAGCGGGGAAAGTCGTTGTAACTGCCCGAAACCAAAATCTGCGAGATGGGAATTACTACTGCCTATCCATGCCACGCAAAGCCTATCTGTTGGATTTCTATAGGTTTTGATAGGGTTAGGTTTGTAATTTCACCCAAACGTGACGTAACCGCCTCTCACCCGGATTCATACACAGTGTGTCCTCGGCCGAAATCGACTCCCTCCCCGATTCATATTCATACATGGTGGGCGCCAAAAACATACTCTCGTCGGAAAATATTTGATGTATGCGAGATTACCGTCCTATCCCCAACCGACTAATATTGCTGTGATGTAGTAGAAATTTGAAACGGGGTCTATGTTTGTAAATTTCCTCGCATTTGAGACAAGCGCGCCCTAAATACATGGTTCCCCCTTCCTCTCTACCTCCCTTTTCCCCATTCGTACTCCGTGGGCGCCAAAACACCCTCTCCACCCCACCCTCCTCCATCCAACGCCGTTCGCCACCCCATCCACCGTTGTCCTCCTCCACCATGCCGGAGCTGATACCCCGATGCCGCCGTCCATTACAAGAGATCAACTTCTCTCATCCACGGCTTCGTACCGGGATCCTTGCATCCCGTCCTCTCGCTTCATCCCCGCCGTCGTCCACCTTGCCGGCGCCGCTCCTACGACCGTCTCGTCCACTGCGCCCCGCCGCCACCGTCTACCCTCCTAGATCTGCTTGCACACTGCCGACAACCATCGCTACCACAGTACCATCAAATTCTCAGCAGACGCGTACATGGCGCCGCACCAGAGGCGGTACTCTTTCGTATCTGCTCAACTTATTTATCACAGCAAGAAAATAGATCACCACTGCTTTACTCTGATTTCTTGTCTTGGTTGCGAAGTTACCTTTGTCCGGTTTGCACCTTCAGATCCGCCATGGCACGCTCAACACTATACTCCCAATGCTTATGGTTTTCCCCTTTTATATTCCACACTAGTTAAATCACAGTAGACAAATTTCAAAATTGGGTCAGTCGATTTTTCAGAGCTCGCCGGAGTTCGCCGGTGCGAACGAAGGGGCTCGGGTGGTTGTGGGGCCTCGCCGAACGAAGAAAACTCGACGCGGGTGGGGGTTGGGGCGGGGGTGGGGGTGGGGTGGCGGAGGAACACAGGCGGTGGGGGCCGGTGGTCCGGCCGGCGGCCCGTGCGGTGTTCTGTATGGGAAGAATCAGAGACGAGGAAGAAGAAGGGTTAGGAGACGTAGGATCTTCATCCAACCGCCTGAAATGGTCGAGAGACAGCTGGGAGTTGCATTCTTAATGCGCTCTGGTTCATCATGTGTGGGCACTGCGCAACCAACATTTTATTATCCAAAATCTGCTTGCTCTTCTTTACCATGTTCCTCTTCCGTTCTTCTTTAATATGTACTCTCTCCGTTCCTAAATACAAGTCTTTGTATAGATTCCACCATGGACTACATATGGAGCAAAATGAGTGAATCTACACTCTAAAATGTATCTGGATACATCTGTATGTGATCCATAGTGGAAATCTCTACCAAGACTTATATTTTGGAACGGAGGGAGTATGATAGTAGTACAGTATGTTCCTTGTACTGAAGATGAGCAGGGACATTTGCAGTGTAGAGGTCTATACGGTCGGTTGTGATGGACACTTTGAGCCTCTTTGATTCGTAGGATTTTGTAAACATAGGAATAGGATTTGTAGTGACCTGCCCACTTGAATCCTATAAGAATAGCAAGGAAATGCGGGGAGCTGTGTCGCCTTTGAGAGTTACACTGATATTAACAGTACCGCACCTTCACTTGAAGAGAGCTGGTATCCGAAGCCTTTCTAGCCGTACCGGCAATACTAGCACATATATTCCAGCAAGTTCCACTTTGCTGATTTTACTCTGATGCTTAAGGTTTTCCCGTTATATCTACACTATGATCTGTGTAGCTGCTTTGTGTCGCACTAGCAGCAGTCCACTCTTGAAGCTAAACACTGCAATGACTTACAAAATTGGCACCAAGGCATTGAGTGCCATTCTGGATGCAATGAAACTCATACGCTCCCCACCTGTTGACTCTTGTTCAGAATATGATCCTAATGACTCTTGTTCAAAATTGCCACATATAGAGAGACACATGGAATTGCATTTCTTTGGGCGCTGTGATTCATCATGAGTGGGCAACCAACATTGTATGCAATGAAGCGGAACCTCAAGAATATGCTTCCTCTTCTGTTCTTTAACATGTTCCTCTTTGTTTATTCTGTATTTAGTACGTACAGTATGTTCCTTGTCAGGAAGGGGCGCAGGGACATCTGCAGTCAACAGCTGATAGAGCTGGCCTGTACGTGATCGATAGGCTTTCAATTACTAGCGGCAATACAACACCGTATTTTCAAGCCAGTTCCACTTTCCCGATTTATATATCGTGGTTATGGTGTACCCCTGTTATGTACACTATGATCTGCCTAGTTGTTGTGTGCTCTTGTTATCATGGTTTGGCAATAAACTCTCTATACAGTATATTATGAACCTATCATCTGCCAACTATCCTTACTTCTGGAGCCTATTTTTTGTGTACTTGTGCCAGATTATATAAATGCACGCACCATATTACAGCACACATGAGCTCTCTCATCAGAATCCAGTGATAGCACACAAGTGTTTACAGGGGCGCCCCTATATTAGAATATCATCTGCATTACAAAGATAATCTCACAACTATTTATGTTTTCATGGTTCTCAGATATTATACGCAATTACAGTGAATATCAGAATCCGCGCATCAGAAGAATATTGTGGAACACTGCAATGACTTACAAAATTGGCACCAAGGCATTGAGTGCCATTCTGGATGCAATGAAACTCATACGCTCCCCACCTGTTGATTCTTGTTCAGAATATCATCCTAATGACTATTCTAACCTCGAGGAGTCAAAGGCAGATGGCCTGTCCTGTTCACCCATCAAGGTGCCTGTTCTAATTTGGCAAGGTTTTATTGATTGCGCGTATCTTGCATATGTTGTCTTGCATTTCTTCTACTTTGTTGCACCGCCATCTGCTTAGTTTACTCATCATATAACTCGAGATGCCATGCCCATCCATTATCAATACATATTCCATCTGTCATCATACCATGTTTTTCCACTCAAATGTTGTTCTTGTGCATCAGACATCAAAAAGGAAGAGGGTGATTGCCGAACCTGAAGGAGCACCAGCAAAGTCCTTGAAAAACGTGGTGGTGCCGGAGAAATCAGACAGCGCCCCACTTATATTGGTTGTACAACCAGTGACACAAAACGTAGGACCGACTCCAGCAGACTGTACCCATACTTCACTGGCCACACCACTAGCCCCACCACACAGGACCTGCACTCCAGCAAAAGGTATACCGATTTCATTTGCCATAGCACCAGCCGTACCACAGAAAAATCCCACTCCAGCAAAAAGTACAGCAAGTCCACCGGCCGAAGACCTATCCCAACTGCAGAGACGGCCAATTCCTGCAGATTGGAACCCCATTCCATTTATTCCCAGTTTAAAAGACAATGCTTTCAATGTTGTTAGGGACTACGTGCATATATTCCCATCATGGGAAGATTATAGTGAAGACAAACACCATTTTCACATCTTCCTGTCCAACTTACGTGTAAGTGCTATTATTCATGGTTATTATTTTCCTGTTTTCTGCTGATTGAACACATCAATGATTTACATTACATTGTTGTAACTAGGCGAGGGTCAATCTGGATAGTCATGACGAGCAAAGCTTGCTTGTGCTTTTCAAGGAAGCATTGCAGCAGTATCGGTGTTACCTGAGGAAATCACACTTTGATGGCAAGTCTATAAACGAATTTCCGGTGAAGTCTCCTGTGCTAAATTTAGAAGACATTGAATGGAAAAACCTTGTTATGCACTGGTCTCGTTCCCAGGATGAGGTACTGTCTATGAAATCACATGACAATTTGAACTTCTACTTTTCCGCATGTGCCTTACGGATCTTTTTTGCAGGAAATCTGCTCGAAGAAGAATTCCGGTTTGAAAAGAACGACAGGATATCGCAAATATGCTGCCCGCTGCTTTGCTCTTGTTAGTACCTGTTGTCCTGTATCACTGTACTTGCATACATACCTGGTTCATTATGTGACAGCAGTATGCATGATAGCTTGCTTATCAATTGTTCGCTCCAAATTATCTGATCTGTATGAATGGTTACATTAGTGTAGAATATATCCAATGCCAATGAATTTTTTAGCTCTGCATTGTTCTTGTAAGTACATGTTGTCCTTTATCAGTGTACTTATATTGACAGGTAGTTGTTCATGTACCATCACTCTGCAGCTTATTTTCCTTTGCCCTCCATTTTCTACACATCAGATCTATATTTACTCTTACCATAAGGTTGGTACTGAAGAAGTTTAGCTGTGCATTGCTCTTGGCTGTGCCTTTTGCCTGTATCGCTGCACATACATTTATAGCTACTTGGTTATGTAGCATCACTCTTCATCTTATCTTAAATATTCTCCATTTTTTCGTATATTATCACATCTATATTTACTCTTAACAAAATGTAGAATAAAGGCAATGCTTATGAAGAAGATTCTGTGGTAAACTTCTTGAATTGCCCCCCCCCATCAGCATGGACAAGGGCTTTATAGAGCCTGTCTTCACCAGTAATGTAAGTTTGTCCTTCTCAAGCCTTCAAACTTTGTTGTGTATATTTGGTTAGGCATGACTGCAACAGCTGTTTATTTTTGGTGTTTGCATCAAATTGCATGTTTAAAGTTTATTATGTAGTTCATAAACAAAAGTTTGTCCTTCTCAATTTAAGTTTTCAGTTGTACAACCAAGTTCCTTCTTCATACCATGTAAATTAAACTATACAGAGCAAGTGATCTTCTTTTGCACTGCATGTATGCTTCTGTTCTTCATCCGTAATCCAGTGGTGTGGTGAACCTACCCACTACAGCACAATGTCATATTCTGCAATGTCTTAACTATGAACAATGTCATATCATTCTACTATTATTTAAACGTCTCTTTATTTGCCAATCTGAAATGGGATAAATTGACAGCACACTAACCATTGATACTTATGAGTTCTTGATCTCTAATCCAATGGTGTTTTGAAGCTGCCAACTCCTTCACAATGTCATTTCCTGCCATGTCTTGACCTGAACAATACCATATTGTGTTAATGCAATTTTAAACTGTGTCACTTTATTCGTCAGTAAGAAATGTGATGAATTGTCAGCACTGATACTTTTATGTGCAAAACCTGTCATCTGTCTGCTTGTTTATCTTTCAGAGTGAGGAAGATATAAGTGTTGAACAAGCGCAGTCTCATCATCTTACTCAGCTGCTTGCGCTGCAGCTCGCCAGCAGGGCTAACCTTTCTTGAACTCTATTGAAGTGATGTAAGTTTTGTGTATTATTTTGTCGGCGTGTTTATTGCACTGGCGGCGATCTTTGATGCCCAGTGTATGTAATCTGCTGTCTGCTTGTGCTTTATTATCATAGTGGCGAACTTTGATGCCCAGTGGATGTAATATGCCGTAATGTCTTTATTGTATAGTCTAGGTTCTTTCTTATTCACGATGCTGCAGTTATTTTACTGTATATATATCATGTCTTCGCAGTAAACCGGCCAAACCGTAAAATTACGGTACATAATCTGGCCATCATGCAATCACGATGTATAATCCGCATCATGGGCCCCGTCATCTTGGTTCGTTAAAAGGCCAAAAGTAAACTGGCCCACTAGTAGATTCGGGCCTTTAATAGGCCGAGTAACCCCCGGCCCTCTTTTCGCAAGAAAACTCAATGGGCTTTTAGGAGGCTGAGAAGTAGGTTGGGCCTGAAACGTGCCGAACAGCTCACGGGCCGGCAGCAGCCCGAAATGGACCCCGGCCCATGATTGTGCGAATCAAATCACGGGCTTTTAACAGGACAAAATTGTCTCGGTCCATGTTTGGCCCAATCAGATATCGGCTGCGAGCAGGCCGGATGCAAACCGGGTCGTAGTTAGGCCCAACTATATGACGAGCTTTTAACAGGCCGAAATTAATATAGGGCCGAAATGTTAAGCGGGCCCTTAACAGGCCGAAACTAATATCAGGCCGAATTACTAAATGGGCCTTTAGCAAGTGGGCCCAAAAGCATAGCATCCAGTTAACGGGCCGAATCTGATATGGGCCATAATTGAGCCCAAAGCCTCTTAAAGGGCCGGGCCTGATCTGGGCCGGAATTTGGCCCAGAACATGGTAGGATTTTAACGGGCCAGATCTCATATGGGCCATTATTAGGCCCGGAACATGGCAGGCCATTAATGGACCGGATCAAATATGGGACGACATTTGGCCCAAAACATGGCAACCAGTTAATGGGCCGGCCTACTAGAGTCCTCAAAATCTTGTGGGCCTATAGCTGGGCCGGCCCATTAATGTCGGCGAAATCTCGTGGGCCTTTAGATGGGCCAGCCCATTATGATCCGCAAGAATTTTGTGGGCCTTTACCTGGGCCGGCCCATTATGGCGCATAAAAATCTTGTTGGCTTTACCTGGGTCGGCCCATTATGGCCCGCAAAATCTTGTGGGCCTTTAGCTGGGCCAGCCCATTATGGTCCGCAAAATCTCATCGGCCTTTAGCTGGGCCGGCCTATTATGGTCCACAAAATCTTGTGGGCCTTTAGTTGGGCCGGCCCATTTAAACTTGATGGGCCAGTCCACATGTCAACATATCATAGGTGCGTCTCGCCTATTGGATGAGTGAGACCTGTGCCAACGCGAACCTGACACGTGTCTCCTCCAGCCAACGATGATTTTACACGTGGAAAATCCCCATTGGTCGGGGCTGTTAACAGGTTATTGGATCCAAAACCCGACCCAATAGCTTAATGGCATTCCGTTACAGTGGATGCCATGTGTCGGTCACCCTTGACGAAAGCACTTCTGTGATGCCTGATTTATCGTCATGGAAGTGGACACTTCCATGATGATAATTTTGGTAATGTCATGGAACACTTCTACGACATCACAGGTATGACTATCTTGATTCTGTCATAAAATCGTCATGGATGTACATGCATGACAAAAAACGCGACCTACTGTCACAAACACGTATCATCACGAAAGTGTATTTTTTTGTAGTGTAGGCCTTATCATGTAGTAGATGACACAACATTAAATGACAGTTATAGAGGACAACTTGTCAGTGCATGTACAGTGGATGCTCGCAACCAGATCTTCCTAGTAGCATTTGGAGTTTTTGGGTCTGGAAATATAGAAAGTCGTACATGGTTTTCCATAATTTAAAAAACCTAATAGGGCATCCGCCAGGTCTTGTTATCCGCACAGATGCACACAAAGGACTAGAGACTGTTGTAAAAGATGTATTCGCATGAGTGGAGCTGATAATCCACAAGTATAGGGGATTTTTTGTATCCTTCTTCGATAAATAAGAGTGTCGAACCCAACGAGGAGCTAAAGGCAGAACAAATATTCACTCAAGTTCTATCGACCACCGATACAACTCTACGCACACTTGACGTTTGCTTTACCGAAGACAAGTATGAAACTATTTTGTAAGAATAAAACTATGAGTACTTTGTGAGAATAAAACTACGAATAAATTGCAAGGCAATAAAAGTGGATAGCTTTTGTCAACAAGAAAGTCATTTGTCTCTAGGCAATCGATAACAAGTACCGGTAATCATTCTTGCAATTATATGAGGGAGAGGCATGACCTAACATACTTTCTCTACTTGGATCATACGCACTTATGACTGGAACTCTAGCAAGCATCCGCAACTACTAAATATCATTAAGGTCATGAAACCCAACCATAGCATTAAGTACCAAGTCCTCTTTACTCCCATATGCCATAAACCACCTACTTGGGTTTAAGCTTCTGTCACTCTTGCAACCCACCATAGGCGAACCATGAACATATTGCAACACCCTACAACGGGGGGCCCTCAAGTTTGCGCAAGAACGGAGGACACCATAGGACAGCACCATAAATAAAATATACAATCATACCAACCAAGAACATGATTAACCCATCGGACAAAACGAATCTACTCAAACATCATAGGATAACCAAATATCATTGGGAAATAATATATGGAGTTGAGCACCATGTTTAAGTAGAGATTATAGCGGGGAGAAGGAGTGTTAAACCGCTGCATAGAGGGGGAGAGAGTTGGTGTTGACGGTAACAAGATTGTTGATGTAGATCGCCATAACGATCCTAGCCCCCGCGGCACTCCGGCGCCACCAGGAGAGAGGGGAGAGAGCCCCCTACTTCTTCTTCTTCCTTGGCCTCCCCCCTAAATGGTAGGAGGGTTCCCTCTCTGGTCTATGGCCTCCATGGCGACAGAGGGGCAGGAGCCCCTTCGAGATTGGATTTCCCTCTATGTTCTCTTCTGTTTCACGCTCTCTAAATCTGGCCGAAAACCGTTTCTTATATTCCCGGAGATCCGTAACTCCGATTGCGCTGATCTTTTTACACGATTTTTTTCCTGATATAAGCTTCCTTGTGCCCGAAGTACAGCTCCAACCAACGTACGAGGTGAGCACAACCCACCACCATGCGCCAGGGGCCTTGGGCGCGCCCTGGTGTATCATGGTCCGTGTGGGCCTCCGTTTGCGGTGATTCCAACTCCCAAAAATCACAAATATTCCAAAACATTTCTCCATGGAGTTGCATCATGTTTGGACTTCGTTTGATATGGATTTTCTGCGATAAAAATATAGGCAACAAACGGGAACTGGCACTGGGCACAGGATAAGTAAGTTAGTCCAAATAAATCATATAAAAGTTGCCAAAAGTATGTAAAAATTATATAATATTGGCATGAAACAATCAAAAATTACAGAGACGACATAGATGTATCAGCATCCCCAAGCTTAATTCCTGCTCGTCCTCGAGTAGGTAAATGATAAAAAAGATAATTTTTGATGTGGAATGCTACCTAACATAAACTTGATCATATATCTAGTCATGGCATGAATATTAAGACATAAGTGATTCAAAGCAATAGTCTATAATTTGACATAAAGACATCAATACTCAGGCATCCCAATAAACAATCATGTCTTTCAGAATATCAACGCTAAAGAAAGCTATCCCTACAAAATCATATAGTCTTGTCATGCTCTGTCTTCTTAACGTAAAGTATAAATCATGTACAACCCCCATGACAAGCCGAGCAATTGGTTCATACTTTTTAACGCGCTTCAGCTTTTTCAACCCTCACGCAATACATGAGCGCAAGCCATGGATATAGCACTACGAGTGGAATAGAGTATGATGATAGGGGTAAATATAAAGAAGACAAAAAGGTAAGAAAGTCTCACATCAACGCGGCTAACTAACGGGCTATGGAGATGCCCATCAATTGATATCAATGTGAGGAGTAGGGATTGCCATGCAACGAATGCACTAAGAGCTATAAGTGTATGAAAGCTCCATATGAAAACTAAGTGGGTATGCATCTAATCCTATAATGAAATATTCCCACTAGTATATGAAAGTGACAACATATGAGACTCTCCATATGAAAACATGGTGGTACTTTGAAGCACAAGCGTGGTAAAGGATACTAACAATGCCCTCTTTATTTTTTTTATTTTTTTTATTTATTTATTTTTTATTCTTTTTCCTTTTCTTTTTTTCAATGTTTTCTCCCTTTTTTCTCTAATTGTCCGGGGTCTCAGCCCGACTTGTGGGAGAATCATAGTCTCCAGCATTCTTTCCTCACTGGGGCACTACTCTTATTTACTTATAACTCAAAAGGAATAAAAATTACAACTCGATACCTATAACAAAATATGGTTTTATATGAATGCCTCTGACAGAACATGTATAAAAATGATGCACGGTGGCTGAGCCACAACTACTATATTAGCTATATGATCATGCATAGCAATATGACAATGAATGCTCAAGTCATCAAACGGAAGCGGTGGAAGTTGCATGGCAATATATCTTGAAATGACCATGGAAAAGCCATAATAGGTAGGTATGGTGGCTGTTTTGAGGAAGATATAATAAGGCTTATTTGTGGTAGAGTGTATCATATCACGGGGTTTGGATGCACCTGCGAAGTTTGCACCGACACTCCTGGTGAGAGAGGGCAATGCACGGTACCATAGAGGCTAGCAAATTGCGAAAAGGAAAGAGTGCGTATAATCCATGGACTCACATTAGTCATGAAGAACTCAAATACTTATTGCAAAAGTTTATTAGCCCTCAAAGCAAAGTACTACTACGCATGCCCCTAGGGGGATAGATTGATAGGAAAAGACCATCGCTTGTCCCCGACCGCCACTCATAAGGAAGACAATCAAGGATAAATTGCGCTCCAACTTTCATAGCATAACGAGAGACTATACGTGCATGCTTAGGGAATCACAAACCTTAACACCAATATTCTTACTTAAACACAACCTTTTACTAGTACTTCCCACATATTTATCCTCTCTATATCGCAAAACTATTGCAAGGAATCAAACATATCATATTCAGTGATCCACAAGTTTTATGTAGGGTTTTATGACTAACCATGCAATTGACCATTTCCTGTTGACTCTCTAAATAGATATAAGTGAAGCAAGAGAGTTCAATTATTTCTACAAAAGAACATGCTCTAACAAATATAGGTTAAGCAAAAGAGCATTCTACTAACATTGGTTTTCTATGTGAAGAGAAACAAGCAATCCAAACTTCAAATCATATAAGTGAAGCACATGAAGCATTCTATAAAGCCATACTCAAAAGATATAAGCAATTGCAAATGAGCATTACACAGATCAACCATGGACTATCTCATACCAGCATGGTGCATAAAAGAAAAGTGAAAACTAAATGCAAAAGACGCTCGAAGATTTGCACATATCATATGTTCGAAACGAATCCTAAAACATACCGATACTTATTGAAGGAAGATGGGATGCCTTCCAGGGCATCCCAAGTTTAGACGCTTGAGTCTCCTTGAATATTTACTTGGGGTACATTGGGAATACCCAAGCTTGATCTCTTTCCTCTCCTCCTTCTCCTCATATCGAGGCCTCCTCGATCTTCGAACACTTCATCCACACAAAACTTAAACGAACTTTTAGTGGCGGGGCTAGTGAAAATGGCAATGAAATCCCAACGTGTAATGCTGCAACATTATTGTATAATTGTAAACAAACATTACCCATTGTATTCTATCACAATTCTATGGCCCCAAGTTAAGGAGGCTTTAACAAGAATTCAAACATACGCAAATAATGAAGCTATAACAGCAATCTATGAAAACAGGACAGTCTGTAAAGATTTGAACATCCACCATATTTATGTAACTCTAAAATTTCTAATAAAATTAGGAAAAATAAAAATTTTGTATATAAATACAGTTCAAAAGGTTTCAGAACCGTTTGACGTTCCAGTTAAAAATGTAAAATCATGTCCTTCAGCCAAAGTTTCTGTTTTGCACCGCACAAACCAACAAGCAATCTACACATCCTAAAGGCAAATCTTGGCACATTATTTTTATAATACAATGGAATTGTACAAGGGGGTAATTATTTTTGTTGAGAAGTTTCTATAATTAAGATTCACAAAGTTACCGTGAGCATGAACAAAGTTCAAGGAGTTCCCCCACTTCAACAATGCTTGTCTCTCTCACTTTCACTATCCTTTTTGAAAAGTTTTGGGTTCCCCTCTATTTTTTTTGTTTTTTAAACTTTATAAAAGCAATCAACAGAAATAAATGACTCTCTAAAACTTTCGGGTTGTCTCCCAGGCAGCTCTTTCTCTAAAGCCATTAAGCTAGGCATAAAGTGCTCAAGTAATGAATCCACCCGGATCCCAAGGTATATCAAAGACAATTTTAATTAACAATGATTTGGCATTTAGTAGTGACCACAAAGCAACATATATCAAGCAATGCATAAGTCTAACTCTCTTCCTATGCATCGGCATGTCATACAAGAACAATTCATGCACAACAAGTAAAGGCCAATATATAGCATAAGTAGTTTCTTGCAATTTTTTCGTGTTGGAAACATAGGGAGGTGGAGATGTAGTTCCTCTCTCATAATAATTGCAAGTAGGAGCAGCAAGCACATGCGTATTACATTCATCAAAATCATCATGTGCAATGGTAAAAGGCAACCCATCTATATAATCCTTAACAAGTGCAAACTACTCCGATATAGTGTAGTTGGGAGAATTCAAAAAGATAATAGGACTATCATGTGTGGGTGCAATAGCAACAATTTCATGTTTAACATAAGGAACAATAGCAAGTTCATCTCCAACAGGATAATTCACATTGGCATCTTGGCCACAAGCATAGCAAGCATCAAAAAGGGACATTTCAAACGAATCAACGGGATCGTAGCAATTATCATGGCATTCATCCTTTGGTAAGAACGAGGGGAAATTAAATAATGTATGAGTTGAAGAGTTACTATTATTAGAAGGTGGGCACGGGTAGCTAATCCGCTCTTCCTCCTTTTGTTCTTCGCTCTCCTCATCATCTTTTTCATCCAATGATCTCACAATTTCATCAATTTCTTCTTCCATAGACTCCTGCAAAATATTAGTCTCCTCTTGGACAGCGGAGATTTTCTCAATAAATGCATCAATATCGGAATTGTATTTATAATTATCATAGCAATATTTAAGGATGGCAAAATTTTCAGGTCTATAAACTGAATCATCAAAATCTTCAAACTTTTCAAACAAAGATTCAATTTCATAAGCACCCTTAAAATCAAGAAATTCTTCTATTTCTTCCACATCATAATAATCATATATACCATTGGCATAAGAAGCCAAGGTTTCATTATCATTAAATTCACATGAAAAGGGAAGATGTGGAGCGTTCATCCTAGAGCAACAAGTATAATCATATCTCAAGCATAGTTGCCTAGCATACCAATGCAACATATGAATTTGATCCCATAAAAGTTTACCTTTTTGTGTCAAGCGATAATCCCTAAAGTATTCATGTTCATTCAACATTGCTCCCATTATCAAGTTGAATGGGGTTTTCTCGGGATTATCAAAGTAGTGCATAATATCTTTCAATAACGATCATCGAGGGTTTTAGGAGGTTCCCCATCTCCATGAGTATCAAGTACAGCTAATTTTTTTGGTGTTTCATGTTCCATATCCATAACTAAAGATAGAGAACAACTTAGAACAGGAAATAAAAACTACTTAGTGATAAAGCAAACAAGCACACACGAGAATATTCACCCCACGTTATTGCTCCCCGGCAACGGCGCCAAAAAAAGGTCTTGATAACCCACAAGTATAGGGGATCGTTTGTAGCCTTCTTCGATAAATAAGAGAGTCGAACCGAACGAGCAGCTAAAGGCAGAACAAATATTCCCTCAAGTTCTATGGACCACCGATACAACTCTACACACACTTGACGTTTGCTTTACCGAAAACAAGTATGAAACTATTTTGCAAGAATAAAAGTACGACTAATTTGCGAGAATAAAACTACGTATAAATTGTGAGGCAATAAAAGTGGATAGCTTTTGTCAACAAGAAAGTCATTTGTCCCTAGGCAATCGATAACAAGTACCGGTAATCATTCTTGCAATTATATGAGGGAGAGGCATGAGCTAACATAATTTCTCTACTTGGATCATATGCACTTATGATTGGATGTCTAGTAAGCATCCGCAACTAATAAAGATCATTAAGGTCGTGAAACCCAACCATAGCATTAAGTATCAAGTCCTCTTTACTCCCATACGCCATAACCCACCTACTCGGGTTTAAGCTTCTGTCACTCTCACAACCCACCACAGGCGAACCATGAACATATTGCAACACCCTACAAAGGGGGCCCCTCACATTTGCGTGAGAACGGAGGGCACCATAGGACAGCATCATAAATAAAATATAAATCATACCAACCAAGATCACAATTAACCCAGAGGACAAAATGGATCTACTCAAACATCATAGGATAACCAAATATCATTAGGAAATAATGTATGGAGTTGAGCACCATGTTTAAGTAGAGATTACAGCGGGGACAAGGAGTGTTACACTGCTGCATAGAGGGGAGAGAGTTGGTGTTGATGGTAGCAAGATTGTTGATGTAGATCGACATCATGATCCTAGCCCCAGCGGCACTCCGGCGCCACCGGGCGAGAGGGGGGAGAGCTCCCCTCCTTCTTCTTCCTTGGCCTCCCCCTAAATGGTAGTAGGGTTCCCCCTCTAGTCCATGGCCTCCATGGCAGCGGAGGGGTAGGAGCCCCTCCGAGATTGGATCTCCCTCTCTATTCGCTTCTGTTTCGCGCTCTCCAGATCTGGCCGAAAACCATTTCTTATATTCCCGAAGATTCGTAACTTCGATTGTGCTGATCTTTTTACATGATTTTTTCCTGATATAAGCTTCCTTGCACCCTAAGTACAGCTCCAACCAACATACGAGGTGAGCACAACCCACCACCACGTGCCAGGGGCCTTGGGCGCGCCCCGGTGTATCGTGGTCCATGTGGGCCTCCGTTTGCGGTGATTCCAACTCCCAAAAATCACAAATATTCCAAAATAATTCTCCGTGGAGTTGCATCACGTTTGGACTTTGTTTGATATGGATTTTCTACTATACAAAAACAGGCAACAAACAGGAACTGACACTTGGCACTGGATAAGTAAGTTAGTCCAAATAAATCATATAAAAAGTTGCCAAAAGTATGTAAAACTTGTATAATATTGGCATAAACAATCAAAAATTATAGATATGACGGAGACGTATCAGGAGCACAAAGAATGCATGAGGCATATGGCAGCCAATTTCTCAAGAAAAATAGAGTTAAAAGTTCTAATGAAAATTTATGACCCTGTTCATTGACATATATCGTCAAAAAACTGAACTACCATCTTAGACAGTTGTACATCAAGCCTGTTGTGAAGGGGTACTTAGACGAGCATCACACCAAGCTATGGGCAAGGGCCCTCTTCAATGAAATTTGCAAGATTGATTATGTTAACAAAAATCTAGCCGAGCCCTTCAATTCCAAAATTAAGAAGTGGAAGGGGATACACATTGTGGACTTTCTTGACAAAACAAGGTAGATCATAATGAAGAAGGTTGACTTGAGACATTAGATTACAGCTGCCACATGCATTGGGAACATTATAATCCCCAAAATCATGACAATGCTTCATGCAAAATCTAAAGGCCTTGATATGTCCATAGTGAAAAGAAGCACATTTGAGGCAGAAATTACTGCAATTGACAAGGAAAAAAGAGAGTGGAGATATCCTGTTAATTTGCAAACAAGGAGTTTTAGTTGTAGAAAGTGGCAAATAACTAGAGAACCATGCATACATGCTATGTACTTTATCACCTTAATTAGAGGTCCAGTCAGTGAGATTGGTCAGTATGTACATCAGTATTTCTTTGTGGCAAAATTGAATGCTACTTATGATGATGATTTGCCAATTTTGGAGGGCAAGCAATAGTGGGATGTGGTAGATCCATGATTTAAATTGTGTGCTCCAGTGCAAAATACCCCCCCCCCCCGGTAGACCTGGGAAGACAAGAATTAGAGAAAAAGCAGAGGGAAAAGTACTTGGAGGAAGAAAGAAAATGTGTTCAAGATGTGAAAAGCTTGGGCACCGTAGCAGCCACTACAAAGAGTACATTGACCATTCTTTTGGAGAAGAAGAACATTGGGTTGTTGATAATGCAACTGATGAACCTCTGGCTACAAATGATGTTGTAGATGAAGCTACAACTGATCAAGCTACAGATGTTGAAAATGCAATAGATATTGAATATCCAACAGATGCTAAGAGTGCAATTGATGCTGAAAATGCAGTAGAGGATGGAGATGCAACATATCATGTGGCAGTTCATACAACTGCTACTACAGATGTTCCTGCAATAGATCCAACAATTGGGCATGTGGCAAGTGAGGATGCAACAACATTTGGTAGTGCGGTGAAGTACACTTTTTTGCTTTATTTCTTACACTGTCTGCCAAATTATTCAATGTTTGCTAACTGACTTCTATCATTCATTTGTAACTTTGTAGCCCAAGAAAAAACTACAAAAGACCAGCTAAGAGAGGACAATCACCACTTAAGAAGGAGATGAAAACTGCAGAAGAGGAGACTATAGGTTCTATCACTGGAAGCAACAATCTCAGCGGGTCTTGTACTCTAAAGAAAGTTCTAACAAGAATGTGAGAACCAGGAGGAGCTCTAAGCTCTCTTCTAACCCAGCTTGCAACACCAGGAGCAAGAAGAACAACTAGCTGTGAATTGTTTAGTTATTAGTTATATTTGCGTTGCTTGTGTTTTTCAATTCAAAATTGTATGGTGATGTGCCAGATTTGTGGCAGTATGCTCCAGACTATTTGTGGGTTTTGTGAACTACTAGCTTATGTTCCAAATGTGGAATTGGTAACTAATGTAAAAGCTTCTATCTTATGTTCCAAATGTGATCATGTGATATGTTTAGTCCAACTGCTGATGTGCTTAGGAAGTGATTGATGTGGTAAATCTTCTGTTTAACTATGAAGTTTGGTCGTGGGAAAACATTGGTCCAAACATATTGTATGTACCAAACAAAATATAATGTTTAACTGATCTTTGTGCATGCCAAAACTACCATCACATTGCTACCAAATGAAACAAAATATACGCAAAATAGCTAGATCGTTTCTAGATGAAACATGTCACATTACATTACTAGTTCAGCTTTGGTGCAAACACAACTAATTAAGATAGTTGATAGCTCACAACACTATATTACATTACATACCATCATGATTTTTAGACCACTCAAAAAACAATGTTGCCAAAATGATAATGCCAACAACTACAAGAAATCCCAACGTTTACATAAGATCATTTCTCTTCTTCATCTTCAACTTCAATTTATTTTTCTTCTCTGTTAGATACATCACCCTGCACTCTAAATCATGAACTTTTAGCTAGCTTTTCTCTAATCCTGCATGAAGTTCGTCAAATGCATCAGCAGCATGATCTATCTGATGGGGAACGAAGCATGAAAATCAAAAAAATTCCTACAAAACACGGAAGATCCAATCTAGGAGACGCATAGCAACGAGAGGGGAGTGTGTCTACATACCCTTGTAGACCGAAACCATTAGCATCGTAACGCGGGGGATGTAGTCGTACTCTTCATGATCCAATCATGATCCAATCCGATCTAGTGCCGAACGGAAGGCACCTGCGAGTTTAGCACACGTACGGCTCTACAGCATCCTCTCCTTCTTTATCCAGCAAGCGAGGGAGAGGAGGTAGATGAGATCTAAACCAACATGACAGAGTGGTGCTGGTAATGGTAGCGGACCACTAACAGGGTCGCTAAGCGCTGACGGATCAAAGTGGAGGTTTATCGGTAGAGAGAGGAGGCTTGGTTTGGTTTGTATAGCCCTTGCGCCCCTCCCCACTATATATAGGGGTGTGGAGGGTTGGGGCGCAGCCCTAGCCCCTCCTCCAAGGAGGGGAGGCGTCCAAGGGAGGAATCTTGCCTCCCAAGGCAAGTGGACTCCCTCCCACTTAGGGTTTCCCCTTCCCAGGCGCATGGGCCATACAGGGGCTAGTTCCCTTGGACCATTAAGGACAGGACATGGTGGAACCCTCCGAGGACTTCTAGACCCCTCCAGAATATTCTAGATCCTTCCGGTGACTTCCTGGTACAGTATCGAAAAACCGGACAGTTTCTCGAAACCTGAACAACTACTTTCCATATATAAATCTTTACCTCCAGACTATTCCGGAGCCCCTCGTGATGTCCTGGATCCCATCCGAGACTCCGAACAACCTTCATATTTTCCACTGTTAATATCTCAATACTACCCTAGCGCTACCAAACGTTAAGCGTGTGACCCTACGTGTTGGGGATATTACCACTAGGCGTAAATCGGCCTACTTGGGCCGGGTTAACTTCATTAGTGGTGTAAATAGATGAAGGCCCAAGGCCTGTAGTCGGTTAGAACATGTAGCCGTAAACCGTCCTGATGTATGACTTGTATTGTAAGTAAGGAATAGAGAGATACCAACCGGAATACGAGTATGAACCGGTTAGGACTCTATGGACCGACGGGCGTCACCCGTGTATATAAGGGGACGACCCGGTGGCGGTTCAGGACAGAGAACCACAACTCGAGCCTAGGCGAAGCTTGTTTGCTCCCTAGCCATCGAGACCACATCAATTCCATCACAACTAGACGTAGGCTTTTACCTTCGTCGAAGGGGCCGAACTAGTATAAACCCCTCGTGTCTTTGTGTATGCTTTAACCCCTTGAAGTAAACTCATAGCGATGGCTCCACGAATAAGTCCTTTCGCTAGGACATCTGCCGTGACAAATCCATGACAGTTGGCGCCCACCGTGGGGCTATCGCACGATGGTTTGACGATCTTGGAGGGCAAGCTCAAGGGACTCGAAGGCTATGTTGTGGGCCGGATGACCAAGAGTTGTCGCGGCAGGATCTACATCGACGACGCGGGATGGGGTCCCGAGGCCGATTCAATCGAGTACGGGTACCGGGTCCCCTTCGGCGGTATACACGTTTTCATTGGCAAGATCGGTGAGCCTGGGCCTGAGCCGGACATCTGCACCGACCTCGTCGAGACGGCTCAGCGTGCGAGATCTACCCAGGCTAAACCGGCCATGAAGCATGCCTTCGTTGGAGTTATCCACGGAGGAGAGCGGGAGGACGAGTCAGAACACGGTAGCGAGACCGTCGTCTATTCCGGCGACGAGTCCTCGACCGGAGAGACCGAATCGCTATACCAGTTGCAAGACGACCAGGTTAGGGGCTGTTCCGATGGCGACAGTATTCCGGACCCCCCAGGCCCGGTCAACCGGGTTGGAATATTCATGGCCGGCACCCAGGCGGCGAACCACTCTTCGACCGCCGCAGCAATGCTCTCCGGATCAGCAGCGGCAGCGGCAGCAGGGGCAGGAGGCCTTATGCGCCCGCCGGTTCAAGTCCTATCCGACATGTTTGACGCACTGGCCGCGCTTATGGTGGAAGCCAATCCGGCGGATCAGGAGGCTCATGATGCAGAAATTGCAAAGGTGAAAGAACAGATCGCGCGAGCCAAAGCGGATCTGGCGGCAGAGAAGGACAGGATGGCGGCAGAGCGGGCTGCTTTGGACGCCCAGGCCTATAAGCTCATGCTTGACCAGAATGCATCACAGGAGGTTTTGAAGCGGAAGCACAGATCACGCCTGCCGTTAGGGTTTGACCCCCGAAATCTCTTTCACACTCCAGGAGCTGGACCCAGTAATCCGCCGCAGTACCCGGAGACAAACCGGATTGAGGCACCAGGACCAGGGGCGACGGTCCAACCTCGCCTGATGGAACCTCCTCACCAAAACATTGTGGTTCCTCCGCCGGTCCAGACGCCCCCGGGTCATTATTCGAATCCTATGGACAACCTTGTTGCGGCCGCTGCACGGTTAGAGGCCATCCCAGTCGAAGGGGATTCTCCGCAAGCGATAGAGACGCGCCGGGTTAAGGAGCTTCTCCGGACTGCGCTGATTCAGCAGGAGGCATACTCATACAGCCGTGATCGGATTCATTCTACGCCCCGTCCGAGCCGGAGCTATAGCAGGCGCATGGATGAACCGGCCATATCAAGCAATGCGCGAGGCCGTGAAGCGGCCCGTGGTAATGACCCGGCAGGTGGTGTTGGCGATGCTCAGGATGTGGTGGACCGGGCCCGGGCACAAAGGGAGGCCGAGTTAGCAGCACAGGATAATGCGGGCCAACTTACACCGGTTCGTTCTACCACCTTTGCCGGACCAGGAATCACATCCGCTTTGGGAGTGCCTTGCTTAATCCCAGCTTTACGTAATGTGCGCCTGCCCAAAGATTTCAAGGGTCCACGCAAGGTGCCGAATTACACCGCTGATTTATCCCCTGAAGCGTGGGTAGAGAGTTATGAGATGGCCATGGAGATGCTAGACGTGGATGAGGCCGCGTGTGCAAAATACTTCACCATGATGCTTGAGGGCACGGCTCGTACTTGGTTAAAGAGCCTACCACCCAATTCTATCAGCTCATGGGCCCAGTTGCGGGCCCGGTTTATACAGAATTTTAAGGATACATGTAAGCAGCCCAAGTCCATAGTAGACCTGGCGGCTTGTGTCCAGGAGGAAGGAGAGTCAACGACCCGTTGGGTGCGCCGCGTTTCGGAAATTTTGCACTCGTCTGACAGGATTAATGCTGACTCTGCGATCTTAACTCTGGAAGGCAACTGCCGGTTTGAGCCTCTAAAATTGAAATTGGGACGCATGAAGCGGTTCTGTAATGACATGGGAACCCTCATGGCTGCTTTAGTGAAGTATGCTGATTCGGACAGTACCAAGGATCCCGAACCTGATGATGATGAAACAGGGAAGGGAAGGAAGAATAGCAACTCTAAACAGCAGCAGTACAAACCGGCGGGTCATGGAAACGGAGGCAAACGCAAGGCGGAGGGTAGCATGGATTTTGTGGCCAACACTAATGCACAGGACAGGGGGCAGCGGCGCAGAGGTAAGGCGGCAAATCGTAATGGGGCCCCCAATCCTAACGCAAGCCGTTTGAATTATTTGTTGAATCAGCCTTGCCCAAAGCACGGGACGAAGGAGACACCGGCTAACCACCTTTGGAAGGATTGTTATATTATGCAGGAGTTTAAAAACTCTAATGCCTTCCGGTATGACCATGGGTCAGGTGGCGGTTCAGGATCCGGTTTACACGGTCCGGGTCACGATGGAGCTTCCGGTTCAGGTTTCAATCAGGGCGGTCACAATAGCCAGAATAATCAGAACGGCCAGCAGCAGCAGCAGCAGCAGTCAGGTTATCAGAGCCAGCCAAAGCAGTTGAGCAATGGGCAATACCATGTCTTCACAACTGGCTTGGATAAGCGCGACCGAAAACTCCACAAGCGAGCGGTGAATTCTGTTGAACCGGCCTTACCACGTTACTTACGCTGGTCAGAGCAGCCCATCGTGTGGAGCAGAGAAGATCACCCGCCCCGGGTTGATAATCCGGGCCAGTTAGCATTAGTGGTGGACCCTCAGGTGGGGGGTTATAAGTTCACCAAGGTGCTCATGGATGGAGGAAGCAGTATTAACATACTATACTATGAGACATTCCGGCGCATGGGACTAACAGACAAGGATCTCAGACCGTCGAATACGGTATTCCATGGTGTTGTGCCAGGCAAATCTGCATATCCTGTTGGTAAGATAGCCCTAGATGTGGCTTTTGGGGACGAGCACGACTCTCGGTCGGAAAAATTAAACTTCGAAGTGGTGAAGATCCGGAGCCCGTATCACGCCTTGTTTGGGCGGCCGGCTTATGCCAAGTTCATGGCGCGGCCTTGTTATATCTACTTACAGCTCAAGATGCCGGGTTACAAGGGGACGATAACGGTTCACGGGAACCGTAGGATCGCTTTGGAATGTGAAGAGGGTGATGCGGCTTACGCAGAGTCGGTCTGTGCCACGGAAGAGTTGAAGTATTATAAGGACAATGTCGATCCGGCGGATATGACCCCTTTAAAGAAGCCAACTACAGAGCATGATTCAGATCTGAAGTTCAAATCGGCAGCTGAGACCAAGCTTGTTGACTTCGTGCCCGGCGATTCGTCCAAACAGTTCACTATCAGTGCCAACCTGGATCCCAAATAGGAAAGCGCGCTCATCGAGTTCATCCGTGAGAATCGGGACATTTTTGCATGGAAGCCGTCTGACATGCCAGGTGTACCGAGGGAACTCGCTGAGCACACTCTTAATGTGGATCCTAAGTATAAACCGGTGAAACAGTTCCTCCGCCGGTTTAACGAAGAAAGACGCAAAGCCATTGGAGAGGAAGTGGCCAGGCTTTTAGCAGCTGGTTTTATTATTGAGGTGTTCCATCCAGAGTGGCTTGCTAATCCGGTGCTGGTTCTTAAGAAAAACGGCACTTGGCGTATGTGTGTGGATTACACAGATCTTAACAAAGCCTGTCCGGCAGATCCTTTTGCCCTCCCCCGTATTGACCAGATCATTGATGCCACGGCGGGTTGTGAGCGTTTGAGTTTTTTGGATGCATACTCTGGATATCATCAGATCAAGATGGCGGTTAAGGACCAGGAGAAAACAACATTTATTACTCCCTTTGGAGCCTTCTGCTATGTATCTATGCCCTTCGGGCTCAAGAGTGCCCAAGCCACCTATCAACGGTGTGTACAGAATTGCCTGCATGAGCAGATCGGCCGCAATGTGCACGCCTATGTGGATGATATTGTAGTAAAATCAAGACAGAAGGAGACGCTGGTGGATGATTTGAAGGAGACCTTTGACAACTTGCGAGCTTACAAGATGATGCTTAATCCGGCCAAGTGTGTTTTTGGTGTTCCGGCAGGCAAGTTACTGGGTTTCCTGGTGTCTAACAGAGGAATTGAGGCTAATCCGGAGAAGATTACGGCTATTACATCCCTAGCTAAACCGAAGTGTATCAACGATGTTCAGCGTTTGGCGGGCCGAATCGCTGCGCTGAGCCGGTTTATCAGCCGCCTCGGGGAGAAGGCTATCCCTTTGTACCAAATGCTGAGGAAGACAGACAATTTCGTCTGGAGTCCAGCTGCTGATGAGGCATTTGAGGACCTGAAGCGGCAGTTAGCTAATCCGCCGGTTCTTGCAGCCCCAGTTGACAAGGAGCCACTATTATTATACGTAGCCGCGAATGCTCGGGCAGTTAGCGTGGCTATTGTGGTGGAACGCAAGGAGGCAGGCAAAGAATATCCGGTTCAGCGGCCGGTTTATTATATCAGCGAGGTGCTTATTGAGTCCAAGCAAAGGTATCCGCATTGGCAGAAGCTGGTCTATGGTGTCTTCATGGCCAGCCGGAAGTTGAAGCAGTATTTTCAAGGGCACCCCATCACAGTGGTCAGTTCAGCTCCTTTGGGTGATATCATACAGAACCGGGAGGCGACTGGCCGGATTGCCAAGTGGGCTATAGAGCTTGGGCCGCACGGACTGAAGTATGTACCTCGGACGGCGGTGAAGTCTCAAGCACTTGTTGATTTCATCAATGATTGGACGGAATTACAAGCGCCAGAGGAAAAGCCGGATCACACATATTGGACTATTCATTTTGATGGATCCAGGCAATTGGAAGGCTCGGGGGCTGGAGTCGTATTAACTTCCCCACGAGGTGATAAGTTCTGTTATGTTCTCCGCTTAATGTTCCCTTGTACTAACAATGCAGCTGAGTACGAAGCCTTGCTCCATGGTCTCCGGATGGCTAAAGAGATGAACTTAAGCCGGGTTAAGTGCTTCGGTGACTCGGACCTTGTGGCTCAACAGGTGTCTGGCACTTGGGATTCTAAGGACCCGCTCATGGCTGCATATCGTCGGGAAGTGGATAATGTTGCAGGTTGCTTCAAGGGTTATCAAGTGGATCATGTGGACTGTCGGAAGAATGAAGCGGCGGACGCCTTAAGCCGGTTAGGTTCTCAGCGCAAACCGGTCCCGCCCAATGTCTTTTTGGACGTGTTGCACAATCCGTCAGTCCAGCTCCCAGGTGAAGCGGATTTGGCTATTCCTGACCCGGAGGCTCAATTGGTGGCAGCATTACATGCTATTCCGGATTGGACGATTCCTTATATTGCATACATGACCCGGGGGGAGTTGCCAGAAGATGCAATCCTAGCAAGACAGATAGTCCGGCGATCCAAGTCCATGACGATTCTCAATGGTGAATTGCATCGTTGCAGTATATCCGGGGCGTTTCAACGTTGTGTTTCTCCTGAGGAAGGTTGTGAAATCTTAAGAGAAATCCATGAGGGGGATTGTGGACACCACGCCGGTTCAAAGTCCCTGGTGGCAAAGGCATTTCGTCACGGGTTTTACTGGTTGACAGCACATGCTGATGCGGAGGACTTGGTTAAGCGGTGTGATGGATGTCAGAAATTTTCAAGGCGTGCGCATGTGCCGGCTCAAGAATTGAGGATGATTCCAATAACATGGCCGTTTGCAACTTGGGGGCTGGATATGGTCGGACCTTTTAAAAGATCCAAGGATAAGAAAACTCACCTTTTGGTAGCAGTTGATAAATTTACCAAGTGGGTTGAAGCGGAGCCTGTCAGTAAGTGCGATGCAGCAACAGCGGTGCAGTTCATCAAAAAAGTGATTTTCCGGTTTGGCTTTCCGCACGGTATCATTACTGACAATGGTACCAATTTATCCAAGGGGGCTATGAAGGAGTTCTGTGAACGTGAGCACATCCGACTTGACGTATCATCAGTAGCACACCCCCAGTCCAATGGACAGGCAGAACGAGCCAATCAAGAGATCTTGCGAGGCATCAAACCCCGGCTTGTGGTCCCATTGCAAAGAACACCGGGCTGTTGGGTTGAAGAGCTACCATCTGTGCTCTGGAGTATCAATACTACGCCAAACCGGTCCACAGGATACACACCATTTTTTATGGTCTATGGAGCAGAGGCAGTTCTCCCTAGTGATATCCGGCACGATTCGCCTCGTGTGGCAGCTTATGTTGAAGCGGGCAATGAGACAGCACGGCAAGACGCTTTGGACCTATTGGACGAAGCGCGTGATCAAGCGGCTGCCCGTTTGGCGATTTACCAACAAGATCTTCGTCGCTATCACAGTCGCCGGGTTAGAACCAGAACTTTTCAAGAAGGAGATTTGGTGCTTCGACTAATCCAGGACCAGACGGATATGTACAAGTTATCCCCGCCTCGGGAAGGACCTTTCGTGGTCAGCAAGAATCTGCACAACGGGTCGTACTATCTGATTGATATTCGAGAGCATCAAGACTCACGTACATCAGAGGAGGAGACCAACAGGCCGTGGAACATAGCTCATCTTTGGCCTTACTATACTTGAGCCATTGGCTCTATCTATGTACATATTATGACAATATATATTTTATCTTTGATATATCAAACCGGAGCCTCAGCTAAAGCGGGGTCCCTGTCTTTCTCATCATGCGAGGTTACACGGAGTGGTTCTATTTAAAGCGGCCTCCGATTTACCCCTTGACATATGTTTTTTATATATCACTAGGGGCCTTGGTCGTGTCCGAACCAACAAACACCCTTTGATAGGCGACAGCCACGAGATCATTTGGGGACATGGTCAAGTCTGAACCAGTCACGCCTCTTGGTCGGCCTAAGGCCACAAAATCACTTGGGGGCATGGTCGAACCCGAACCATTGTCACGCCTCTTGATCTGGCATATATGCCACGAGTCATTTGGGGACCTGGCTGACTTGAATCATTGTCACTCCTATTGGGGGCCTTGATCCTGTCCGACCATGGTAATACCATCTGAACAGCTCAGTATAGCATATTTTTGCAAATGGTTTTTATCATTGCCTTTGCTTCCATGTTGTTTTCATGGTTTGTTCGTTCTTTGCTTTTGTTGGATTTCTTTTATGTCAACAAGCATATTTTTTCCGGTTCAGCCAATGATTTTTGATCCCCCTTTAAATCCGGAGGAGTCTGCCTGGTTTACCTTTTCCCTGTTAACATCATGGAGTAACCAGGGGGCTCGTATTAAGTCAGTACGGTTTGTACGGGAGCTACTTTCTCCCTTTTTGACGGTAATGGTTTATAAAACCACCGCTTCAGGCTTGGCTAAAGCCAGCTTTATGCTCAAACATGGCAGGTATTTATGTATCATCTATTTGTTATATTACTGATACACATATCAAGATCATAATCCGGCTGACGGTATAACCGCCACCGAAGTTCAAATTTTTCTGATTGCAGGAAATATGAATTAAAGTTTTTCAAGCAAAAGCTTCAGTACTTATGCACGAAGGCATATTCCAGGCAGAAGTTTTAACTATCCTATTACAAGGCAGCATGGTGCTCAAACAAAATCATTGTTTTTGTGGAAGGATGTTGCAAATAGCTCTTCAAACCGGCTTCCGGTTCAAGCCTGCTCCTCATCCTCCGCCGCTTCAGCTTCCTCGTCTCTACCCATTGGCTGGAAATCAACAGTGGTCCAGTCGATTCCCATTAAAGCTTGGAAAACAGCCTCTTCATGGATCAGGGAAGACGGTTCAATATCAGGGGCGTAAGTGTGCTTACGGATTGGAGGAATCAGATTCTCCGCTTCAACAGTTGGGGCAGGCACTCGCTTGTTTTGATTATTATATTGCGCTTGATAATGCGTCAAATCTGCCTCTTCAGCTAGCTGGCAAGCCAGAGGGCGCACTGCACGGTTTATGGCCCTTAAATCTTCTTCGTTGAATTCAGAGCCATCTTCTTTCAGACTGGGATAGCCTTGAGCTGCTTCCACAGGATCAAAGTCGGGCACCCATGCCTTTGCCCGGATTAAGGCATTGATGGCTCCGGTTCGGGCAGCGGATTTTTTCAGCTCCTCAATCCGGGCTGGAAGCATTGACAACTTGCTAAGAGTGTCCTGGATTAAAGAGGGCGCCGGGTTGTTGTGAGAAGCTGTGGTGATGATCCGTTGGGCTCCGGTATACAATTGTTCCACCAAGGTGTAGGCAGCTTTCAATTTCTTCCGCACATCATTTCCTAAGTGCCCAATACGTGTGCCTACAACAAGATTGGAATGGTCTCAAACCGGATTTACGATACAGCAGATTCAAATTTATCACAGAAGTTACAAGGAGCTTACCAAAGATTGCAGCAGTCATGGAGTGTATTTGCCGCTGTACGGCCGTCAGTTCATCCACCACCGGTTTAAGGGCCGCTTCAGCATTTTCCGCTCTTTTGGTTAAACCGGCCTTCTCAGTGGCCCAGTCAGCCCGCTCTTTCTTGAAGCCTTCTTTCAGCCGTTCAGCAGTGCTCAAAGCGCTGGTTAATTCTTGCTTGGCCTTATCTGTTTCAGCCTGCTGGGTCTTCAGGGCCTCCTGCAAATCGGCAATCCGGTCCTCCTTGATTTTCACCTCAGCCTGCATACAGATGGCATTTTAAGCTTTGCACAGGCGATCCAAGAAATGGAAGTATCAACCACATAACAAAGTTATATGCCTGATACTTGGGGGCTAATGCACCTTCAATTTTTTGTATATTGCTAGATTACAAAGTCCCAAGCTCAATACAAGTATTCAACTTGGCACTTGGGGGCTAATAGCTATTTGATCAAGTTATGTTCTAAGGACAGCTTTTTATTTTTGAGCCCCGGTTTACTTATGCTAAGTTAGACCGGCCCTCGAGGGTTATGCCGACGGATTTCAAAAATGTTCAGGATCAAGTCCCGGTTTGACCAAGGTCACAAACCGGCCCTTGGGGGCTACAAGGATGAATGCAATGGCAGAAAGGAAAGAAGGAATTTACCTCAAATTTATCCCTCATCATTTTGACCAGGCCAGCTTCACAGTCACGGCTAGTGTAAAGCCGGTTTAAATAGCCAGAGTGAAGATCTTGAGCATTCAGAGCGGCGTATGTCTCTAATTCAACATCCCATTTTCCTTTGTTCAAAGGGGAAGAATCCTCTTTGATGGTATGCCTGGTAAGGGTGGCAGGATTCCCGGGTTCAGAGCGGCCTACGCCGGTAATCACAACATCATCATCTTTTGACTCGCCGGTTTGGGTTGGCGCGGCCGGTTTGTCAGCAGGAGTGTGGGATTTCTCAATCTGGACAGAGCTGGCAGGCGGATCAGCAGAGGCTGGAGTATTAATAAGACCTTCTTCAGGGATAACGTCGTCTTGCAGAGGAGGATCATTGGGGATATCTTCACAAGTAAACACTTCATGATCCGGTGCTTGGTCATGTTCTGGGGCCACATCTTCTTCAGCCGCTCTATCCAGGCGGGCCTTCTTGCTTGGTTTCGGTTTAGCCCTGAAAGAAAAATAAAAAGTCAAGGAAAAGCGTAAGCCATTGCGCAGTATACTGGAAGCATATGTTCGGTTTAACTTACCCAGCAACTGTTTTCAAAGGTGGTAGCTGGGTGGCCGACGATTCACCAGACGATGAATGAGAAGTGACCTGGTAATCGGAGTCGGATGGATTAAGAGGTTGACGGAAGAAACCCGCTTTAGGATTTAAATCAATAAAAAGGTCGGAGACCTCGGAGCGGCGTTTTCGAACCGGACTGTTCGGTAAACCGGCAGAAGTAACTACCTGGCCGCTGTGCCGGGTTGTGCGGCGAGCTTCGTGTTGCTGGGTCTTCATAAGAAAGTTGGGATCCAAATAAGCAAGAGGATGAGAAAATTTAACTTTCCG
This sequence comes from Triticum aestivum, assembly GCF_018294505.1. Classification (NCBI taxonomy): domain Eukaryota; kingdom Viridiplantae; phylum Streptophyta; class Magnoliopsida; order Poales; family Poaceae; genus Triticum; species Triticum aestivum. Next base: position 529,933,701 of record NC_057810.1, on the reverse strand, counting down.
GTTTGTCCGGCGAGATTTTGGCAAAGGCAAGATTTCTGAATCAGAAGAGAGAATAGTTACCTCAACGAAGCCCGCATTGCTGGCCTCAGCGTCATCCTGACAAGCATCATCATCAATAAGGCGGGTAAAAAGTAAGCCAAGTGAATCAAGTTCTACCTCAAGATCCGGATTACCCACATCATCATCAATGGCTGGGTCAGATGAAGCGGTGGTCTTTCTTTTACGAGCTGGTTTCTTGATAGCCTTGGTCTTGGGCCGGGTTGGCCGCCCTGCCTTCTCCGTTTTATCTTGTGAAAGCTTCTTGCTCCAAAACGGATTATCACTCTGGATCAACAATAATTAAAGGTCAGACAGATAAAGCAGTAACAGGTTCAATAATAAAGCAAGTAAAATCTTACCGCTGGCGGTTCGTTGGTGGTGCAGTAAGGAAGCAGACCGGTTTGAGCACAGAGGTGCTCCGGTTCATTCAACATCTTCTTTACAGATTCTGTGACTTCGTCGTCGGAGACCTGGATTTTGATATGTCGGAGTGGGTCATCGACACTGCCAGTATATTCGCACATCAAACCAGGGCGCCGGCTTAGAGGCAGAATGCTCCATGATATCCAGCAGCGTGCAAGGTCTATTCCTGTTAAACCATTGGCCATGAAGGCCCGGAGCTTGGACAGTTGAGGGGCATATTTAATTCTCTCCTTGGCGCTTAGCCTTTGTGGAAAAGGGTGAGTGTTGCTGAGCCGTTCCGGACGGAAGCCAGGCAAGGGATTTTCATTGTCAGGGGAGGTATCCTTGCAATAAAACCAAGTTGCGTTCCACTCCTTGGGGTGAGTATGGAGTTTGACGTGGGGATAGGTGATTTCCTTCCTCTTCTGAATGGCCATACCGCCCAGTTCGGTATTAGGGCCGTCGGTGAATTCAGTACGGCGGTTTAGATGAAAGAGATCTCTAAATAACTCGACTGAAGGCTCCTCTTGAAGGTATGCCTCAGAAAGTACTTGAAAGTGACATAGATTGGTGACGGAGTTGGGGCCAGTATCCTGTGGACGGAGTTGAAAGTTGGCTAACACATCCCGATAAAATTTAGAGCCGGGCGGTTTGAAGCCCCGGGCCATGTGATCTGCGAAGACCACGACCTCTCCTTCCTGGGGCATGGGAGGACATTCATCTCCAGGAACCCTCCAGTGAATCGTATCTTTGCTATCCAAAGCGCCGATCAGGACTAGATCGTCCAGCTGTGATTCTGTGACACGGGAGGGAACCCAGTTGCACTCGTACACTTGTTTGGCCATGACGAGATCTACAAGAAATAGGTGATCCGGTTCAAGGACATGCCGGATAAAAAGGTGTTGATCTAATTACGGTAAACCGGAGGCAGTACCCATAAACCGGTCTTCTACAACGCGGCATCAGATGGATTCTGGCGGTTCAACCAGGGGACTAATGACATATATACCGGTTTAGCAATTTTTTCTCTATGGTGAAGTTAAACCGCCTGGCCTAAGCATCGGAAGCAATTGAAACTATGGATAACTAGTTATGCAGAAACAAATTTCACAAAATCGTGTTACAGCCGCGGATCTACAGCAAGCTCACAAAAACAGGAAATATTTCGAAGACTAAGGCGGAAACAGAAGTGAACCATTGAGCGGATATGTGCGGGAGATCTATGAGCTTGGATGAGAAATAGCAAGCGGATGCTAAAGGGATCGCTACTAAGCACAGCAAGAGTTCACAGATGCATTCAAGGTCAGAGAACAGCTATGAACGCGCAATGAACATAGCAAGAACATGGAACCCTAAGAACAGATCTAGGTTAAGAAGGAGAGAGAACTTACCGGGAACGGAGAAGATGCGGAAAGACGCCGCAACACTCTGGTACGTTCAGGTTGATGCAGCGGCCCGAGACGAGGCAGAGGTCGACGGTGGTGGCGGAGCTCCAAAGCCGGCGACGTGAGGAAGAAGAAGAAGAAGGGACGAAGGGGAAGAGAAAGGAAATGACCCTTCGGTCTTATTTATAAGGCAACCGAGCTAGGTCAAACGCGCGAATCCAGGAGCTGTCATTAAGAGGGCGTTATGAATTTCATAATGACGTCATGCCGGTTTACAGTAACCAAAACTGATGACGTCATGCCGGTTTACAGCAACCAAAAATGATGACGACATGGAGATTTGCCAATTAACAGAAGATATCCAAGACGCAAGATGGTGTGAAGGATTGACATGAACCAGTTCAAATCAATCTGGGGCCTAATGTTGGGGATATTACCACTAGGCGTAAACCGGCCTACTTGGGCCGGGTTAACTTCATTAGTGGCGTAAACAGATGAAGGCCCAAGGCCTGTAGTCGGTTAGAACATGTAGCCGTAAACCGGCCTGATGTATGACTTGTATTGTAAGTAAGGAATAGAGAGATACCAACCGGAATACGAGTATGAACCGGTTAGGACTCTATGGACCGACGGGCGTCACCCGTGTATATAAGGGGACGACCCGGTGGCGGTTCAGGACAGACAACCACAACTCGAGCCTAGGCGAAGCTTGTTTGCTCCCTAGCCATCGAGACCACATCAATTCCATCACAACTAGACGTAGGATTTTACCTTTGTCGAAGGGGCCGAACTAGTATAAACCCCTCGTGTCTTTGTGTCCGCTTTAACCCCTTCAAGTAAACTCGTAGCGATGGCTCCACGACTAAGTCCTTTCGCTAGGACATCTGCCGTGACAAATCCACGACACTACGGGTTTGAGAATCATGTAGACATGACTGAGACTCCTCTCCAGTCAATAACCAATAGCGGGACCTGGATGCCCATATTGGTTCCCACATATTCCATGAAGATATTTATTGGTTGAACCACGATGTCAAGGATTCAGTTAATCCTGTATACAATTCCCTTTTTCTGGCGATATGTTGCTTGCCCGAGATTCGATCGTCGGTATCTCCATACCTAGTTCAATCTTGTTACAGGCAAGTCCCTTTACTCGTTTCCGTAATACGGGATCCCGTGACTAAACTCATTAGTCACATGCTTGCAAGCTTCTTTTGATATTGTATTACCGAGAAGCCCTGAGATATCTCTCCGTCATACGGAGTGACAAATCCCAGTCTCAATCAGTGTGAACCCAACAAACACCTTCGGAGATACCTACAGAGAACCTTATGATCACCCAGTTACAAAGTTATGTTTCGATACACATTAAGTATTCCTGTGGTGTTAGGGAGTTGCACAATCTCATGGTCTAAGGAAAATATACTTGACATGAATAAAGCTATAGCAAATAACTATATGATCTGATGCTAAGCTTACGGTTGGGTCTATCCATCACATCATTCTCCTAATGATGTGATCCTGGTATCAAATGACAACTCATGTCCATGGTTAGGAAACCTTAACCATCTTTGATCAATGAGCTGGTCTAGTAGAGGCATACTAGGGACACAATGTTGTTTATGTATCCACACATGTACTTAAGTTTTCGATCAACACAATTCTATCATGAATAATAGACATTTATCATGAACATGAAATATGGTAATAACCATTTTGTTATTGCCTCTAGGGCATATTTCCACCAGTCTCTTGCACTAGAGTCAATAATCTTGTTCACATCACCATGTGATTAATGCCAAGTGAGTTCTAGGGTTTGATCATGTTTTGCTTGTGAGAGAGGTTTTCATCAACGAGTCTGCAACATTCAAATCCATGTGTACTTTGCAAATCTATATTTCATACTATATATGCTGCTACCACGCTCCAACTGACCGCTCCACCATTCATCATAATTAAATACATGTCTGGTTTGAAACTTAGAGTCATCCGGATCTGCGTCAAAGCTAACATCAACGTAACCCTTTACGACGAGCTCTTCGTCACCTCAATAAACGAGAAACATGTCCTTAGTCCTTTTCAGGTACTTCAGGATGTTCTTGACCATTGTCCAGTAATCTACTCCTGCATCACTTTGGTACCTCCCTACCAGACTTATGGCAAGGCACACATCAGGTCCGGTACCCAGCATGGCATATGATAATTCCCAAGTGCAGGGAATTGCTACGTCTTGAGCTTGCGTTGGTTTTCCTTGAAGAGGAAAGGGTGAAGCAGCAATAGTAGCATAAGTATTTCCCTCAGTTTTTGAGAACCAAGGTATCAATTCAGTAGGAGGCTGATACGTCTCCAACGTATCTACTTTTCCAAACACTATTGCCCTTGTTTTGGACTCTAACTTGCATGATTTGAATGAAACTAACCCGAACTGTCGCTGTTTTCAGTAGAACTCAGAGAGAAAGTTTCATCGCGTTTATTCCGTCTCATGGAGAAAAAATCAGTGAGAAAGTTTCATCGCATTTTAGGATACGGAGCCGCCGCCAAGCCCTAATCTCTCTCGGGAGGGCTGATCTGGAGTCCGTTCGGTGCTCCGGAGAGGGGTATTCATCGTCGTCATCCTCATCAACCATCCTCCATCACCAGTTTCATGATGCTCACCGCCGTGCGTGAGTAATAACATCGTAGGCTTACTGTACGGTGATGGGTTGGATGAGATTTACCATGTAATCAAGTTAGTTTTGTTAGGGTTTGATCCCTAGTATCCACTATGTTCTGAGATTGATGTTGCTATGACTTTGCTATGCTTAATGCTTATCACTAGGGCCCGAGTGCCATGATTTCAGATCTGAACCTATTATGTTTTCATGAATATATATGTGTTCTTGATCCTACCTTGCAAGTCTATAGTCACCTATTATGTGTTATGATCCGACAACCCCGAAGAGACAATAATCGGGATACTTCTCGGTGATGATCGTAGTTTGAGGAGTTCATGTATTCACTATGTGTTAATGCTTTGGTCCGGTTCTCTATTAAAAGGAGGCCTTAATATCCCTTAGTTTCCACTAGGACCCCGCTGCCACAGGAGGGTAGGAAAAAAGATGTCATGCAAGTTCTTTTCTATAAGCACGTATGACTATTTATGGAATACATGCCTACATTACATTGATGAATTGGAGCTATTTCTGTGTCACCCTATGTTATAGCTATTACATGAGGAATCGCATCCGACATAATTATCCATCACTGATCCATTGCGTACGAGCTTTTCACATCTTGTGCTTTGCTTATTTACTTTCCCGTTGCTATTGTTACAATTACTACAAAACCCAAAAACATTACTTTTGCTACCGTTACCTTTATTATCATACTACTTTGCTACTAAATACTTTGCCGCAGATACTAAGTTATCCAGGTGTGGTTGAATTGACAACTCAACTGCTAATACTCAAGAATATTCTTTGGCTCCCCTTGTGTCGAATCAATAAGGGTTGAATATTGTACCCTTGAAAGCTGTTGCGATCCCCTACACTTGTGGGTTATCAAGACTAATTTCTGGCGCCGTTGTCGGGGAGCATAGCTCTATTCTCTGAGTCACTTGGGATTTATATTTGTTGATCACTATGAAGAACTTGAAAGATGCTAAAACCAAGATCTATCCGTCAACTACGAGGGGAGGTAAGGAACTGCCATCTAGCTCTGCACTAGATTCTCCTTCTGTTATGAGTAAGTTTGCGACACCTAAACCTGCTACCGCTATGAATTCTGATATGTCGCATGTTATTGATGATGCCACTTCTGCTTTGCATGATACTTATGATGAAACTACTTCTATGCTTGATACTACTTTGACATTAGGTGAATTTCTTGATGAACAACTTGCTAGGGCTAGAGAGAACGAAATTATTGAAGATGCTATTATTGATGATAGTGATGATGAAGGTTCTCCGAATGATTATGAATTACCTGTTCTTCTGAGGGTTATGTTATGAATGAGGAAGCTGCTAGAGCTATCTTTGCTTGCAATGATAGATATGATCTAAAGAAATTATTAGCTAAATGGAAGCAACAGACTCTTAATGCTAGGATGAAACCTGACCCTGCTTTTGCTACTTCACCTATCTGTGTTACTTATAAGGATTATGAATTCTCTGTTGATCCTGAAATTATTACTTTGGTAGAATCCGATCCTTTTTATGGCCTTGAATCTAAAACTGTTGTGGCACATCTTACCAAGTTGAATGATATAGCTACCCTGTGTACTCATGATGATAAATCTCGCTATTTTTATATCATTAAGATATTTCCGTTCTCGTTAAAGGGTTATGTTAAGACCTGGTATAATTCTCTTGCTCCTGGTTGTGTGCGTAGTCCCCAGGATATGATTTATTACTTCTCTGCTAAATATTTCCCCGCTCATAAGAAACAAGCTTCCTTGCGGAAATATATAATTTTGTGCAAATCAAATAAGAGAGTCTCCCACAAGCTTGGGGGAGGCTTCTCCGATTACTAAATGCTTTTCCTGATCATCCTCTCAAGAAAAATGAAATACTTGATATCTTTTATAATGGACTAACCGATGCTTCCAAGGACTACTTGGATAGTTGTGCTGGTTGTGTTTTCAGGGAAAGAATAGTCGACGAAGCTGAATTACTATTGAATAATATGTTGACTAATGAAAATAATTGGACTCTTCCTGAGCCAATTCCTGAGGCAATTCCTGAACCAATTGAGCCAACTCCTGAGCCTATTCCTAAACCCACTCTGAAGAAGAGAGGTGTTTTATTTCTCAGTCCTGAAGATATGCAAGAGGCAAAGAAATCAATGAAAGAAACAGGTATTAAAGCTGAAGATGTTAAGAATTTACCACCTATTGAAGAAATACATGGTCTTAATATACCGCCTATTGAAGAACCACATTGTCTTGATAACCCGTCATAGGTAGTAAAGGTAAATTCTCTCTATAGATATGATAAAGTTGAAATTCCCTCTACTAAATTTCATAGCCCATGCTTAGATGAATTTGATGACTTTATGGCTAGACAAGAAAGTTTTAATGCTTATGTTGATAGAGAGTTTAAGAATAATGCTTTCGAGATAGGACGCGTAAGTGATAATATGGCTAGAGTTAAAGGTGAACTTAAACTCATTAGCAAATATGCGTCTATGGTTGCTACTCAAGCTGAGCAAGTACTTAAAGCTCAAAATGATTTGCTTGATGAATTAAATAATAGAAATGACTTTGTTGTTAGAGTGGCTACTAGAACTAGTAGAATGACTTAGGAACATTTGTATCCTGAAGGCCACCCTAAGAGAATCGAGCAAGATTCTCAAAGAAATAATTTAGAAGCACCTAGTTCTTCCAAAAAGAAGAAAAAGAAAGACGATAGGACTTTGCATGCTTCTAGTGAACCTATTATAGACACACCTGAGAATCCCAATGATATTTCTATTTCTGATGTTGAAACACAATTAGGTGATGAACATGAACACAATCAGGTGATGAACATGAACCTATTGTAGACACACCTGCTGTTGATCTTGATAACCCACAATCAAAGAATCAACGTTATGATAAGAGAGATTTTGTTGCTAGGAAGCACGGTAGAGAAAGAGAACCATGGGTTCAGAAACCCATACCCTTTCCTCCTAAACCATCCAAGACAAAGGATGATGAGGATTTTGAGCGCTTTGCTGAAATGATTAGACCTATCTTCTTACGTATGCTCTTAACTGATATGCTTAAAGTAAATCCTTATGCTAAGTATATGAAGGATATCATTACAAATAAAAGAAAGATACTGGAAGCTGAAATTTCCACCATGCTTGCTAATTACACTTTTAAGGGTGGAATACCAAAGAAACTTGGAGACCCCGGGGTACCAACTATACCATGCTCCATCAAAAGAAATTATGTTAGAACTGCTTTATGTGATCTTGGAGCCAGTGTTAGTGTTATGCCTCTCTCTTTATATCGTAGACTTGAATTGAATAAGTTGACACCCACTGGATATCCTTGCAAATGGCTGATAAATCAACTGCTATACCTGTCGGCATTTGTGAGGACGTGCCTGTTGTTGTTGTGAACGTTACTATCTTAACAGACTTTGTCATTCTTGATATTCCTGAGGACGACAATATGTCGATTATCCTCGGTAGACCCTTTTTAAATACTGCAGGTGCTATTATTGATTGCAACAAAGGCAATGTCACCTTTCATGTTAATGGAACTGAGCACACGATACATTTTCCGAGGAAACAACCTCAAGTTCACAACATAAATTCTATTGAGAAAATTCCATCAATCATTATTGGAGGTTTTGTTCCTCTCCCTATTGTCTAGAAAAAGTATGATATTCTTATTATTGGGGATGTTCATATCCCTGTTGAGGTAACCTAGTGTCATTTCGAAATTTCTCTGGTTCCAGTGTTATTCGGAATGAGTTCGTTAACAAGACTTGGTCAACCTTGTTAGTGGATTCATTTTGACGATCATGAGATGGATGAGACTAGAAGGCACAACCTTCTGTACCCTCTTTTTACTTTCTGTTATTTAGAATAAATAATGCAAAAATATTATTATCCGTCCGTTTTCTGAATTATCCGTGTAATAAAAAAATATCCCAAAAATAAAAGTGCTCCAAATGCCCTGCAAATTTAGTATGATTTTTATGGAATATTTGAGGATTTTAGGCACTGAAATCATTGCAGGAGGGGCAAGCACCAGGCCACGAGAGTGGAGGGCGCGCCCACCCCACCTGGGCGCCCCCCTGTCTCGTGGGCCCCTGGTGGCCCCCCTCCACTTATGCCAGCACCCACACACTTCATCTTCTACCCAAAAAGATCCCCATCCAGCTCAAGCACGAATTCTATCTCATTTTGCTGCGATTTTCGATCTCCTTGCTCAAAGCTCCATTCACAAAACTGCTTTGGGAGATTGTTGCTTGGTATGTGACTCCTCCATTGGTCCAAATAGTTTTTGTTCTAGTGCTTTATTCATTGCAAATCCTTGCTGCCTTGGTGACCCCTGTTCTTGAACTTGCATGTTAAATTTATGAGGTCCCGAGTAATTCCAATGCATGATTAATGGCTCTAGGCAACAATTAGGAGTAGTTGCTGCCTCAATCTTGTTTTAGTTTTATTCAACTTTTATTTTTGAACGTTACTAAAATTGCAAAAGTTCAGGAAATGTTAAGAATTTTGGAGGGCTATTCTACCAATGCTCCCTAGGAAAAACAAGCTAAAGAGAAGGAAAAGCCAAGTAATCTCATCGATAGCGGATACGGCCGTGTGAAATGCCATCCGATGATTTCCTGAGAGAAGATGGAATTTATGAAGATTTTTATTCTTGATCGAGAATCAGCTCACGATCCTCCCATGACTGAATCCATCAGTATTCTCTTACTCACCAAGACTTCGTGCAAAACATTTTATATTATCCTAAGAAGTCACCCTTTCAGTATCATTTCATTTAGATGATGAATCATACCATGGACTTAGAGGATTTCACAATTGCTTGCAAACTTCTGCAGTGGGGTAATATTAATGATCCTAACAAATCTGAATTTAGAGATTTCCTTGCTAGTATTACTGTGGGAGAATCCAGGGACATAGCACAAGCTACGATAGGAAGCATTCGTTTTCCTGCTATACATTATTTTGCTCTCTTCATTGGTAGATGCATTAACGGTAAAGATGAAGCATGTCATATGTGTGTTCCTGATCTTTGTGTCCTCAAGAGTGCTGTGTTAGATTGTAAAGGTTATAACTTGGGGGCAATAGTTACACGTAGGTTGCAGAATAATGGTAGACCTTGAGATTTATTTGGAGGAATTTATGCAACCCGTGTGGCTAATTATCTTGGTATAGCTCCACGAGAGGGGGATGTGATGATACCTCCTGGTTATTTAGATTATGACGCTATGGTCAATCTTCATTTTCTTAGGAGGAATGAACAATTCCTCCATTATCGACTAATCTATAACAAATGCAACATCGCCCATGTTACTCTTCCTGCTCCTCTCCTTTTTGATTATCAGGCAAAAGGAAGATATGTTGTTACTAGTGAGGAAGCAGATGAGCACGAGGGGAGAGCGGAGGCAGCTCGCCAACTTGCCGCAGCTCAGGAGGCGATTGCTACTGCATCTCAGTACGACCCCAGCTACAACTATGGATATCAGCCAGGCGGTCCTTGGTATTAGACCAACTTAGGCCAAAATCCTAAGCTTGGGGGAGTACGTATTCCTCACTGACTTTACATTCATGTTCACACACTAGTCGTCGGTGCTCATACTCTTTCATTGTATTATCCATGCTAGTTTAAATTTCTTTTTCTAGTTTTCTTCTTGTGTGTTTGATAAACCTTAAGAAAAACCAAAAAAAATAGTTAGTTTATTTTCCAGGCTGGTAGTAGAATTAAAATGAAAACCCAAAAAGATGTCTCGTTCTTCTTTTACTTGTTGGGAGCTTTCCCATGTAAATAGTTTTCTTTTCTTTTCTTTTCTTTGGGGGTCGAGAAGACCATATTAAAAATGCTTAGTGGCTCTCTTATGCATGATTGTTTATTTAACTTAGAGCCCATATTACCCCGTCTTCTCTTTTGAGTTGAATGCTTGCAGATTCCAGCTTAGTCTAATGCACGTGCACTATTATTATTATACACATCGTTCGGTCGTGCAAGTGAAAGGCAATAATGATGATATATGATGGACTGATTGAGATGAGAAAAGCTGGTATGAAATCGACCTCTCTTGTTTTTGTAAATATGATGAGTTCATCGTTCCTGATTCAGCTTATTATGAAGTAAACATATTTGCAATAACATTTAGAGATTATAGTAGCTTGTGCCATGCTTGATTAGATATGAGTTATAATGGTTTACCTTGCGTGCCAACACTCTATTAGAATGATTATGATGTGGTATAGTGGGATGGTATCCTCCTTTGAATGAATTGAGTGACTCGACTTGGCACATGTTCACGCATGTTGTTGAAACAAATCAACATAGCCTTCACGATATTTATGTTCATGGTAGATTATATCCTACTCATGCTTGTATTCGGTGTGAATTAATTTTAATGCATGTTTATGACTGTTGTCGCTCTCTCAGTTGGTCGCTTCCCAGTCTTTTGCTAGCCTTCACCTGTACTAAGCGGGAATACTTCTTGTGCATCCAAACTCCTTAAACCCCAAAGTTATTCCACATGAGTCCACCATACCTTCCTATATGCGGTATCTACCTGCCGTTCCAAGTAAATTTGTATGTGCCAAACTCCAAACCTTCAAATGAAATTCTGTTTTGTATGCTCGAGCAGCTCATGTTACAACTAGGGATGCCTATATCTTCCATGCTAGGTGAGGGAGTGGACTCCGCTCCTCATTCATGAGAAAGGGCCGGTAACCGGGATGCCCAGTCCCATGATCCAAAAAGATCAAAGCAAATCAAAATAATTAAACAAAACTCCCCCAGGGCTGTTGTTAGTTGGAGGCACTCATTGTTTCGAGCAAGCCATGGATTGATGCTTGTTGGTGGTTGGGGAAGTATAAACTTTTACCATTCTGTTTGGGAACTGCCTATAATGAATGTAGTATGGAAGATACAGCCATCTCATAGTTGTTGCGTTCACAGCAAAAGTATGCCGCTCAATATGTTATTCAATCTCTATTTTAAAATCGAGCTCTGGCACCGCTACAAATCCCTGCTTCCCTCTGCGAAGGGCCTATCTATTTACTTTTATGTTGAGTCATCACCCTTCTTATTAAAAAGCACCCGCTGGAGAGCACACTGTCAATTGCATTCATTATTATTAGTTTATATTCGGTATGACATGACTGGATCTCTTTTACCATGAATTACAATGTTTAGTCAGTCCTTGATCTTTAAAGGTGCTCTGCATTTATGTTATGCGGTCTCAGAAAGGGCTAGCGAGATACCATTTTGTTATATCATGTTATGATTGTTTTGAGAAAGTGTTGTCATCCGAGTTTTATTATTATCGCTCGCTAGCTGATTATGCCATAGATATGAGTAATTGTGAGACCGAGGTGTTATTGTGAGTATGGTTAGTTCATAATATTTGCTGAAACCTGAATGCTGGCTTTGCATGTTTATAACAACAAGAGCAAACAGGGTTTGTAAAAGTTTTTCTTTCTCACTTTCAGTTTATCAACTGAATTGCTTGAGGACAAGCAAAGGTTTAAGCTTGGGGGACTTGATACGTCTCCAATGTATCTACTTTTCCAAACACTTTTGCCCTTGTTTTGGACTCTAACTTGCATGATTTGAATTAAACTAACCCGGACTGAAGCTATTTTCAGCAGAACTGCTATGATGTTGTTTCATGTGTAGAAAACAAAAGTTCTTAGAATGTCCTGAAAATCCTCGGAGGCACTTTTTGGAAAATATAAAAAATACTGGAGAAAGAATCAAGACCAGGGGGGACACACCCTGTCCACGAGGGTGGGGGCGCGCCCTCCCCCCTGAGCGCGCCCCCTGTCTCGTGGGCCCCCTGAGTCTCCGCCGACCTCAACTCCAACTCTATTTATTCCGTCTCGCGGAGAAAAAAATCAGAGAGAAAGTTTCATCGCATTTTACGGATCTGTTGCCAAGCCCTAATCTCTCTCGGGAGGGCTGATCTGGAGTCTGTTCGGGGCTCCGGAGAGGGGGATTCGTTGCCGTCGTCATCATCAACCATCCTCCATCACCAATTTCATGATGCTCGCCGCCGTGCGTGAGTAATTCCATCATAGGCTTGCTGGACGGTGATGGGTTGGATGAGATTTACTATGTAATCAAGTTAGTTTTGTTAGGGTTTGATCCCTAGTATCCACTATGTTACGAGATTGATGTTGCTATGACTTTGTTATGCTTAATGCTTGTCACTAGGGCCCGAGTGCTATGATTTCAGATCTGAACCTATTATGTTTTCATGAATATATGTGTGTTCTTGATCCTATGTTGCAAGTGTATAGTCACCTATTATGTGTTATGGTCCGACAACCCCGAAGTGACAATAATCGGGATACTTCTCGGTGATGACCGTAGTTTGAGGAGTTCATGTATTCACTATGTGATAATGCTTCGTTCCGGTTCTCTATTAAAAGGAGGCCTTAATATCCCTTAGTTTCCACTAGGACCCCGCTGCCACGGGAGGGTAGGACAAAATATGTCATGCAAGTTCTTTTCCATAAGCACGTATGACTATTTACGGAATACATGCCTACATTACATTGATGAATTGGAGCTAGTTCTGTGTCACCCTATGTTACAGCTATTACATGAGGAATCGCATCCGACATAATTATCCATCGCTGATCCATTGCCTACGAGCTTTTCACATCTTGTGGCGCACCAGTTTTGCCTACTAATGGCGCACTACTGGTGCGCCACTAGTACCACGTACCAGATACTAGTGGCGCACCTGTAGTGTGCCATTAGTATGCCTAGAGGTGCGCCATTACTATCTCACTTAGTAATGGCGCACCACATAGGAGTGCGCCATTAGTAACAAATTTTTTCAAATTTTTTTTAAACTTTTTCCTTTTTTTCCTTTTTTTATTTTTTTCGTTTTTTCCTTAATCTCGGGTCACTATGGCTTAATCTCGGGTCAATATGCTTAATCTCAGGTCAAATCACACTCCGTGGTCAAACTTCCCGAACGGTCACGCATCCTCACACTACTCCAGCCCAAGCACGCTTAACTTCAGAGTTCTATCCAACCCCAGCACCAGCTCACTTCACAGGCACTTGTTGATATATCTAGCATATCAATTCTATTAAACCTTGTTGATGTTTAGGACTTTGTTCATGTTTAGGAATTTGTTCATGTTCATGAATGTGATGAAATTTTGAAAAATTATTTCAAACTTTCGTTCATATTACGTATCATATTTTGAAAAAAATTCCCGAGAAAAATTTCGAAACTAATTTTTTTTCTGTTACTAGTGGCGCACCTAGCAAACGGTGCGCCACTAGTAACTTTGAAATTTTTTGAATTTTTTTGCCTCCAGAACTTAAAAGGCCCGTAACTTTTTTCTGTTAGGTTTTTGAGGATTTTGAAAATGTTTAACGGGGTTCCCCCAATTAAATTTTGAGTAGATGATTTTTCATATAAAAAACTTTTAAATCCGAGTTCGTATGCAAAAGTTATGCCCATTTTACAAATTCCAGAGAGATTTTGCAAATAAAGTCGAAATTCATATTTGTAAATTTTCCCAACAACTAGACCACATATCACATGGGAAACATATCACGTGGGAATGGTGCACCACTCCCACGGTGCGCCATTACTACTTCTGAAAAAAATAAAAAGAAAAAAATGAATTTTTTTACTAGTGGCGCACCGTGGATGTGGTGCGCCATCACTAGTTTAACTAGTAATGGCGCACTATCCCCTGGTGCTCCATTACTAGTTTTGAAAAAAATGATTTTTTTTACTAATGGCACACCGTGGATGTGGTGCGCCATTACTAGTTTAACTAGTAATGGCGCACTATCCCCTGGTGCGCCATTACTAGTTTTAAAAAAAATAAAAAAAATTGTTACTAATGGTGCACCAACACATGGTGTGCCATTAGTATATAGTAGTGGCGCACCACATGTCTGGTGCGCCATTAGTGTCCATTTCATCTATAGCCCTTTTCCTAGTAGTGAGGAATCGCATTCGACATAATTATCCATCACTGATCCATTGCCTATGAGCTTTTGACATCTTGTGCTTCGCTTATTTACTTTCCCGTTGCTATTATTACAATTACTACAAAACTCCAAAACATTACTTTTGCTACCATTACCATTATTATCATACTACTTTGCTACTAAATACTTTGCTGCAGATACTAAGTTATCCAGGTGTGGTTGAATTGACAACTCAACTGCTAATACTCAAGAATATTATTTGGCTCCCCTTGTGTCGAATCAATAAATTTGGGTTGAATACTCTACCCTCGAAAGCTGTTGCGATCCCCTACACTTGTGGGTTATCAGAGGCTCCTCAAAAGTCCCACGCACATACACAAACAAACAAGAACTCGCAACCAATGCAATAAAGGGGTTGTCAATCCCTTTACGGCCACTTGCGAAAGTGAGATCTAATAAAGATAGTATGATAAGATAAATATATTTTTGGTATTTCATAATATAGATTGGAAAATTAAAGATGCAAATAAAAGTAGATTGAAAGCTTATATGATAAGAGATAGACCCGGGCGGCCATAGGTTTCACTAGTGGCTTCTCTCAAGATAGCATAAGTATTACGATGGGTGAAAAAATTACTGTCGAGCAATTGATAGAAAAGCGAATAATTATGAGTTATCTAGGCATGATCATGTATATAGGCATCACGTCCGTGACAAGTAGACCGACTCTTGCCTGCATCTACTACTATTACTCCACACATCGACCGCTATCCAGCATGCATCTAGAGTATTAAGTTCATAAGAACAGAGTAACGCATTAAGAAAGATGACATGATGTAGAGGGATAAACTCATGCAATATGATATAGACCCCATTTTTCTATCCTCGATGGCAACAATACAATTTGTGCCTTGCTGCCCCTGCTGTCACTGGGAAAGGACACCACAAGATCGAACCCAAAGCTAAGCACTTCTCCCATTGCAAGAAAGATGAATCTAGTAGGCCAAACCAAACTGATAATTCGAAGAGACTTGCAAAGATAACTTAATCACACATAAAAGAATTCAGAGGAGATTCAAATATTTCTCATAGATAAACTTGATCATAAACCCACAATTCATTGGATCTCGACAAACACACCACAAAAAGAGTTACATCGAATAGATCTCCAAGAAGATCAAGGAGAACATGGTATTGAGATTCAAAGAGAGAGAACAAGCCATCTAGCTAATAACTATGAACCCGAAGGTCTGTGGTAAACTACTCAAAATTCATCGGAGAGGCTATGGTATTGGTGTAGAAGCCCTCCGTGGTCGATTCCCCCTCCGGCGGAGCACCGACGAAGGCTCCAAGATGGGATCTCGCGGATATAGAAGGTTACGGCGGTGGAAATAGTTTTTCGTTGGCTCCCCTGATGTTTTTGGGGTACATGGGTATATATAGGAGGAAGATGTAGGTCGGTGGACGCCCGAGGGGCCCACGAGACAGGGGGCGCGCCGAGTAGGGGGGGGCGCCCTCCACCCTCGTGGTCGCCTCGGCTGTTTCTTGACTTCCACTCCAAGTCATCTGGATCACGTTCGTTCCAAAAATCACGCTCCCGAAGGTTTCATTCCGTTTGGACTCCGTTTGATATTTGTTTTCTTCGAAACACTGAAATAGGCAAAAAAAACAGCAATACTGGTTGGGCCTCCGGTTAGTAGGTTAGTCCCAAAAATGATATAAATGTGTAAAATAAAGCCCATAAACATCAACAGGTAATATAATAGCATGGAACAATCAAAAATTATAGATACGTTGGAGACGTATCAAGCACCCCCAAGCTTAATTCCTTCTTGTCCTCGAGTAGGTAAATGATAAAAACAGAATTTTTGATGTGGAATGCTACATAGCATAATTCTCAACGTAATTTTCTTTATTGTGGCATGAATGTTCAGATCCAAATTATTCAAAATAAAAGTTCATATTGACATAAGAAATAGTAATACTTCAAGCATACTAATCAAAGCAATCATGTCTTCTCAAAATAACATGGCTAAAGAAAGTTCATCCCTACAAAATCATATAGTTAGGCTATGCTTCATTTTTGTCACACAAAAATGCTCCCATTATCTTGTACACCCCCGATGACAAGCCAAGCAATTGTTTTGTACTTAAATAATCTCAAACTTTTTCAACTTTCACGCAATACATGTGCATGAGCCGTGGACATAGCACTATGGGTGGAATAGAATATGATGATGGGGATTGTGTGGAGAAGACAAAAAAAGGAGAAAGTCTAACATTGACGAGGATAATCAACGTGCTATGGAGATGCCCATCAATTGATGTCAACATGAGGTGTAGGGATTGCCATGCAATGGATGCACTAGGGCTATAAATGTATGAAAGCTCAACAAAAGAAACTAGTGGGTGTGCATCCAACTTGCTTGCTCACGAAGACCTAGGGCATTTGAGGAAGCCCATTGTAGGAATATACAAGCCAAGTTCTATAATGAAAAATTCCCACTAGTATATGAAAGTGACAACACAAAAGACATTCTATATGAAGAACATGGTGCTACTTTGAAGCACAAGTGTGGAAAAAAGATAGTAACATTGCCCCCTTTTTATTTTCTTTTTTTTCTTTGGCCTTTCATTTTTTGGCCTTTCTTTTTTTTCTTTTTGGCCTTTTTTTGGGGGGGACAATGCTCTAATAATGATGATCATCACACTTCTATTTATTTACAACTCATGAATTACAACTCAAAACTAGAACAAGATATGACTCTATATGAATGCCTCCGGCGGTGTACCGGGATGGGAAATGAATAAAGAGTGACATGTATAAACAATTATGCATGGTGGCCTTGCCACAAAAATACTATGTCAACTACATGATCATGCAAGGCAATATGACAATGATGATGCGTGTCATGATGATAAACGGAATGGTGGAAAGTTGCATGGCAATATATCTCGGGGCTATGGAAATGCCATAATAGGTAGGTATGGTGGCTGTTTTGAGGAAGATATAAGGAGGTTTATATGTGATAGAGGGTATCGTATCACGGGGTTTGGATGCACCGGCGAAGTTTGCACCAACTCTCAAGGTGAGAAAGGGCAATGCACTGTACCGAAGAGGCTAGCAATGTTGGAAAGGTGAGAGTGCGTATAATCCATGGAATCAACATTAGTCAAAAAGAACTCATATACTTATTGCAAAAATCAACAAGTCATCAAAAACCAAGCACTACGCGCATGCTCCTAGGGGGTTAGATTGGTAGGAAAAGACCATCGCTCATCCCCGACCGCCACTCATAAGGATGCACAATCTAAGAACACCTCATGTTTCAAATTTTTTACACAACTTTCACCATACGCGCATGCTACGGGACATGCTAACTTCAACACAAGCATTCTTTAAATTCATAATCAGCTAAATAGCATGACTCTAATATCAGTACCTCCATATCTCGAAACAATTATCAAGTATCAAATTGATCATAGCATCCAATTAACTTCCTATGATAGTTTTTATTATACCCAACTTGAATGCTCATCATTCTAGGACCAATTTTATAACCATAGCAAATACCATTCTGTTCTAAGACACTCTAAAAATAATATAAGTGAAGCATGAGAGACTATCAATTTCTACAAAATTAAGCCATCGCCATGCTCTAAAAGATTTAAGTGAAGCATTAGAGCAAAAACTATCTAGCTCAAAAGATATAAGTGAAGCACATAGAGTATTCTAATAAATTCCAATCAAGTGGGTTTCTCCCAAAAGGTGTTTACAGCAAGGATGATTGTGGTAAACTAATAAGCAAAGACTAGTATCATACAAGATGCTCCAAGCAATACAAATATCATGTGGCGAATAAAAATATAGCTCCAAGTAAAGTTACCGATAAACGAAGACGAAAGAGGGGATGCCTTCCCGGGGCATCCCCAAGCTTAGACTTTTGGCTATTCTTGAATATCTTGGGGTGCCATGGGCATCCCCAAGCTTAGGCTCTTGCCACTCCTTATTCCATAGTCCATCAAATCTTTACCCAAAACTTGAAAACTTCACAACACAAAACTCAACAGGAAATCTCATAAGCTCCGTTAGTGAAAGAAAGAAAAACCACCACATAAGGTACTGTAATGAAGTCATTCTTTATGTATATGGGCGTTAAACCTACTGTATTCCAAGTTCTCTATGGTTCATACCACTTAATACTAGCCATAGATGCCTCAAAAGAAGCAAACAACACACGAAAAACAGGATCTGTCAAAAAAAGAACAGTCTGTAGCAATCTGTAACTCTCAAATACTTCTGGGACTTTAAAAATCCTAACAAAATAGGAAGTCCTGCGAAATTTCTCTATTGATCTACATAATAAATAATCAACGCAAAAGCACGTTTCTGTGAATTACTAAAATTATTTTCATGCGCGCAAAGTTTCTGTTTTTCAGCAGAATCAAATTAACTAACACCATAGGTTATTCTATAGGTTCTACTTGGCACAAACACTAATTAAAACATAAAAACACATCTAAACAGAAGGTAGATGATAAATGTATTACTAAACAGAAGCAAAAACAAAAAACACAAAATAAAATTGGGTTGCCTCCCAACTAGCGCTATCGTTTAACGCCCCTAGCTAGGCATAAAAGCGAGGATAGATCTAAGTAGTGCCATCTTTGGCACCCAATTCATAAGTAGCTTGCATGATAGATTAATAAGGTAATTTGACTTTCTTTCTTGGAAAGTGCTCCATGCCTTTACTTAATGGAAATTGGAATCTAATATTCCCTTCCTTCATATCAATAATCGCACCAATCGTTCTAAGGAAAGCTCTACCAAGAATAATAGGACAAGAAAGATTGCAATCTATATCAAGAACGATAAAATCTACGGGCACCAAATTCCTATTTGCAATAATAAGGACATCATTGATCCTTCCCATTGGCTTTTTAATGGTGGAATCCGCAAGGTGCAAATTTAAAGAGCAATCATCAAGATCATAAAGTTTTCGAAATCGTGGAAACACTAGAACCCAAATCACATAAAGCATAACACTCATGATATTTAATTTTAATCTTTATAGTAGGTTCCCACTCATCATTAAGTTTTCTAGGTATAGAAACTTCCAAATTAAGTTTTTCATCATAAGATTGCATCAAGGCATCAACAATATGTTTGGTAAAAGCTTTATTTTGACTATAAGCATGAGGAGAATTCACAATGGATTGCAACAAGGAAATACAATCTTCTAAAGAACAATTATTATAATTAAATTCCTTGAAATCCAAGATAGTGGGTTCAATGCTATTTAAAGTCTTGACCCCTCCAATCCCACTATTACCAAATTTAGCATCAAGATCTAAAAACTCCGAATCATTGGGACGCCTTTTAACTAAAGTTGACTCATCTCCAGTCCCATCATTATTAAGATTCATATTGCAAAACAAGGATCTAATAGGAGTCACATCAATAACTTTTAGATCTTCATCATTATTTTCATGGAAACTAGAAGAACACGCTTTTACAAAGAAATCTTTCTTAGCACGCAATCTAGCGGTTCTTTCTTTGCACTCATCAATGAACGCTCTCATTGCTTTGAGGGACTCATTGATATCATGCTTAGGAGAAGTAGATCTAAGTTTCAAAGAATCAACATGAAGCGAAAGTCTATCAACGTTCCTAGCCAAATCATCAACTTAAAGCAATTTTTCATCAAGCAAGGCATTAAAATTCTTTTGAGAGATCATAAATTCTTTCACACTATTCTCAAAATCAGAGGGCACCTTATTAAAATTGCCATAAGAATTAATGTAGGAATTTCCATAATTATTAGAGGGATTACTAGGGAACGGTCTAGGATTAAAGTTTCCTCTATAAGCATTGTTACCAAAATTATTCCTACCAACGAAATTCACATCCATGGATTCATTATTATTCTAAATCAAAGTAGACAAAGGCATATCACTGAAATCAATAGAAGCACTCTTAGTAGCAAACAATTTCATAAGTTCATCCATCTTTCCACTCAAAACATTAATTTCTTCTATAGCATGCACGTTCTTACTAGTAGATCTTTCGGTGTGCCATTGAGAATAATTAGCCATAATATTATCAAGGAGTTTTGTAGAATCTCCTAAGGTGATTTCCATAAACGTGCCTCCCGCGGCCGAATGTAAAAGATTTCTAGAAGCAAAATTCAAGCTGGCATAACTTTTTTGTATGATCATCCATAAATTCAAACCATGAGTAGAGCAATTGCGAATCATCAATTTCATTCTTTCCCAAGATTGGGCAACATGCTCATGATCAAGATGTTTAAAATTCATAATATCATTCCTAAGAGAGATGATCTTAGTGGGAGTAAAATACTTAGAGATAAAAGTATCTTTGCACTTATTCCATGAATCAATACTATTCTTCGGCAAAGACGAAAACCAAACTTTAGCACGATCTCTAAGTGAAAACGGAAATAACTTCAATTTAACAATATAATTATCCATATCTTTCTTCTTTTGCATCTCACACAAATCAACGAAGTTGTTTAGATGGGTAGCGGCATATTCATTAGGAAGGTCGGAGAATTGATCTTTCATAACTAGATTAAGTAAAGAAGCATTGATTTCACAAGACTCAACATCATTAAGAGGAGCAATCGGAGTGCTAAGGAAATAATTATTATTGGTATTGGAAAAGTCACACAATTTGGTATTATCTTGCACCATAGCAACAAGCAATCCCACACACAAGCAAAAAAAAGGCAAGCGGAAGAGAGAGAGGAGATTGGGAAAGAGAGGTCAAATAAAACAACAAGGGTGAAGTGGGGGAGAGGAAAACAAGAGGCAAATGGCAAATAATGTAAATGTTAGGGAGATGAGTTTGTGATGGCAAATAATGCAAATAATGTAAATCCTTCTTGCTACATCTTGAGCTTGCATTGGTTTTCCTTGAAGAGGAAAGTGTGATGCAGCAATAGTAGCGTAAGTATTTCCCTCAGTTTTTGAAAACCAAGGTATCAATCCAGTAGGAGGCTCCTAAAAAGTCCCATGCACCTACACAAACAAACAAGAACTCGCAACCAACGCAATAAAGGTGTTGTCAATCCCTTCATGGCCACTTGCGGAAGTGAGATCTGATAGAGATAGTATGATAAGATAAATATATTTTTGGTATTTTATAATATAGATTGGAAAAGTAAAGATGCAAATAAAAGTAGATTGAAATCTTATATGATAAGAGATAGACCCGGGGCCATAGGTTTCACTAGTGGCATCTCTCAAGATAGCATAAGTATTGCGGTGGGTGAATAAATTACTGTCGAGCAATTGATAGAAAAGCGAATAATTATGAGATTATGTAGGCATGATCATGTATATAGGCATCACGTCAGTGACAAGTAGACCGATTCCTGCCTGCATCTACTACTATTACTCCACACATCGACCGCTATCCAGCATGCATCTAGAGTATTAAGTTCATAAAGAACAGAGTAACACATTAAGAAAGATGACATGATGTAGAGGGATAAACTCATGCAATATGATATAAACCCCATCTTTTTATCCTCGATGGCAACAATACAATACGTGCCTTTCTTCCCCTGCTGTCACTGGGAAAGGACACCGCGAGATTGAACCCAAAGCTAAGCACTTCTCCCATTGTAAGAAAGATCAATCTAGTAGGCCAAACCAAACTGATAATTCGAAGAGACTTGCATAGATAACTTAATCACACATAAAAGAATTCAGAGGAGATTCAAATATTTCTCATAGATAAACTTGATCATAAACCAACAATTCATCGAATCTCGACAAACACACTGCAAAACGAGTTACATCGAATAGATATCCAAGAAGATCGAGGAGAACATCGTATTGATATTCAAAGAGAGAGAAGAAGCCATCTAGCTAATAACTATGAACCCGAAGGTCTGTGGTAAACTACTCAAAATTCATCGGAGAGGCTATGGTGTTGGTGTAGAAGCCCTCCGTGGACGATTCCCCCTCCGGCGGAGCGCCGACAAAGGCTCCAAGATGGGATCTCGCTGATATAGAAGGTTACGGCGGTGGAAATAGTTTTTCGTTGGCTCCCCTGATGTTTTCGGGGTACATGGGTATATATAGGAGGAAGAAGTAGGTCGGTGGACGCCCAAGGGGCCCACGAGACAAGGGGCCCGACCAGTAGGGGGGCGCGCCGTCCACCCTCGTGGCCGCCTCGGCTGTTGCTTGAGTTCCACTCCAAGTCCTATGGATCACGTTCGTTCCAAAAATCATGCTCCCGAAGGTTTCATTCCGTTTGGACTCCGTTTGATATTCCTTTTCTTCGAAACACTGAAATAGGCAAAAAAAGCAGCAATATGGGTTGGGCCGCCGGTTAGTAGGTTAGTCCCAAAAATGATATAAATGTGTAAAATAAAGCCCATAAACATCCAAAACAGGTAATATAATAGCATGGAACAATCAAAAATTATAGATATGTTGGAGACGTATCAGGAATCATCGTAGCAATTTCCAAAGGTGGAAGTGATAAGTATGGAGTGTCGAACCCACAAGGAGCTAAAGGTAAGATCAATATTCTCCCAAGTCTTATCTGCCACTGATACGACGCTACGCACACCAAACGTTTGCTTCCAACTAGAAACGAGAAATAAAACTATGTTATGGGTATGAAGAGGATAACTTTGCATGGTATCGGAGAGCTAAAATATAAAAGTAGGTGCTTTAATCATAAAGGTAGAATATATTACTTAAGTATTATAAATAGCGAGTGTGGAATAATGACGGGCCGGTGTGCGGAATTATCCTAGGCAATTGTTAACAAGATCGGTAATCATCATTGCAATTTATATGAGGGAGAGGCATGAGCTAACATACTTTCTCTTCTTGGATCATATGCACTTCTGATTGGAACTCTAGCAAGCATCCGCAACTACTAAAGATCATTAAGGTAAAACCCAACCATAGCATTAAAGTATCAAGTACCCTTTATCCCATACGCAACAACCCCCTTACTCGGGTTTATGCTTATGTCAGTCAAGCAACCCAGTATAAGCGAATCATGAACATATTGCAACACCCTACATCGGGAATCCTTCACATGTGTGCAGCATGAAAGGCACTATAGGACAACACCAAAATAAAACATACAAATCAAACCAATCTAGATCATCAATCAACCCAAAGACAAAGCAAATCTACTCAAAACATCATAGGATGGCAACACATCATCTAATACCACTATTAAAGAAAGAGAGGGCGGAGAACCAGATCATCCTATCCATCGAAACCTGCAATCTTATGGTCTACATCCCTCCAGCATACTAAACGTGTTTACGCTTTAATTACCCACCATGCCATTACTTAATCTACTACCAAACTTGGTACCCCGCTACCTCTCGCACATCCCTCCCTCGTGTGCCTCTCTCTCGCACGCCTGCACTCCCCTTCTGACCAACTGCTCGCCCCGCCGCCACCTGCCCCTTCACGCCTCGCTGCCGCCCGTTCTGACCAACCGCCCTTCACGCTTCGCCGCTCACCCCGCCGCTGCCCCTTCAAGCCTCGCCAGCCGATTCATCAGACGGCGGAGGCCGCACGACCCGGATGCCTACGGACCCAAGGATTGAGAGGCCCACCTATTTTCCGCTCAGCCCCGCCCTGGGACTGCTGACGCCGACAACAATGGGGACAACAGCGATGGGGCGCCGCCCGATCCCCTCCATGCGTCGCTCCCCAATCCTCCCGCGCCTCCGTGTGCGGCAGCAAGGGATGCTCCACCGTTCCTGTTCGTGCATCAATGGAGGCTCCACCGTCCGTGCTCCCTTAGTGCGCCACTAAGGGAGTCCTAGATTAGGGGGTATCCAGCAGCCGGACTATATACATCGTCCGGACTATTGAAGCGTGAAGATACAAGACTCAAGACTCCGGCCCGTGTCCGGATGGGACTCTCCTTTGCGTGGAAGACAAGCTTGGCGATCCGGATATTATATTTACTTCCTTGTAACCGACTCCGTGTACACCCTAGCCCTCTCCGGTGTCTATATAAACCGGAGAGGTTGGTCCTTAGAACGCTGATGACAATTACAATCATACCATCATAGGCTAGCTCCTAGGGTTTAGCCTCTACGATCTCATGGTATATCTACTCTTGTACTACTCATATCTTCAATATTAATCAAGAAGGAAGTAGGGTTTTACCTCCATCGAGAGGGCCCGAACCTGGGTAAACATTGTGTCCCTCGCTTCTTGTTACTATTAGCCTAAGACGCACAGATCGGGACCCCCTCCCGAGAGCCGCCGGTTTTGACACCGACATTGGTGCTTTCATTGAGAGTTCCTCTTTGTCGTCGCTGCAGGGCTTGATGGCACCTTCACTCGTCAACAGCACGGTCCAAGGCGAGACTTTTCTCCCCGGACAGATCTTCGTGTTCGTCGGCTTCACACTGCGGGCCAATTTGCTTGGCCATCTGGAGCAGATCGACAGCTATGCCCCTGGCCACCAGGTCACGTTCGGAAACTTGAACTACATGGTGGATATTCGCAGAGACTTGATCTTTGACAGATTTGGGCCTGCGCTAGGAGCACCGAACAGTCACAATGAGCACGGCTTAGATCTGCTATCGGACAGTGCTCGAGATATCACCCCTGCAGTAGCCCCGGATCTAAATCCGGAGTAGGTTGCTTTGCCTAAGGACGGAGGGGTGGACCCCGCCCTACAGGCCGCATACTCATCGGCGGTGGAGCCGAACACAGGCCTCACCTCTGTGGATGCCTGTAACCCCGGGCCCCCGGACTCGTATCCGGTTGTTGGTTTCGGTTCGCACACCCTCGAACCAGCCAAGCCAGGTTGGGCTCCGGTAATGGAGTTTACCGCTGCGGACATCTTCCAGCACTCGCCCTTTGGCGACATGCTGAACTCATTAAAGTCTCTCTCTTTGTCAGGAGGCTTTGGGCCGAACTATGTCCGACTTGAGTGGGAAGCTGGCGACGAAGGAATTAGCTGCCCACCCACCACCCACTTCATTGCCATGGTCGACGATTTAACCGACGTGCTTGACTTCGACTCCGAAGACATCGACGATATGGACGATGATGCAGGAGAAGCTTTAGAATCTCTGGGGTGCGGGACTACTACCTCGTCGCACGATATATACATGGTGGATACGCCCAAGGAGGACAACGGCGATAATCCGGAAGATAAAACACCCGGGCAAAAGCCAAAACGGCGGTGCAGACGCCGCTCAAAGTCCAGCAATAGTAAAAATAGCGACAAGAGCGCAGGAAGGATCGACATAACAGTAAACCACGAAGGCAATAATGACCACATGGACCCAGCGATGGAGCAAGCCGAGCCAGGTCATACCGAACCGAGTTCGGAGCAGATGCCCGATCACAATGATCCGGAGGGACGAGCTCATCGAACCGCCCCAAGACAAGAACACAGTCCGGACGATGATGCATTCATCATTCCTAAAGAATGCGTGGAATGAGACAACCTCAACAGAAAGCTTATGGCCACAGCGAGAAGTCTAAAGAAGCAGAAGCAACGGCTCAAAGCCGCACATGAAACGCTCAATCACAGATGGAATAAAGTGCTAGACATTGAAGAACGATATGGCGACGATCGCCATACAAAGAGCTACACAAAACGCAAGCTACTGCCAGAATTTGATGACGAGGCCATTCCACCAAAGAATAATACGACCAGGAAACCAGACGTACCGCTTCACAACCGCAACAGAACGGCTACTGACACCGCGCACGATCTACGTGAACATCTGGATAAGAAAGCCGGCGCGGACAGCTCCATCTACGGATGTAAAGGACACACCCCGGCGAGGGTTTATGGTTACCAAAACGATCATACAAGCCAAATACCAGTTCGGAATAAACACTGGACACAACAACAGCCGACTGCATGCCACAACGCATCCAGATACAGAGGGGCTTCTCACCCCCTGTGCTTCACCGAAGAAGTACTGGACCATGAATTCCCACAAGGTTTTAAACCTGTGAACATCGAGGCATACGACGGAACGACAGACCCAGGGGTCTGGATCGAGGATTTTATCCTGCATATTCACATGTGTCAGAGTATTGGGCCACAGGTAGGCTAACCCGAGTCCCAGGACCTTTCAAGACATCGGGGCAGGCCGCGCCCCTCAAGCCGAGTCCCAGGAGCGACTCCAAGACAAGCCGAGTGCCAGACGGCGACTCTGAGATAAGCCGACTCCGAGCTGGCGACCTCCAGAGAGGCCGACTATGGAGAGTCGGCCCATGACTCCTCCCTCACCCCGAAGTACGATGTGGGGTACGGTCACGGCGTGGCCGTTCCCCCTACTTACGAAGGGCCGGCATGTCTACAGTGAGCCGTATCGCTGGAAGATCTCCGGCAAGGCGCGGCACTGTTGCCATGCCTGCCCTGACCTCAGCCACAGTGCGCCACGCACTGTGCCCACGACGCCGGCCTGTACGTCCCGAAGACGGCAGGGCCGCCTGTCAGTGTGTGGGCCGAAGGCGGCCTAGGCGCCCCGAAGACGGACCTGTGGGAGTCGGCCTCCTTGGAGTCGGCCGACTCCTCCCCAGGGCCCCACGAGCCATTAACCAGATAGGATGGGGAATGGCGACAGTGATCACCCGATAGATGGAGGCACTGTTGTCACGACCCAATGACCGAGCCTGCGTCATCAGGAGTGCCGCTACAGTATCAAGCCTGTCCGCGGGACCCACCAGTCGGCGGGCCCCAGAAGCCGGCGGGGAAGACGGCGGCCTGAGAGACAGACAGCTGGGACCCGCGCCCAGCCGGATTACTATTGTACCCCCGGGGGTAGGCCTATATAAACCCCCTGGGGCACCCATGCAAAGGGTCCGGACCTAGAGAGAGATAGACCAGATAGCACAGGGAGGAGAGAGCTAGCCTTGCCCTCTCCTGCCTCCCGAAACAGCTCCAGGAGCACCATTGTAGTCACTTTGCCTTAGTGATCATGCGGAGACCCCGCAGAGCAGCAGTAGGGGTGTTATCTCCTAGGAAGCCCTGAAGCTGGGTAAGTTCCACCGGCGTGCATGTCTTCGCCTCATCCCGCTTCCAGGCACCGGCGACGTTCTACTCGCTCCCACCTGATAAGCCATCCTTTGGCATATGTCGTATCCAACCCCCAACATTTGGCGCCCACCATGGGGTGAGGTGCACCGTCGTCCGGAGATCTGCTCTGGACGGGAACCCTGTTCCTCCCCGGCGAGCACAGCCAGCCCGGCACACCGGATGGCGTCTGTGCCGACGCGCTGCACGGCGCTGAGATCGCATGTGTGGCCAGCTACCTCACCGATCTTATTGGCGAGGTTCGCCTCTCCGATGAGCCTGCGTCCGATGCAAGCACGAGTGTCCCCAAGAGCCTCCTCGCGGGTCTCCTCGACCAACTCCACGTCGCCGGCGAGCCTGCCGCGGACCTGGAGTCCATAGGATCCACCGACCCGATGCTGGTCGACTCCGACACCGCGTCGCTCGACGCGTTCCCCACCAACGTGGTGGTCTACGACGAGCCGCTCCCTTACGCGGGGAGCGGCGGAAGCACAGTCACTGAGGTCCTCGTCCTCAACCACGGCGAGCGCTCCGGCGAAGGAGCGCACGACCCGCTTGACGCGGCCTTGCGAGGCCTTGCAGCGCCGATTCCGAAAGATGCCGACGCCGAGACGCTGGAGGCGCTTCGCCTTCGGCTCGACGAGGGTGCGAAGAAGCTGGCAAGCATGAGGCGCTTGTCAGAAGCTTACCAACGTGAGATGGATCACGCCGTAGGCGGCTCGCCGGCTCCGACCGGGCCTAGCCGCCTAGGCGCGGTCCGACAGCGCGGCGCGGCAATCGCCAACCTCTTCAGGGCTGATCGCCTTGTGTATGCCACGCCCGTAGAGAATATCCATGCCGCCCAGGCGGCGGCAGACGAGCTCGACAACTTCGAAGGCGAAGAGCGCCGCGTAATGATGGAGCAAGTTCAGCAGCTCCTCGACGCGGCTGCCGCGCAGAATGATGCCGGCTGCCGCACCGAGGCGCCGCAGCGCCAAAACGACGACCCACCGCCTCGCCGAGACCAAGGTGCGACGTCTCGGACGCCGACAGGCAGGGCCCGTGGGAAGAAGGACAAGGAGCCGGCTGTCAGCCAAAGTCGGACTCACATCACCATCGAGTGCGACCAAGACGGCCGCCCCAAAGCGGTTGAACGGCGGGACGACTACCTGCCTCCCCCTCCTCGCAGAGAAAGGCGAGTCTCCCCGCCACCCGTGGAACATCCGACTCTCGGCGACCGCCTTGGCCGCCGAGAGGGAGTCGGAGAGAACGACGCCCGCCACCGGATCGACCGACTCCACCGATCCCTGGCGCTGGAAGAAGAAGACCAGTTGGGTCCCCCCTGCTTTGGACCCCGCATCCAAGATGAGCCCTTCCCCAAAGGGTTCACGCTCCCCCGAGACACGCCCAAATATACCGGCACCGTGAAGCCAGAAGATTGGCTGATCGACTACTCCACCGCCGTCAACATAGCGAACGGCAACAAGCGTGTTGCCGTAAGATACGTCCCGCTCATGCTCCAGGGCTCGGCCCGGACGTGGTTGAACAGTCTGAAGCCTCGCAGCATCAACAGCTGGGTCGACTTCACCGAGGCTTTCGTCCGCAACTTCACCAGCACGTACAAGCGACCTCCCAAGCCACGCCAACTCTCCTTGTGCGTGCAAGGCCCTGACGAGTCTACTCGCGACTACCTCACGCGCTGGGGTGAACTCCGGAACTCCTGCGAGGGCGTGCACGAGGTGCAGGCCATCGAGTACTTTACTGCCGGGTGCAGAGAAGGCACCCTCCTCAAGCACAAGCTCCTCTGCGACGAGCCGGAGACCCTCGACGAGCTGCTGATCACAACGGACAAGTACGCCACGGCCGACTCCTCCATGAAGGCAGAGATTCGGGTCAGCACAACTGGCAAAGTCGGCCCTCAAGCTCCAAGAACTCCGGCTAGAGACACCAGTCGGCGACAACAGCAGAATGACCAGAAGCGCAAAGCCCCGCAGCCGACTTCCAACAGTCGGCAAGTGGCAACAGGAGAAGACCAGCAGTTGGAGGGACCGCCTCCGACGAAGTGACAGAAGGGCGGCAAGTCCAGCTGGCTGCCGGCTTTCTCCTACGAGCAGACTCTAGACGGTCCCTGCAAGTTCCACAGCGGCGCGAAGTCGTCAAACCACACCACCAGGAAATGCCACTGGCTGACCAGAATCGCCAAGGGGGATGGCCTGCTCCCTCCCCCTCCTGCTGGGCCGCCTCCTCCACAGCCGCCCCAGCAGCCGGCCATCAGGCCAGTCGGCGCGATACAAGACGAGTTCCCGGATGAGCACGGAGCCTATGTGGTGTTCACTAGTGTAGCGGATGACCGATGCAGCAGGCGCCAATAGCAGCAAGAAGTGAATGCGGTTGCGACAAGTACTCCAGCGTTCATGCATTGGTCCGAAAAGCCTATCAGTTGGAGCAGAGCTGATCACCCAGAGGTGATGCCGAGTCCAGGCTCCTACGCCTTGGTCTTAGGTGCCACACTCGCCACTGATAGGCGGGCCGCTCGCTTCTCATGAGTACTGATAGACGGAGGCAGCAGTATCAACATCCTGTACAAGGATACAATGGAGAAATTAGGAATCAAGCGAAGACAGCTTCAGAGCAGCCGGACTGTGTTCCACGGAATCGTCCCTGGCCTTTCCTGCTCACCAATCGGCAAGATCCTGATAGATGTCCTCTTCGGAGACAAGGATCATTTCTGCCGAGAGCTAATTTGGTTTGAGGTGGTGGACCTTGAAAGCCCATATCACGCATTGCTTGGCCGACCCGCCTTGGCCAAGTTCATGGCGGTCCCCCACTACGCCTACCTCAAGATGAAGATGCCGAGTTCCAAGGGAATCCTAACCGTGTCCGGCGACTACAGGAAGTCGTCCGCTTGTGTGGCCGAAAGTAGTCGGCTGGCCGAGTCCTTGGTGATCGCGGCTGAGAAACGGCTTCTTGATCGGGTCGTGGCGATGGCCGGCAAGCAGCCCGAGTTATCGCCCGACCCCAAGGAGTCGGAAGCAGAAGGATCATTCAAGCCGGCCAAAGAAACGAAGAAGATACCGTTGGACCCGGAGCACCGAAGAGATACGCTGTCATGGGCACAGGCCTTGACAACAAATAGGAAGGCGAGCTCGTCGATTTCCTCCATGAGAATCGCGACATCTTCGCGTGGTCCCCCAAGGACATGCCTGGTGTCCCGATGGAATTCGCCGAGCACAAATTACACGTCCGGTCTGATATGAAGCCCGTCAGGCAGCCCTTGCGCCGCCTGTCAGAAGAAAACAGAAGAGTTGTTGGAGAAGAAATAGCCCGGCTCCTGGCAGCCGGCTTCATCATGGAAGTGTTGTTTCCAGAGTGGCTGGCAAACCCAGTACTGGTGCTGAAGAAGAACAAGCAGTGGTGGATGTGCATTGATTACACGAGCCTCAACAAAGCTTGCCCCAAGGACCCATTTGCTCTGCCGAGAATCGATCAGGTGATAGACTCCACAGCCGGATGCGAGCTATTGAGTTTCCTAGACGCATATTCAGGATATCACCAGATCAAGCTGAACCCGGCTGACAGACTGAAGACCACCTTCATCATGCCGTTTGGAGCCTTCTGCTACCTGACCATGACGTTCGGCTTAAGAAACGCCGGCGCCACCTTCCAGCGTTGCATGCAGAAGTGCCTCCTGAAGCAACTCGGCAGAAATGCCCACGTCTATGTGGATGATGCAGTGGTGAAGACGAAGAAGTGTGGAACCTTGCTGGAGGACCTCAAGGAAACATTTGAGAATCTGCGTTGATTCCAGATCAAGCTCAACCCAGAGAAGTGCATTTTTGGAGTACCAGTCGGCCAGCTCCTCGGTTTCCTGGTCTTCGAACGCGACATAGAGTGCAATCCTGTGAAGATCAAGGCCATCAAGAGGATGGAAGCACCCAGACGACTGTTAGATGTGCAGAAGTTCACCGGCTGTTTGGCATCCATCAGCCGATTCATCAGTCGGCTGGGCGAGAAGGCTCTCCCCTTGTATCAGCTCATGAAGAAGACGACCTTCTTTGAGTGGACTCCCAAGGCGGACGAGGCTTTTCTCCAACTAAAGAAGATGTTGACTACTCCCCCTGTGCTGGCGGCTCCGACTACCAAAGAGCCCATGCTCCTATACATTGCCGCCACCAGCCGAGTAGTCAGCACAGTCATTGTAGTCGAGCGCAAGGAGGAAGGCAAGGCATTGCTTGTCCAGAGACCGGTATATTACTTTAGTGAGGTACTGTCGGCCTCCAAGCAGAACTACCCCCATTACCAGAAGATGTGCTACGGCGTGCATTTTGCCACCAAGAAATTGAAGCCTTACTTCCAGGAGCATCCAATCACTGTGGTCTGCACAGCTCCACTGGCCGAGATCATCGGAAGCCGAGATGCTTCTGGCCGAGTGGCCAAATGGGCCATCGACCTGGCCCCCTACACCATCTACTACGAGCCTCGCACTGCCATCAAGTCGCAAGCACTGGCCGACTTCCTCGTCGACTGGGCCGAGACCCAGTATCTGCCGCCAGCGCCCGACTCCACCCATTGGCAGATGCACTTCGACGGCTCCAAGATGCGCACTGGCTTGGGAGCCGGCGTCGTCCTCACTTCCCCCAAGGGCGACAAGCTCAGATATGCGCTACAGATCCACTTCGCCGCCTCCAACAACGTGGCTGAGTACGAGGCGCTCATCCACGGGCTCCGGCTTGCCAAAGAACTCGGCATTCACCGGATCCTGTGTTATGGCGACTCTGAATTGGTGGTCCAGCAATCATCTGGCAATTGGGACGCCAAGGACGCAAATATGGCGAGCTATCGTTTCCTCGTCCAGCAACTCAGCGGATACTTCGAGGGGTGCGAGTTCCTCCACGTGCCAAGGAACGACAACGACCAAGCAGACGCCTTGGCACGAATCGGCTCCGCCCGCCAGGCAATACCATCTGGTGTCGCCCTCCGGCGCCTCCTCAAGCCTTCTATCAAGCCGTCACCAGAATTAGATTCAATCTTTGTGCCGGCTCCGCCTGAGGAAGACGGATCCGACTCCAAGAAACACACAGTCAAAGCCAGCCCGGGGACTTCAGAACCCGGCCCGGGGACTGCAGTGGCAAGATCGAAGACTCCAGAGCTCGGCCCGGGGACTGCTCCAGTCGGCCCCAGGACTTTGTCAAATCAGCAAGCAGCTGCGGACTCCAACCCGCTGCCTCCCAGCCCGGCCGCCCTTGTCCAAGTCGCACTAGTGGCAGTTGAAGAAATAGCAGTACCTTCATGGGCCCAGCCCATCATCAGGTTCTTAGTAAACAGAGAGCTGCCAACCGATGAAATCTTGGCTCGACAAGTGCAATGCCGAGCAGCAGCCTACACCATAGTCCACAGAGAGCTGGTCAGGCGCAGCGTTACCGGCGTCTTCCAACGCTGCGTCGAGGCAGAACAAGGCCAAGCAATCCTCAGAGACATCCATTAGGGCGAGTGTGGTCACCACGCGGCCTCCAGGGCACTCGTCACCAAAGCCTTCCGGCACGGTTTCTTCTAGCCAACCGCCCTGGAAGAGGCCAAAGAGTTAGTCCAAAAGTGCAAGGGGTGCCAGATTTTCCTTTCCAAGCCACTTCAGCCAGCTTCCGCACTCAAGACTATCCCCATCGCCTGGCCCTTTGCAGTCTGGAGCCTGGACATGGTGGGACCATTCAAGACGGCACAAGGTGGCTTGACTCACCTACTTGTCGCAGTGGACAAGTTCACCAAGTGGGTGGAGGTGAAACCCAGCAAGAAGTTGTATGGTCCGATTGCAGTGACCTTGATCATTGACATCACAACTCGGTACGGCATCCCACACAGCATCATCACCGACAATTGTTCGAATATTTACATAGTCCCTTGGCCGAACCTTCGAATAGAAGTTCAAGATACACCCCGCGGGTGGAATTGTTCGAATCTAACAAAGTTGTCAAAAGATTACTAAGACAGACAAGCAGAGGCAGAAAAGGGTAGCCTAGGAGGCGGCATCTGGGATCGGAGGATCAGAGGAGACGGTGGTGTCAGGCGCCGGGGCAGGCGGCTGGGCGGTCTCGGTTTGATCGCCTCCGGCGGCAGTCGCCTTCTCTCGACGCGGCTCGTTGCTGGAGGCGCGGTCGAGCTGAGGCTGGCTGCCTGCTCTGTCTTCTGGCACCTCCGCCTCGCCTTCGTCCTCCTCCTCGTCCTCCTCCTTGGTGCTGGAGTCGATCACCTCCACCAAGTCCTCGCCATACTCCGGGTTCATCCCTAACCACTCTGGCGGCACTTCCTCGCCGCCTTTAGTCCGCTCGGGCACGAAGCCACTGGTATCCGTGTACTCGGTGATGGCCGCCGCACGCTCGATAAGGGCGCCCTCCACGGCCTCCAGCTCGGCCTGGGCTTCTGACTGGAACGCGGACAGACGGCCCATGTCCAGCCCCGGATACCACGCCTTGACGAACTCCAAGGCCCGGCGCGCTCCGGCCCGGGCCGAGGAACCCTTCCAAGCTTCAAGACGGCCGGCGGCAACTTCCAGCTAGTCGGCGGTCCGACTGGCGGTGGGCAGAGCCGGCATGTCCGGCCACAAACCGGCAACCGCCTGGGCGCGGGCACGCTGAAGCCGGCGCATCCGCCGGTGGGCCGGACGAAGATGGGCTTCAATGCTCAGAAGCTGCTCATCGATGGTTCGGGGGGCATTAGCAGCGATCTCCTCACCGCTTGCCCTTCGCGCCTCACGAGCAGCCTCGATGGCCAGAGGGACTGCCTGCGAGTGACCAGGGAAGAAGTCTGCCCAGACAAAAAAGAAGCAAGTCGAAAAATCAGAAGTCGGCCTGACACATAGTCGGAAGCCCGAAGAAACGAAAGAAACTTACCATCAACAATATCCTCGATCTCGTGGAAGCCGGAGGTCAGCATCGCCTCCCTGTTAGTCCAGGAGGAGCGCTCGCTCTCGAACTCGGCCAGGAGAGCGGCCTCCTTCTTCTCGGCCTCGTCCTGCGCCTTCTTGAGCAGCTCCTTCTGCTCGGCCAGCTGCGCCGCCAGCAGGTCGCGCTCTGCGGCAAGCATGCTACACTCCTCCTCCTTGGCACACCGGGCGGTATTGGCCTCGCCCAGCTGCTCCTGAAGAACAGCATTGGCTCCTGAAGAGCGAAAGAAAAGACAAATAAGTCGTCAGCAAAGAAGATCACCGGGAAGATCCGGCCCGACTGCTCAGCAGTCGGCCCGAATCTCAGGGACTACAGCCCGCGGGTGTGCCAGCGCGCCCCCGCGAAGAAGAAGAACTTACTCCGGCTTTCCAACAAGTCGGCAGCCCGCTTGCTCAACTCCTCAACATTGCGGTTGAAGGCAGTGGCGCAGAGGTTGTGATACTCCTGCAATAAGTCATTGAAGACAAAGTTAGTATTTGGAACTCGCCAGAGGGAGTTCCGAACCGCCTGCTCAGCAGCCAGCCCGGAACTCGGGGACTACACCCAGTGGGTGCACTGGCGCGCCCCCACAGAGAAAAACAAGAATCAAAAAGAAGAAGGAAACGTACTCGGAAGGCCGTCTGCGCTGCCAGATGCGCCCTGGTGCAAGTTTGAAGGGCGTCGCCTTCAGTGCGCAGCTTCGCCTGAACGTCTAGAAGCGCTTGATTCAGTGGCCCGGTGCCGCCTCCACGCAACCACCCGGTGGGCGCGGCGCTTGTGGCCTCGGCGTCTAAGGTTGCCGAGCTGGCGGCGCCGGTCTCCCAAGGTCGCGGCGCCGAGGTCGCCCTCTCAAGACGGCGGCGCACCAGCGAGGCGACTTGGAGAAACAGCCGCACCTCGGCCTCGTCCGTGACCGGCGGCTCCGACGGACCCACCGGCTGTTTGCCGTGCGGTCTCCCAGATGGCGGTGGAGGCGGCGGTGGCGGCACGAGAGTGTCCGACATGGAAGCCTTGCCGCTCTCCTTCTCCACAACGGGGTTCTCGGTGCCGGCCTCCCCGGTCTGCCCCGTGAACTCCGGAGGCGGCGATGCAGACGACAATGGGGGGACGAGCATCGCCGATCGGCGACGCGCGGCCTCCTTGGCACGCCGTCTCATTGCAAGGGCGGCTTCGGCATCCTCCAGCTTCTTCTGGGCGGAGGTGGCCGCCCTGTCGGCCTCCGCCTTCTCCAAACGTTCGGCCTCCTCCTCCTCACGCTTCTCCCACGCATTTCACTCCGTCGCCTCCCGGAGGTCGGCGCCGGGGTCGGCCCACCGAGTATTGGCGGACGTCTCTGCCGACCCCATGACAGAGGGGACGACGACTCTCTCAAGGGAAAGAGGGGCCCTGAAGAAGAATGTAGGGAATATAAAAGAAGACTCGGACAAGATTCAACGAAGGAAAATAAAAAAGCGTAAAGACTTACGCAGAGACTAGCGGCGGCCTTCTCACTTCCCTTCGGAAGCGGTTGGCCTTCGCGGCCGCCTCCTCCCGTTTGGTCGCGGCGGCCACCCCCTTGAACTTCTTCAATTTACCGCCGGGCGCACTCTGCCCGGCGTGGCGCCTCTTCGCGCCGCCTTGGCCGGCCAGGCCGCCAAAGGAGCCGGCGCTTGACGAGCCGCCCCTCGGCTGGTGGCACGGACCGACTTCCCCTTCGGCGTTGTCGTCAGGCCAGTCGGCGAAGGTGGCCGAGGGCCTGAAGTCGCCTTCTGCTCCTTCTCCCCCGCCTTCGGCGTCGGCTTCCATCGCCGCCGCCCCCATGTCGGGGTCGTCGATGTCACTGCCCGCACGATCGGGAACATACTCGCGGGGCTGTCTCGTGGCGCCGGCTGCAGGCTGCATAAGGGGATTCTAGCTCAGAAGAAACCGACAAGAGACAGAAGCCGGAGTCGGCCGCAAAGAAGACAAAACAATAGAGGGACGCGACTTACCACTGGTGGGGGGTTGTCGCGCGAGTACGGCTCCTTGCCGAACTGCCAGTCCTCCCCGAACTCGCAGTTCGCGATATAATTCACCATGTTTGCCACCTCCGTGCGGGGCATCTCCTTGGTGCTCATCCGACTCGGGTCTCAGAGGCCGCTCATCTGACAGATCAGGTGAGGCCGGCCTTGGAGTGGGAGAACTCGGTGCGCCATGAAGGCGGCCAGAAAGTCAGCCCCGACGAGACCCTCCGACTGCGTCAAGACTCGGAGTCGTGCTACGGCGGCGGCTTCGGCGGGAGTCAGCGTCTTGACTCGGTGAGACCAGCTGGGGAGCCTCCCAGTTAGGGGGGCGGTGTTGTAAGGCGGCAGGTTGACCCAGTCGCCGTCGGAGGCGAGGTTCTTCACGTAGAAGTATGAGCGCTGCCACATCTTCACCGACTTGATCAGCATGATGGGAGGAAAGGGGTTGTCGGCCGTCGAGCGCCGCATCGCGATGAAGGCGCTGCACTGAGCCGGCACGCCGGCGATGTGCATACCGAGCTTAGAAGAGAAGAATTATCCCCACAGCTCGATAGTGGGGAGAACGCCGAAGAAACCTTCGCACAGAGTGGCGAAGGCGGAGAGCAACACCACCATATTCGGAGTGACGTGGCGCGGTTAAAGGCTGTGGAACTCCAAGAACGAGCGGAAGAAGCCGCTCGCCGGCAGCCCCAGGCCGCGCATGAGGTGCGAGCGGAAGATGACCCGCTCGCCCTCCTCCGGCGCCGGCCGGATCTCCCCCTCAAGCGCAGCGCGGGCGCGCACGAGGTCCGCGCTGGGGAGACGGCGTGTCCGGTGGAGGAACTCGATGTGTTCCTCTTCTACCTCCCCGTCCCACACGCCGGAGCGCACGGCGGGGGCCGCGATGGAGGAAGAGCTCATCTCCGTGGTATGGAGTGCTCTTGCTCAACGACGGAGGCAGGAGGGAGAGAAAGCAAGATTAGGCGGGGGAGCGTGGAAGAAGGGGCGCGTGCTGTGCCGCTCCGCTCCCCCCCCCCCGCCTACTTATAGCCCTGTGGGCTGAGGAGCCGAGGGGGCGGGCGTGGGATTAACCCCACGAAGTTACTGCACGCAGTAACGACGTGGGAAAACCAACCGTCCACGGTCGCAACGGATCCGTTCGTATGCCGAGGAACAGTAGTGGCGGGCCCCACCTGACGGCCCGTCCCGTCGCGCGCGTGGGCAGGCAGACTGCCCTCTCCACGTGGCACCGCGCGATAGGACCGCCCTGATGGCTGCGGGGAAGCGTATCAGGCACGCCGCCTGGTTTCCCGCCGTGATTTTCAAGCTACGGCTCTTCGCTAAACATCCGACTCTCGACAGTCAGCCCAAGGGAAGACGGCAGCCGAGTTCCAGAGTCCGCTCCTGGAAGGTTGAAACTGTTGAAGCCCCACAATGCAGCGTCTGCAGGGCTTCACCAGCTTCGGGGACTACTGTCGGAGTATTGGGCCACGGGTAGGCTAACCCGAGTCCCAGGACCTTTCAAGACATCGGGGCAGGCCGCGCCCCTCAAGCCGAGTCCCAGGAGCGACTCCAAGACAAGACGAGTCCCAGACAGCGACTCTGAGATAAGCCGACTCCGAGCTGGCGACCTCCAGAGAGGCCAACTATGGAGATTCGGCCCATGACTCCTCCCTCATCCCGAAGTACGATGTGGGGTACGGTCACGGCGTGGCTGTTCCCCCTGCTTACGAAGGGCCGGCATGGCTACAGTGAGCCGTATCGCTGGAAGATCTCCGGTGAGGCGCGACACTGTTGCCATGCCTGCCCTGACCTCAGCCACAGTGCGCCACGCACTGTGCCCACGACGCCGGCCTGTACGGCCCGAAGATGGCGGGGCCGCCTGTCGGTGGGTGGGCCGAAGGCGGCCTGGGCGCCCCGAAGACGGACCTGTGGGAGTCAGCCTCCTTGGAGTCGGCGGACTCCTCCCCAGGGCCCCACGAGCCATTAACCAGATAGGATGGGGAATGGCGACAGTGATCGCCCGATAGATGGCGGCACTGTTGTCACGACCCAATGACCAAGCCTGCGTCATCAGGAGTGCTGCTACAGTATCAAGCCTGTCCGCTGGACCCGCTAGTCGGCGGGACCCAGAAGCCGGCGGGGAAGATGACGGCCTGAGAGACAGACGGCTGGGACCCGCGCCCAGCCGGATTACTATTGTACCCCTGGGGGGTAGGCCTATATAAACCCCCCGGGGCACCCATGCAAAGGGTGCGGACCTAGAGAGAGATAGACCAGATAGCACAGGGAGGAGAGAGCTAGCCTTGCCCTCTCCTGCCTCCCAAAACAGCTCCAGGAGCCCCATTGTAGTCACTTTGCCTTAGTGATCATCGGGAGACCCCGTAGAGCAGTAGTAGGGGTGTTATCTCCTAGGAGAGCCCTGAAGCTGGGAAAGTTCCACCGGCGTGCATGTCTTCGCCTCATCCCGCTTCCAGGCACCGGCGACGTTCTACTCGCTCCCACCATGATAAGCCATCCTTTGGCATATGTCGTATCCAACCCCTGACAACATGGCTTGTGGGGATGACCTCCATGCCATCAAATACCTCCCCCTCAAGTTGAAGGGACCAGCTCGACACTGGTTGAAAAGCCTCCCCGAAAATTCAATTGGGAATTGGGAGGAACTCGAGGACACTTTCAGGGCCAATTTTCAAGGGACTTATGTCCGGCCTTCGGATGCAGACGATCTAAGTCACATAATCCAACAGCCCGGAGAGTCCGCCTGCAAGCTTTGGAACAGATTCCTCACTAAGAAGAATCAAATTGTCGATTGTACGGACGCCGAAGCCTTAGCAGCATTCAAACACAGCATCCGCGACGAATGGCTCGCCCGACACCTCGGCCAAGAAAAGCCAAGGACAATGGCAGCCTTAACAAGCCTTATGACCCGCTTTTGTGCGGGTGAAGATAGCTGGCTAGCCCATAAAGGCACCAGCGACCCCAGCACATCCGAAATAAGGGATGGCAACGGGAAGCCACGGCGTAATAAAAACAAACGCCAAAACAAGGAAGAGAGCCCGGACAACACAACGGTCAATGTCGGATTCAGGGGCTCTCGACCTGATCAGCAAAAGAAGCCATTGAAAGGCAGTAAAGAGGGACTGTCCGGTCTGAACAGGGTCTTGGACAGACTATGCCAAATTCATGGCACCCCCGAGAAGCATGCAAACCACACGCATACAAAATGCTGGGTCTTCAAGCAGGCCAGAAAATTAAATGCCGAACACAAGGGGAGGGACACACCAAGCAAAGACGAGAATGAACCTCGCCAGCCAAACACTGGGGGACAGAAAAAATTCCCGCCAGAGGTTAAAACAGTAAACATGATCCACGCGACCCACACATTCACGAGAAGGCACGAACGCGCGCTCAGAGACGCGCACGATGTAGAGCCCATCGTACCCACATCTGACTACTGGATGTCTCATCCGATCACCGTCGATCACATGGATGGCTGAACTAGTATTCGGCACGGAGGATTAGAGGCCTTCATGCTTGACCCAATAATCGAGGGATACCGTCTCACCCGTGTCCTCATGGACGGCGGCAGTAGTCTCAATTTAATATATGAGGACATTATTCACAGAATGGGGATAAACCCATCCAGAATTAGCCAAAGCAACACCACCTTTGAAGGGGTGATACCAAGCGTCGAATCCTACGGCAGGGGCCATATCGTGCTGGAAGTAACATTCGGCTCCCCAGGCAACTCTAGAAGCGAAGAACTACTCTTCACCATCGCACCCTTCCAAAGCGACTATCATGCATTGCTTGGAAGAATAGCCTTCACCCGCTTCAACGCATTGCCGCACTATGGCTACCTTACACTCAAGATGCCCGGTCCACGTGGCGTCATCACCGTTAACGGAATCACAGACCACTCTTCACGCGTAGAGGAACAAGCGACGGCCCTAGCGGCCGGACTATAAGCGGCCTCCAATATCAAAAACATGACTGGTCATCAAGACCACAGACACGATTAGACGAGTCCGGTAACCCGGATAAAATTGAACCAGGGCACCCTATATGCAATCCCATAGCGGACACCAAGGGCTATAAATATTTAATACATCCCCACACTTGGCTCAACCTTATTGGCAGGCCAACATCTTACACTTTTATTATCCATCGCATACTTACGTTGTACTCTCCTACGAGTTTTTCTTTTTTCCACAAACAACGTTCGTGTGATACCCTTCCAGGATACGACACAACGAAGACAAAGGCGCAGACGTGCAGCAGGGCCCCGTTCAATAGGTTTCTTTTTAGATTAAGCCCCTGTGTAAACCTTTTCTACTGCCTCTTGTTGTTTAACCATCCCATGGGTTCCATACCCATAGAGGATACTGCCGTTATTGGCATTTCGCCATGACAGATTAAACGCACGTACCTGGAAATATAGGGTCTATAACAGGCTTTCTTCAGCCTATTTTCCTTTACAAAGACCGAATACCTTCGGGAGTGTTCGGCATCACGAGTTTGGCCTTATATGCATCAGCTCTGAATCATGTCTTTGGTCAAATGTTGGGTTTGCCCGGCTCCTGGGTTTGCCGCCTTATGTTCCGTTATTATCGGCTAAGGCGGCCAAAGGAGAACTACTGCGATTGTGCCCTGGTTATTCCGAATGAGCACCTCAGTAGAGAAAGCCGAAAACTGACTGTCATGATACAGCGAGAGACTGTTCAACCACTCGAAGACTCACCAGAATCTTTTGGATTCCTCTGAATTAACGAAGGGCCGTTTCCCGGCCATGTACATTCGCGCCCGTATTTGGATGCACGCGAAGGTACCAGGGGCTACATAGTAGCCCCACCATTAGACTCCCATGGCTAAGTGAAAGTGTTACAGCTATATAGTTCGGTTGCCTAGTTCGACGTGCGATCACCTCCTTAATGGACCAAGACGTTGGATCAAGTGTGATTAAGCATATTTTTCGCGAACACCTCCGCATTGTATGCATGGGGGCTGAAGCCAACGACTGCTAACTTTCGGATTACTTATATGTATATATAAAAACGGCCGTACAGGGGACACAATCATATTTTCAGGCAGAAAGTATAAATATAGCCTCATAATCAAAATAAACATTGTTTCTACAATGATTCGACTTATCACTCAAACAAACCATTCTTCGAGCATTGCGCCTCTATTAGGCGGGCACCTTCTGTGACCTGCGCCAAATAGTGCTCGGCTGGATATTGGCCTCCCGCCGGATCCTGGGTCGCTATAATGGTGGCCTCCATATCTGTCCAGTAGGCTTTAACGCAGGCAAGAGCCAATTGTGCACCCTCTATGCACGCCGACCTCCTCATGACGTCGATCCAAGACACGGCCCCAAGGAATTGTTGCACCAAACCAAAGTAACTGTCCGACCTAGGCCCCTTCGGCCAAAGATGGTCTATTACAGACCACATTGCAAGCCCGGACAGCCTGTGAAGCTCTGCCACAACAGCCACCTTCTCATTTAACGCAGCGGGCGAGTGGGAGCATCGAATTGTGACCAGAAAAGCTTCTTCACTTCCTTATCACTTTGATCCTCGAAGGACTTGGCAGCGTCAGCTGTACTATTCACCTAATCCGCATATGCATCTGCAAGACTCCAGCGTCCAGCCAGGGGAGCATACTTCGGATCCAAAAACTTCGTCCGCAGTAAGTAGGAGCCCCCAGCCACGATTTTGTCGGCCTGCTGGAGCTCCTCCTGCATACCACGGATCTCGGTCCGCATCTCTTTGGTGGAATTAAGTGCCTTTTCCAGCTCGGCTGAACTAGCCTTATACTCCTTTTCAAGGAGTACATACCGGTCGGCGGCATTTTTCAACTCCACAGCCATTTTGGCTATCTTTTCCTCGCTTTGGCGATGAGCAGCCTGTTCGGCTCTCAATTCTGTGGCCGCCTTTAAGGAAGCCGCATTGCTAGCCCGAGATTGTTCCTTGGCCTGAGCAAGTTCCCCCCTCAGGGCCTCCACGGCAGCAGCACCATCTGCAGTACAAACACATTGCATTAATATTATTCCCCTCTCGCATTTTCCTATACAAACATAATAAGGGAAGCAGAGCACATACCCTATGACTCTTCCAGCCTCTCGTTCACCAGCGTGATATCAGCATCGATAGATCGGATTTGCCTCCTTAGTTCGGCAACTTCAACATACTGGTCGGCTGCTGGATCATTAGATACCTGCGCACATGTACAGCACAACCATTACTATATGATCCCCCGTTTGCCGCCTATGGCGGGCAACCAGAGTCTCAGGGGCTACTATCCATAGGGAGCACACCTAGCTTGTGCCTCACAACCAAAAAATAGTGCATTTTTCACTACATACCTCAAAGCCTTTGAGCAGGCTCGTAAATGCCAAATTCAAACTGCTTGTAGCGGATGAAATCTTCGTGAGCACCATGCTCATTAATGAGCGGTGCTCCTCCGAGAGCGCGGCTCGCTCCAGAAGACCTGTCAGTACGTCCGTCCGGACATCAAACTGTGCCGGACCCTTCCCATCGCCCCCCGTGGGAGCCAAACGCTCCGGGCTCAGGGCGACTAACGTATTAGCTTCCGGCTTCGGCAAACCCGGACTCCTCCGTGACGACACCTTAGTGTCGCCCGCTTCATGAGGCAGAGAGGTGGGTGGGGTCTCACTCTCCATCATATCTGGAGGAAGATCCCCCAAAGACGAACTCTGTTGAGAAGAGCTACTAGCCGAACTACAAAAGATGAAGTCCTGGTTATGGATCTCTGAGAAACACCGTACCTTCAAATTAACGGTTAACCTATAGCTCGGTGGAGGGCTGGCCCGTTGGTGGGCACGGCGCGGTGAGGGTGCCCGTCGCGGCAGAGCCCCCTGGTGATACCTTCTTCCCTTGCTTGGGCATCTCCGCCTCCAAGTCTTCCGAGGCGGCCCTCTTTCTCCCGCGCGGGGAGGAGGCTTTAGCCTCCCCTTCCCAACTATCCTCCTCAGGGGAGGTAACGATTCTCTCGGTTTGCATGCATAGTGTGTGAAGTTCGGCTTCACTGCCCTTTCCCTCGCCTTTCCCTGAGGGGATTTTTCTGAGCACCCGGCCAAGCATCTTGGCAACGGTTGGACTAGGCGAGCCTTCAGGAAGTGGCGCCGGACACCTGATTCTCTCCGCCTTGTTGAGCCATTCCTGGCCACGGAGGGTTTTTCACAATAATGGTTATGACAAATATAAA
Organism: Triticum aestivum; assembly: GCF_018294505.1. Lineage (NCBI taxonomy): Eukaryota > Viridiplantae > Streptophyta > Magnoliopsida > Poales > Poaceae > Triticum > Triticum aestivum. The sequence continues at coordinate 529,890,091 of NC_057810.1, read as the reverse complement.
TGAAGTGTCCGGCTTTAAGGTTACTTACTTGGGCATCTAGGTGATTGCATCTTAGGCCCGCATCCTCGATGGTGTCCGGACACTTTACTTGTGGTCCGAAGAATAATTTACACATCCCTTCGAGCTTCAGGCCGAAGAAGTGCTTAATAGTCCGCGGACCCTCTGAATTGAACTCCCACATCCGGAGAGGCCGACGTTTGCACGGCAACATTCGTCGGATTAACATCACTTGAATTATGCTGACAAGATTTATGTCCCTCTCAAGAAGCTCCCAGATGCGATTCTACAGTATTGGTACAAGACGGGCCCCCAATTCCGTCCTACGTCGGTACAAGACGCCAACAGTGATGGAGGGCCCGAGCGGAACTCGGGGGCGGCTACCCACTTTGTGCCTCTGGGAGCCGTAACATAAAACCACCTCCGTTGCCATACATCAGATACTTTCGGGAAAGAACCCTCTGGCCATGGGGTGTCGGCGTTCCTGCTTATTACGGCACCTCCGCACTCCGCAGGTCGCCCCTCGATCATCTTCGGCTTCACATTGAAGGTCTTGAGCCATAAGCCGAAGTGTGGGGTGACGTGGAGAAAAGCCTCGCACACAATAATGAACGACGAGATATGGAGGATAGTGTCCGGAGCCAGATCATGAAAATCCAACCCATAGTAGAACATGAGGCCCCTCACAAAGGGGTCGAGGGTGAGACCCAGGCCTCGGAGGAAGTGAGGGACAAACACAACACTCTCATTGGGCTCCGGTGCAGGGATAACCTGCCCTGGAGAAGGAAGCCTGTGCCGGATATCGGCGGTCAGGTATACGACCTCCCTAAGCTTCGTAATGTCCTCCTCTTGGATCGAGGAGGCCACCCACCGGCCTTTTGCGTTGGATCTGGACATATTGGAGGATCTGGGGTGTTGGAGCTTAGGTCTTGGATATTAGAACTCGAGGTGCGAGAAGGAGCAAGGGAGGTGGAAAAGAGGCATAGGCCTCGACCCCTTTATAAAGGGGATGAATATCAGGAGTCCTCAGCGTGACCACTTGAGACTTATCCAGAAGTACACGGAGTCATACCAATGGTCGTCGTGGGGTCAGACACGCCCATATTGATGAAAGATCCCATAATAAGGGGACACGATCTCCGCTTTGACAAGACGTGTCAAGGAAACCGCCTCGCAATATGCGCTGTGGCTGGTTGAAGGAAAATGGTTCGAATAGTGACCCGACCATAATGACATGTTACGTCTAAAAAAGTTGTCAGTAGAATACATTTGTGAAATATCATTCTCTCTATGGTGATATATGAAGATCATTTTGCAGATCCGGACACGGTCTACGTGTTCGATAATAACCTTGGAGTATTCGGAAGGAGGAACCCGCCTTGCAATGCCGAAGACAAGACTGCGCACCGGACTCATCATCATTGAAGCCTGGTTCAGGGGCTACCGAGGGAGTCCTGCATTAGGGGGTATCCGGCCAGCTGGACTATATACATCGTCCGGACTATTGAAGCGTGAAGATACAAGACTCAAGGCTCCGGCCCGTGTCCGAATGGGACTCTCCTTTGCGTGGAAGACAAGCTTCGCGATCCGGATATTATATTTCCTTCCTTGTAACCGACTCTGTGTAAACCCTAGCCCTCTCCAGTGTCTATATAAACCGGAGAGGTTGGTCCTTAGAAGGCCGATCACAATTACAATCATACCATCATAGGCTAGCTCCTAGGGTTTAGCCTCTACGATCTCGTGGTAGATCTACTCTTGTACTACTCATATCTTCAATATTAATCAAGCAGGAAGTAGGGTTTTACCTCCATCGAGAGGGCCCGAACCTGGGTAAACATTGTGTCCCTCGCTTCCTGTTACCATGAGCCTAAAACACACAGATCGGGACCCCCTACTGAGATCCGCCGGTATTGACACCGACAGCCACCACCGCAGAGCATACACTTCATGTTGCTAGCCGTTGCTGCCCACTAGCGTCTACTCCTCTGTCTGCCCCCAATAACAGCAGCAATTGGGTCGACGACGCCTTGAGGAACTCCCCTACTTTTGGTACTCCACGGGCGCCGACGTAGAGGCATGGATGTCCTGCTACTTGGGCATAATGGAGTGGAAGACCTGACATATTCGGATGAAGCTAAATCTTCTGCTGGAAATGACTTCTCTGCTCTGAAGTACGTTTTCTCTCTTTTCATTTTCAATTTTGTGCTGATATTGTACCGTTCAGTTGGTAGAATTTGCTTCCCAACTTACTATGTTGGCAATTACTGTAATGGACAAAAAATTATAATTTACTAACGGAGACTGCAAATTCATCTTTATTAGCTATAACACATTAGACTTGTGAAAATATCACTTAGATTTCAGAAAATAGATGGGATGAAAAGTATTGTTTTGTCATTTGGAGAGAAAGAACAAATATAAGGTTTGAGCAATGAGTCAATTAGGGCTCTTCTTCATGTTTGTCTATTTATCATAAATTTCAGAGCAGTACAATATTTTAGTTGGTCCAATGTGCTCCAGCAAATGACGACAACTATGTGATCCTTTAGCGGACTGTTGAACTTTTCTGTGTAGTAATCTAATTTTCTTCATGATTCATTGTGAACTTGTTTCATGCACCAGTTTAAAGCAAAAACTTGTTTCATGCACTGGACATGACATGAATAATCATGTTGTCCAGTGAGAATGATAAATTCAAGAATGAAGAGCACTATTCGTTTTTTTATCTCCACATATCCAGATAGTTTTTCTGTGGGTAGTTTGTTTAGCCTCTTTATTGTAATCGGGCAGATGGTCTTTTCTATCGTTCTATATCCAATCAGCATCTTTGAACAACACATCTATGTTACTTTCGTTCATATTATTTCTTAACTCCATTTTGTATTGCAACGTGATGTTATTTTGGTCTTCGATTTGGCTTCTTCCTTCTTCTCTGTTGTGTACACAATTGTACGAGGACAACACTATTGTGCGACGCTTCCCGGTGTTTTAAATTGCTTTGCTCATGTCACATGTGCGGATGAAAATTCCACCGACGCATAGATGGTCACGCTGGACGGTTGCATCGAGAACTTTCATTCTCTGCAGATTCCGGTGTGCAATTATATATGCAAACTGCGAAACTATTCATTTTACTTCGAAACTTGTATTTTTATCAAGTTTGGAAAAAAATCTAGGCGTAAACGAGGTGATTGACCTTCGCCCAGCGCCTAGGTGGTGCTTAAGTGCCCTAGGCGCAGCCTAGGCAGACGTATATTTTAGATATTAATTAGTGTGTATTTGGGTTTTATACTGTGTACCTATATTGATTTAAAACATATAAGTGAGTAAACTAACAACTAATGCCATTGGAATATAACCCCTTTGGCATGTTTTTGCAATAAGGTTTGGTTTCTCCTTTGAGCGAGCAATTTCTTGCTTGTCCTGGCTAGAGTTTTTGCTTATGCCCTAGGTGAGGCATTTGGTGGTTGCCTAGCGCCTTCTAGGCGCTGCATTTTCCTACTATTATTTTTATTTTAAGAAATTAGTAGTAAATGAAGCAGCGAAGGTGATGTTGGTCACTAGAGCCCAACAAAATCTTTCATGTACAAAAGATACTTCAGTAGAAACACAAAAATTGATTAGAGCATGTACATGTTCCAAGGAAAGTATTTGTTTTATTTCATGCGGCTGGTGTGCAAGTGCATGATTAGAAAGGAAAATGACTAATACTTTCAGCCTTTCTACTCCCCAGCCTCATGTTCTCCTGTTAGTTTAGATCAAGATTTCATTTGAAAGGTTTCTACAGTACAAAGTGAACTGACTAAAGAAACCATTTGTCAGGTGAACATTGGTTACTCATCTTATTATCGTTCTTCTGATGTGAATGCCCATCTGTAGATCCATACCTCAACACTGATGTTGACATCATGTCTCGGTTCAGTCATGAAGAAGTCTTTGTTTCGGATGCTGGTGGAAAGGTAATTACTACAAACAGCTCAAGAATTATATTCTCTGATTTATAGCACAATGGGACAATACTCAGGATTTTTAGTATTCCATCATTTTTTCTTAGGACTGAAAATAACTTCTCTCTTTCTATGGGTTTGATGTTGATATTATGGCTTGTGAAAATTTGAAAAATCTACTCCCTTACTTGAGTTCGCGCTTTTCCAAGATAGCTATAAAAAGTTGCAGGTTGTTCATTGTGTGGGCTAGCTTCTTTCATATGTTGCTTCGTATTTTCTTATTGCATATACCTTTTATGATATGTGTTTGGTTCAATTATATAGGATTTTTATGAGGTTAGCTTCCTTCGTTCCTTGCTCTGCATTTCCACCATGGGATTCTACCTAAGAAAGGTACTCTATTTACAATATGATTGTTATATTTCTTAAAAGATTGTACTGAAGGAGGCTTTGTAACTATCAAGGTACTATGTTTACTATCTGATTGTTATGTTTCTTAAAATATGTATGACTGATGTGTTGTTATGTTTCTTAAAATATGTGTGTGTTCTCTTAGATGATATAAAACATGGTTCTATATGCTCGCCTAATTTTGTAACTTCCAATGTTTTGTGGGGCCTTTCCCCTGAACTGTAGGGATTTTACCTAAAGGGTTCATCTCTGATTTTTCTATGGGTGTGACTAGCTATTTTACTTCATTTATGTTGGCTTTTTTTGTCAATTCTGTTGAAGTTAGTGCAGTTCACTGATCTAAATCGTTGATCGTCCACTTTGAAAGTTATACTTGCTAAAGATGTAGCAGGAGATTAAGAATATTTGGTACGACAACTTTCACCTGATCAGTTTGAGAATAAAAGCAGAATAATGCATCCCATGAACATTGATTAAGCATATTCATCAAAGAAAACATTAAATATACAAAGGTCTCCACAAGTTTTGCATAAGAGGGTAATGTCCCATCTTTAAATCATCTGAGTTTGTGGGACAAAGCCAACTTTGTTACTTACTACTCCCTCCGTTCCTAAATATTTGTCTTTCTAGAGATTTCAACAAGTGACTACATACGAAGCAAAGTGAGTGAATATACACTCTAAAATATGTCTACATACATCCGTATGTTGTAACCATTTCAAATGTCTAGAGAGACAAATATTTGGGAACGGATGGAGTAGATGTCTATATCGTGCATGTTTAGGGCCTTGTCTCTATATTTTTTAACGTGAATCACAGTAATATGCAACATTACTAAGGCACTTGTGTATGTATTTAATTATAAGTACATGTTTGCTACAGCAGGGCAGAGTTGGTGTAGCATCATTAGTTTCTTTGTTAATATACAAAGTTATCCTCTATAATTGGACTGTTTGACATAGTGAGCGTTGAACGGGAGGGCTCCCGAGGGGAGGCACAACCGCCAGGGGCATCTCCTTTGTTTGGCCGCCTCTTCCCTTTGCCATCAGTGAACATCAGACGCGGCACCACACCATTCACTTGTCTAACATAGATTGACCGCTGATGCTGGCACTCCGCTCCACCACATCTCATGTTGTATATTTCCTCTCTTCATATCCAGATCCTAAGGTATATCATATAAATATGTTTAAATTCAGAAATAATTATTTGCCTTTTATCTTCACTTGTACTATTTGGGTTAGTAAAAATGTAACTAAATTCAGGGGATGATGTTATTTCAAGCCAGATTATTGGATTTTTTGTCTGGTGTTATTGATGATCTGACCTAGAATTTGTATGATGTATAATCATCAGTTCAACAGATGACTTCTTTATATTATTCCAAAGGCTTGGCAATGAAGAGCCTGCTTTATCTTTATTTATTCTAAGAGGGATTAGAGTTATGAACATGATTCACTAAAAATTGGCATAAGGACGTCATGAATTTGTTAATGTAGGAAATTGTACTTTGTAGGTCTATTTCTCTATGGTCCTGCTTCTTAATTCGGATTTAACTTCTGTGGATTTTCAAAATGGACATCGGTGTTATCCTTTGTGTTTAGCATGCCTTATTTACTGGTAATATTTTTAGATATATTTTAATTTCTGTTGAGGAGTAAATGAGTACGAGTGAAAATAAATTCATGAAGCGCAAGCTTTGCCGTTTTGATTATGCTGAAGACTGTCTAGTTAATTATAGAATACCAGGAGAAAAACACCTGCCAATCCCAATATAGGACACGGCTAAGCCCACTCTTGACAGCATGCTGAATGCCACAACAACGGCAATCACACAAACACACACTAGCTAGGAACTCACTCCCCTGGACAAGCCGCTATTCCATCAATGCCGAAAAGAAGTCATGAGGCACTCTCCCGTGGTGATGAAGAGATAAGCATTCCACAAGCTTGCAGTAGTTGCAACCTACACGACACCATTGCTCCAACACACATTGTGCACACAAGCGCTTCTGCGGTCCTCGCCCCGACTTGCCATTGTAGATGCGTGTGTTGCACGTGCATGCTTACTAGTTGGATCATAATATGTGGCATAAAGCACCATGTTTAAGTAGGTGATTACAACAGGGTGCGGGTGAGTGGACCGCGTAAAAGAGATGAGTATGGTGATGATGATGGTGATGTTGATGAAGATGATCACCGCGGCAATGACTCCCCTCCCGATGGCACTCCGGCGCTACCGAGAGAGAGGAGGAGAGGTTCTCCTCCTTGTGATTCCTCCTCCATGGCCTCCCCCTGGATGGGGAGAGGTTCTCCCTCTGGTCCTTGGTCTCCATGGCGATGATGGCCCCTCTGAGATCCTCCACCATGGCCTCCGGTGATGATGGCCCCTTTGAGATCCTCCACCATGGCCTCCGGTGATGATGGCCCCCTCTGGCAGGGTGCCAGAGAGGGCCTAGATTGATTTCTCGTGGCTATAGAGGCTTACGGTGGTGGAACTCCCAATCTAGGTTTTGTTCTGGAGTTTTCTCAATTTATAGGAGTGTTTGTCGTCGGGAACAAGTCAAGGGGGCCCACGGGAAGTCCACAAGATAGGGGCGCGCCCTCCACCCTTGTAGTGGCCTCGGGACTCCCCTCCGGTAGCTTTTCATTCAAGTATTTTTTATTCCAAAAATATTTTCCGTTGACTTTCAACGTGTTCTGAGAACTTTTATTTTTGCACAAAAACACCACCACAGTAGTTCTGCTGAAAACAACGTCTGTCCTGGTTAGTTCTAATCAAATCATACCCAAATCATGTAAAAATATTATAAACATGGCATGAATACTTCATAAATTATAGATGTGTTGGAGACGTATCAGCATCCCCAAGCTTAATTCCTGCTCGTCCTTGAGTAGGTAAATAATAAAGGAAATAATTTATGAAGTGTGAATGCTTGCAAGTGCACAAGTTTGATAAATGATAATTTCAATCACTTTTTCTAGCATCATTATTTATCATAACTGTAGCTTAACTCATAAAACTTCTCATGATCAAGTAACAAGTTATCCACATGTTAAAGTATAAATGATAAACTTTCTTAAAAACGAACAAACTATGTTCTTAGTCATCATACAATTGCAATTCATCTTATTTTTAGGAAGGGTCTATGTAAGAGCTTTCATTTAGCAAACTCCACATAGTCAACTATCATTTAATCTTTCACAATTGCTAACACTCACGTGATACTTATGGGTTCAAAATTTTAATCAGACACAGAGAAAGATAGGAGCCTATAGTTTCACCTCCCAACCTTTTACCTCCGACAATAATACTTTATGAAAACCTACATCCGAGTGGACATATATATATCCAGATCTCTCCAACACATAGTGCTTGCCAAAGGAAAAAGTGTAAAAAGGAAAGTTGATGATCACCATGACTCTTGTATAAGGGTAGAAGATAAAACTAAAAGATAGGCCCTTCGCAGAGGGAAGCAGAGGTTGTCATCGCTAATATGGTTGGATGCAAAAAATCTTAATGCAAAAGAATGTCACTTTATCTTGCCGCTTGTGATAAAGACCTTTATTATGCATTCCGTCGCTTTTATTTCTTCCATATCACAAGTTCATATAAAGCTTATTTTCTTCACACTAATAGATCATACATATTTAGAGTGCAATTTTTATTGCATGATCTGATGACAACTTACTTGAAGGACCTTACTCAATCCATAGGTAGGTATGGTGGACTCTCCTGGCAAAACTGGTTTAAGGGATGTTTGGAAGCACAGGTAGTATTTCTACTTGGTGTAAAGAATTTGGCTAGCATGAGAGGGAAAGGCAAGCTCAACATGTTGGATGATCCATGACAATATAACTTCTATTTGGATATAGGAAAAAATAACCCATTAAGTTGTCTTCCTTGTCCAACATCAACTTTTTAGCATGTCCAAGATAGCATATTTATATGTGAGATCTCTCTTCCTTCAATATTATTTCATGAATTGTTCAAGTGGCCAATACTAGTTTGCTAACTTTCAATAATTTTATCACCTCTACTTCTTATATGTGAAGTTATTACTCCCCATGGTTTAAGCATATGAATCATATATAAATTCAGATTTATGATATTAAATCCATTCAACCATTTACTTATAGAATATAAGTGAATCACATGAGTAAATGACAAACTACTCCAAAAAGATATAAGTGAAAAACAATGAGTAGTCAAGTAATTAACTAGCCATGGGAGGACTCTCTCTCATTCAAGATTTCAGATCCAATAATTTTATTCAAACAGCAAGTAAAATGAAAATATGCTCCAAGCAAAACACATATCATGTGACGAATAAAAATATAGCTCCGAGTAAGGTATACCGATGGTTTTGAAGAGGAAAGAGGGGATGCCTTCTAGGGCATCCCCAAGCTTAGGCGCTTGAGTCTTCATTAATTATTACCTTGGGGTGCCTTGGGCGTCCCCAAGCTTAGGGTATTTCCACTCCTTATTCTCCTCATATAGATATCTCACCCAAAACTTGAAAACTTCAATCACACAAAACTTAACGGAACCTCGTGAGATGGGTTAGTATGATAAAGAGTAAATCATTCACTTTGGTACTGTTAAAGACAAGATTCACAATTGTTCTCACACAATGCCTATTGTACCATATCATTTCTACAATTTATATTGAGAAATATAAGCCATAGAAACTAGAAAACAATTAAACTATGCATTGAAAACAGAATCTGCCAGAAACAGAACAGTCTGTAATGATCTGAACAGCAACCACACTTCTGCTACACCAAAACTTCTGAAAAATTAGGAAAACCTGGGAAATTTGTATATCAATCTTGTGGAAAAATTTCAGATCAAAAGCAAGCTTCTGTGATTTTCTAAAATTATGGCAATGAGTGCAAGAGTTTCTGTTTTTTAGCAAGATCAAATCAACTATCACCGTAAGCCATCCCAAAGGTCTTACTTGGCACTTTATTGAAACAAAAGCTATAAAACATGATTACTATAGGATCTTAATCATTTTAACTCACAAAAATAGTAAGGGTAAATATTGGGTTGTCTCCCAACAAGCGCTTTTCTTTAATGCCTTTCTAGCTAGGCATGATGATGTCAATGATGCTCACATGAAAGATAGGAATGAAAACTAACGGGAGCATCATGAAGCATATGACTAGCACATTTAAGTCTAATACACTTCCTATGCATAGGGATTTTGTGAGAAAACAATTTATGGGAAAAATAATCAACTAGCATAGGAAGGCAAAACAAGCATAACTTCAAAACTTTAAGCACATAGAGAGGAAACTTCATATTATTGCAATTCCAACAAGCATATATTCCTCCCTCATAATAATTTTCAGTAGCATCATGAATGAATTCAACAATATGACCATCACATAATGCATTCTTTTCATGATCTACAAGCATAGAAATTTTACTACTCTCCACATGAGCAAAATTCTTCTCATTCGGAATAGTGGGAGCAAACTCAACAAAATAACTATCATGTGAGGTATAATCCAATTGAAAATAAAAATAATGATGACAAGTTTCATGGTTAACATTATTCTTTATAGCATACATGTCATCACAATAATCATCATAGATAGCAACTTCGTTCTCATAATCAATTGGAACCTCTTCCGAAATAGTGGACTCATTACTGAATAAAGTCAAGACCTCTCCAAATCCACTTTCATAATTATCACAACAAGATTCAACACCCTCCAAAATAGTGGGATCATTACTTCCTAAAGTTGACACTCTTCCAAACCCACTTTCGGTGATGGTCTTATTCATACTCCAAAAGATATAAGTGAAGTTCATGAAGCATTCTACAATTAATATATATTAACAAATATCCAAGCTCAAAATATATAAGTGAAGCACACGAAGCATTCTATAAAGCCATACTCAAATGATTTAACTGAAGCACAAAGAGAATTCTATAAAGTCATACTCAAAAGATTTAAGTGAAGCACAAAGAGCATTTTATAAATCAATGAAGGACTATCTCATACTAGCATGGAGCATCTAGAAAAGAAAGGAGAAATAAAGACAGAAGACGCATATCATGTGAACAAAATAAAAACCACGGTATACCGGTAATTGTTGAAGAAGAAAGATGGGATGCCAACCGGGGCATCCCCAAGCTTAGATGCTTGAGTTTTCTTCAAATATTTACTTGGGGTGCCTTGGGCATCCCCAAGTTTGAACTCTTGCCTCTCCTTATTCTTCTCATATCGGTAACTCCTCGTTCTTCGAACACTTCATCCACACAAAACGTAACAAAAACCTTGTGAGATTCGTTAGTATAATACAAATCACTACCTTTATGTATTGTTGTAAACTCATTCCAATTTGATATTAGCATTATATCTACTGTATTCCAACTTCACAATGGTTCATACCCCCCGATACTACCCATAGACTCATGAAAATAAGTGAACTACACATAGAAAACATAATCTGTCAAAAACAGGACAGTCTGTAGTAACCTGGAAACTTCATATACTTTTGTAACTCCAAAAATTCTAACAAATTAGGAAGTTCTAAAAAATTGTATAGAAGTACAGTTCAAAAAGTTTCAGAAGTGTTTGACATTCCAGTAAAATGTAAATTCACGCGCTACAGCCAAAGTTTCTATTTTCGCACTGCACATAGCGAACAAGCAATCTAATCATCCTAAAACCAAAACTTAGCACATTATTTTTATGATACCATGGATATATACAAGGGGTTAATTATTTTTGAGAAACTTCCATGAAAAATTCTACATTGTTTCCATGAGCATGAACACAAGTGTTCACGGTCGACCCTCACTTCTCCAATGCATAACCTCCCAATAACTTCTCTTACTGAAAAACTTTTTAGGTATAAGAGGCAAGTATTTTTTTTTGTATTTTGCATTTTTTATTTTATTTGTTTGTTTCACCCACAACTAAATAGAAACAAAAGGGAAAACAAAACTACTAGTGAAGAAAGAAAACAAGCATACACGAAAATATCAACCCCACACTATTGCGCCCTGGCAACGGCACTAGAAAAGAGGTTGATAATCCCCAACTACAGGAAATCATCGCAGCAATTTCCAAAGGTTGAAGTGATAAGTATGGAGTGTCTAACCCACAAGGAGCTAAAGGGAAGATCAATATTCTCTCAAGTCCTATCTGCCACTAATACGACTCTACGTACACCGAATGTTTGCTTCCAACTAGAAACGAGAAATAGAACTATGTTGTGGGTATGAAGAGGATAACTTTGCATGGTATCAAAGAGCTAAAATGTAGAAGTAGGTGCTGTTATCATAAAGTTAGAATATATTACTTAAGTATTATAAATTGCGAGTGTGGAATAATGATGGGTCGGTATGCGGAATTATCCTAGGAAATTGTTAACAAGATCAGTAATCATTATTGCAATTTCATATGAGGGAGAGGCTTGAGCTAACATACTTTCTCTTCTTGGATCATATGCACATTGGAACTCTAGCAAGCATCCGCAACTACTAAAGATCATTAAGGTAAAACCCAACCATAGCAGTAAAGTATCAAGTACCCTTTATCCCATACGCAACAAACCCCTTACTCGGGTTTATGCTTCTGTCACTCAAGCAACCCACTATAAGCGAATCATGAACGTATTACAACACCCTACAGTGGGAACCGTTCATGTGTGTGCGGCATGAAAGGCACCATAGGACAGCACCAAAATAAAACATACAACTCAAACTAATCCAGATCATCAATCAACCCAAAGACAAAGGAAATCTACTCAAAACATCATAGGATGGCAACACATCATTGGATCATAATAAGTGGCATAAAGCATCATGTTCAAGTAGGTGATTACAACAGGGTGCGAGAGAGTGGACCGCATAAAAGAGATGAGGATGGTGATGTTGATGAAGACGATCACCGCGGCGATGACTCCCCTTCCAATGGCACTCCGGCGCCACCGAGAGAGAGGAGGAGAGATTCTCTCCCGTGTGCTTCCTCCTCCATGGCCTCCACCTGGATGGGGAGAGGTTCTCCCTCTGTTCCTTGGCCTCCATGGCGATGATGGCCCCTCCGAGATCCTCCCCCATGGACTCTGGTGATGATGGCCCCCTCTAGCAGGGTGCCAGAGAGGGCCTAGATTGATTTCTCTTGGCTAAAGAGGCTGACGGCGGTGGAACTCCTGATCTTGGTTTTGTTCTGGAGTTTTCTCAATTTATAAGAGTGTTTGGTGTCGGGGACAAGTCAAGGGGGCCCACGAGGAGTCCACAAGATAGGGGGGCATGCCCTCCACCCTTGTGGTGGCCTCGGTACTCCCTCCGGTAGCTTTTTATTCCAGTATCTTTTATATTTTCCAAAAAATATTCTCCATTGATTTTCAGCGCGTTCCGAGAACTTTTATTTCTGCACAAAAACAACACCATGGTAGTTCTGCTGAAAATAGCATCGGTCCAGGTTAGTTATCATCAAATCATACCAAAATCATGTAGAACTATTATAAACATGGCACGGATGCTTCATAAATTATAGATACGTTGGAGACGTATCAGCATACATTATAAAGCCTATGGCTGACGCATAGGGAATGACTTTCATCCTTTCTCTTTCTTCTGCCGTGGTCAAGCTTTGAGTCGTACTCAACTTCACACCTTGCAATACAGGCAAGAACCTTTTCTTTGACTGATGCATTTTGAACTTCTTCAAAACTTTGTCAAGGTATGTGCTTTGTGAAAGTCCTATTTAAGTGTCTTGATCTATCTCTATAGATTTTTATGCCCAATATGTAAGGAGCTTCACCGAGGTCTTTGATTGAAAAACTCTTGCTAAAATATCCTTTTGTGCTTTCCAGCAATTCTATATCATTTCCAATCAATAATATGTCATCCACATATAATATTAGAAATCCTACTGTGCTCCCACTCACTTTCTTGTGGATACAAGCTTCTCTGTAAGTTTGTATAAAACCAAAAGCTTTGATCACCTCATCAAAGCGAATATTCCAACTCCGAAATGCTTGCACCAGTCCATAGATGCATCACAGGACCTTTCATACTTTGTTAGCATCCTTAGGGTTGACAAAACCTTTTGGTTGCATCATATACAACTCTTTCTTAAGAAACCCATTATGGAATGTCATTTTGACGTCCATTTGCCAGATCTCATAATCATAAAATGCGGAAATTGCTAACGTATTTCTAAAAGACTTAAGCATCACTACGAGTGAGAAAGTCTCATTGTTGTCAACCCTGTCGGGGATATACCCCGCGGTGTGACCCGGCCAGAGGTATGTCCCAGCTGGGACTTGGTGTTTCATTGGTGACCCGGCAGAAGGTAAGCCAGATTGTAAGTCGGCGGACAGTTAAGCCAGATTGTAAGCCGGCAGACAGTTAAGCCAGATTGTAAGCCGACGGACAGATTATAAGCCGGCAGATGGTAAGCCGAAAGAAGGTAAACCAGATGATAAGCCGACAGAAGGTAAGCCAGATTATAAGTTGGCAGATGGTATGCCGGATGGTAAGCCAGATTGTAAGTCAGATTGTAAGCCGGCAGAGGGTAAGCTAGATTGTAAGTCAGATTGTAATCCAAATGTTAAGAAGCCCAAGACATTAAGAAGCCCATGGTGAGAAGCCCATGGTAAGACGTCAGAATAGGTTAAGTCCTAATCCGAGTTTAACTCTACATGTAACCCGCCCCTTCAACTTATATAAGGAGGGGGGCACCGCAAGAGGGGAAGATGAAAATAATCTTTCAGGCTAGACACAACTAGAAGAGTCGGTGATACGGCGACTCCCTCGTGATGATAGACCTAGCCACAAACAGCATGTAGGGTTGTTGGATGACGTTTCCCGGGGCCCAAAGCTGTCTAAACCCTTTTCTTGTGTTGCGTCTCTCGATTCTGATCAACCCCTCTCAAGCTACCACACAGATGTGTTGGCCTCACGACTAAGTCCTCACACTAAGGACATCTGTCGTGACAATTCCACGACAGTTGGTGCCCACCATGGGGCCTACGCACAGTGGTGACGAGTTCTTGGAGGGATCTATCCTAGGGTTTGAGAAGCTCGCGATTTCGTGGGATGAGGAGCCGACAGGTTCATTGTTTTGTGATCTGGAACACGATTAACTTTGGCGCCAGTGTGTACAAGATTGAGATCAAGGAAATTTATGGTTGCAGTTTCGATCAGCCGTCATCCCATGATCATTTTGACTGCTTTCAAGTCGCCAAGAGCGACATCGAGTCACTAAGATGACGGATTTCTGAAAAAGATGTGTCAAATCAACCGATGAGTCGCCCTGTGAACCCACCTTCACCTCGAATCCGCCTTGGATTTTCCCGCCGCGTTCACAACGAGTCGCTCACCGGACAACCTACTCCGCACCTTGCGTGGGTCATGACCGCCTTGGAGTGGGTCAAGCGGCTGAGCCGCCACGGCATCGACCTGAAAATTTACTTGAATTGGAAGATGGAAGACGATGAGATTGCACTACAGCATCAAAAAATTCCAAGTACTGATGGAAAACAACCCCGGAGTGGATTGACTATGGGCTCGGACTCCTCTGTCGACCCGCATCGTTGACCTGCCGATTCTGAGCAGGATGCTCACCTCTATCACTATGCCTTCGCCATCACCGGCACACCTCCAAGACTTCGGCCGTTCTGAACAGCCTCTACCTCTAGTTTGCTGCCTCGCCACTACGGGTGCATCTTGCGCCGAGCCGTCCCACATCGAGTGGTCTCCGCCACTGCCATGAGCCGCTGGCCGTCGTTGTTGCCTGCAAACCGCCGGCCGTCAGTGTTGCCTGCGAGCCGTCAGCCGTCATCCGAATCGCAGGTTGTGACCCCGCCGCTCCAAGATGCCCTACTCCCCCGTTGTTATAAGCCGCCGGGCCCCGATTTACCTCAAGCCACAATGGCCCTTTGCCTCAAATCGCCGTGGCCTCGGGCCAGATCTTCTGTCGCATGCCCACCGGCGTCATCTATACATGAGCTCCTCCTCTGCTAGCTACGTGTCGAGCTGCCATCGCTCCGCCCCGTGCCGCGAGCTTGAGTCGGCCTGCCTCAACTACAACAGGGGCAAAGCCGTGAGCTGTCGTGCCCCGGGAAAGTCGCCTCCTCCGAATTTTCGCCGAGCTGCTCCAGAGCCGCCTTCGCCGTGATTCCAGAGTCGCTGTCCTATAAGCGGACACTATGGCCCCGTCCGCGCCTTGCCATCACCGCTGTCGTCGAGCCACCGTGCTGCTGAGCCGCTCCGGCTTTTCCACTCGTTTCCGGGCGCACGTCCATCGTCGCAGTCAAAGGCCACCTCCATGCCCTAAGCTGCCCTGGCCGAGCTGCTGCATTGTTGGCCGCTGAGCCTTCTGGCCTTGAACCGGCCCCTGAGCTGTCGTTACTATCACTGTTGCGGGCCGCCCTCTTGGTGACCCACCGCAGATTAAACTGCCACCTCGGCTGGGTCATCTCCAGTGCACCGGCCTCAAGTCGCCTTGCCACCCCTCGCACTGACTCCGTTGGGATCCGCAGCAGAGGCCTTGTTAACGCACCTCTACTGACGTTGCACCACAACCGGCCACTTCTGCTCATAATCAGCAGCAACCGCATTCTGCCTCTATCGAAACCGCCAATGTGCTCAGCCACTTCCGATTGAACTCCTGCAGCACTCGCCGCTTGCTCTGAAGCAAGCAAGACCTGCCGCAGTGGATCAACCCGCCTAGCCGGGTCCTCCACTTCCTCCGGCACGCCTCGTTGGAGAGCCATGACAGCGGTCTCTCGCCTCTACCGCGTCCCGGTGCATCCACTGTGAGCCGCCATCGCCTAAGCATGTTCCCGCCGCCCGTGTCCTCTACTGAGCCACCGTGGCTGCACCCACGCCGGCATAGTTGTAGCCTGCTCCGGTCCACTCCATCCGGCTCCTACGCTGTCTCCACATGGCCGCGAGCCTCCCCGCACCCTGTTCCACTGGCACCTCTGAGACGGACCTACCCCTACCGCAGAACACTGAGTCGCTTCGCATCAACCTGCCAATGCGGCCCGTAACTGCGTGACTCCATTGGAGAGTTGCGGGTCTCCATCAAGTTGATGTTCCGAGCCACTGACGAGTATTCTATGGCCTCAAGCCGCCCTGGGCTTGCCATGGCTTTCGACCCACCGTTCCACCTCCAACGCGGATGAGACGCCGCCCGTGCCTCGAGCCTTTTCTGACCTCGCGTTGAGCCGCCCGAGAGCTGCTTCGTGGACCCCTCTACCGTGAACCGCCGCCCGGTCTTGAGCAGTTGTCGGGTTGGCCTGACCCGGTCCCACCGTTGTCGTGGCTGACCTTCTTCTAGCGCCAAGAGTCGTCATTCGCTGATCCATCGGCTTCACCTTGCCTTCAAGTTAAACCGACGCGTCTCCGCGGCCTCAAGGAACCACCGCTGGAGCCTCCTCTATTTGTCTTTGCAGTACGGTTTCAAGGCGCCATTGCCAAGTCGCATCGCTCCGGGTCGCCGAGCCGCACTGCCGTTTAAAAGCTGCCGTCTGCTAGGACTGGCCTTGAGCCACCTCGCTGCTCACCTACACTTCAACCGCGAGCTGCCCTGCTGCTCTAAGCTGCTGTTGCAAGCTCCACCTCTGTTATTGCGACCCTCCATGGCCTAAATCGCCACTGAAATTACTGGATATTATCTACAGATGTCATACATAAATCATCTATCATCCAGAAAAATCAGGTGAAAGTTGTCCAATCAATTTTTATTGATACATTTTTATTTTCTTCGAGAACAATTACTCTCGTTTTCGTAATTTCTTATGCAGAACAATTCATCATTACAAAAGAGGCCATCAAGCTATGGCCCTTGCCTACACCAGACGGATCAATGACAAGGTCATTTATAACCCATCGAGATTCAACATATTCCAGCGTTCCGCTGTTCAACTATAAGTTGGTTTATATCACGGTCAAATATGGAGAATCTCAAGCCAACTCCTGGAGTAGTCTTAAGACTTGGGGGCTACATGGACATGGCTCACTAAATGTTGCTAGTTTAAAGGCCGTCAGAAAATTTCCGTTCAAAATGAAGAATTCCGGTTTAAAATCCATCTCAAGAGAAATTTGTCTCTCATAAAGTTTTAAAGCTCTCAATATCTGGTTTAATATTCTGGCTCAAGAAGAATTTATCTCTCGCAAAGTTCGAGTTCTCAAAATAAATTAAAGGGACCAAAAAGAGTCTGTTGCAAAGCACAACTCAAACATAGGTACCCTGCTTCAATGGTCACTTGGGGGCTTCCTGCTCAATGAGCATAGCTGTGAATATCCCTCTTGATCGGTGCAATGCTACAATTTCAAAGGTCACTTGGGGGCTTCCTGTTCAAACATAGGTGTATTCACCAAAGAGAACATAGCTGTGAATATCCCTCTTGATCGGCACAATGCCACAATTTCAAAGGTCACTTGGGGGCTTCCTATTCAAACATAGGTGTATTCACCAAAGAGAACATAGCTATGAATATCCCTCTTGATCGGCTCAATGCCACAAGCACTTGGGGGCTTCCTATTCAAACATAGGTGTATTCGCCAAAGAGAACATAGCATTACTACCCTTGCGAGATGGTTTGGAATACTAGGTGTATTCACCAAAACCTTCTGGGTTCTCCTGCTTTGTAGAAACTGCCACTCCGCCCGGGTAATCACAGAATGACAAGACAAACTCTTGACAGTCAATCTTACATAGACCCTGAACTTGTCAAGGCTAAAACGATGGTCATGTGAGGCTGGTTTCACAAAGTGTAAAAGGTTAACTCAGTGGCTTGGCAGCCCATGAAAGCCTCAGAGCTTAAGGCTTGGCGGCCTATGAAAGCCTCGTTTTCTCGCTTTGATTTTGTTTTTTTGAACATTTTTTGGGTTCATCTTGGTACCATATTAACATATAGTTTACAGCGATTCAGGCCATTCTTACAGCTCATATTTGAGTTTATCCGTGGTTTGTGATAACCCGGCCTAGCTTTGGACGACACATCGCCAGTATATGATGATGTTAAATACTTGGAAGTATTGTCTTCTAAGTTTTGGATTATCACCCTTACCGCATTGATATGGTAAGCTGGCAGTTTAATCACATGTCACAGGAACCGATTTTCAAACCGGGTTATATTATTCAAATCTTTAATAGCCAACATGGCTGGATTTTTATTATGGTTATCAATAACCAATATTATGTTGGAGGTCTTCAAACTTGCTTCGGCGCAATGGCTATTATTTTATCAATGGATATGATTTATTTTACAATGGAGGGAATAGTCCCGAGTCACAGCAGGCTTACGACCCGGCACTTGGGGGCTACATTATTCAATTTGAGATTACATCAAATATGCAAGTCCCATGTCATTGCCAGCATGCACCATGGCACTTGGGGGCTAATGCAAAGTCATTTTTTGCTAAACTTATTGAAGACCCGACTCATCACATGGTAATGAGCCGGCCCTTGGGGGCTACCAATTGCTCCTGTCAAAAATTCAAGGTACACAAGCCTTAGTCCATTATATTGAAAGGTCCACTACTTAGTTGGTAGAGTGCAAAGCTCTTAACCTTGTGGGCGTGGGTTCAAGCCCCATGGAGGGGATTACATCATATGATGTTATTATCAATGAATTATATACAAAAGTCCCAGCTCAGTATTATCTTACTGAGCCGGTCTTTGGAGGCTACACGTCGCTACTCAAGTATAAATGATCATATTTACAAAGTCCCTGCTCATTATTGCATAATGACCCGGCCCTTGGGGGCTATGCTGGTTGAAGATTTTTATGAGCTTAAGGCAATTACAAGTCCCAGGTTGCTGCAAGCATGACAGGCACTTGGGGGCTACATATGTGGAATATTCAGTTTTGACTAGTGACTGAGATGAATAACTTGGATTTCTTCAAGGTTGTAACATTTATATTGAAGCAAGTCTTATGTGGTTACTACGCTCCATTCTTAAGACTTGGGGGCTACAAGTGATATGCATATGTAATAGCCTGATTTTTGGCCCTTTCTTTTTCTTTTGTTTCTCCGAGGTTTTTGCCAGAGTTTTCTTTTTCCGTGGTTTTGTGGTATGGAAACTGAAGAAGATGCCCTCTTCTTTGCTTCCAGAGTGGCTTGTCATCCCCTATCCAACCATAGACCCTGTCATTTTTATCCTAGCCCAAATCCCAATATTCTTTTTATTGGGAATATTCCTTTTCTATTAAAGGAATAACTCAATTTGCCCTAGGTTATGAAGCAACCTATATTTCCATCACTCCTAAAATTCCCAAATAATTCTCATACATTGTTTGGGTCATATCTTCCTCAAATATGGCAAAACATTTCATTTGCCATGTTTATCATCATGCTCAAATAATTCATTTCCTATTCTGCCCTAAATGGCACATTGTGAAGCAAGTGCTATTTTCCTTTGCCCAATTGACCTCAAACTCCTTGGACATCTTTTCCTGTCCATATCATTGCCACATGCCAAAATGCAACCTCATTTCCCTAGTAGTCATTTAATTATAATTTTCCAAAACTTTTTGTCCAGAAAGAAACTTTGTGAAGGAGGTACAAGCTAGGCATATCCAAATGAGTTGAACTTTTGCATGGTCCTTCATATCATAAAATCATAGACCCCCACCAAATTTGAGCTCATGTAATGCTTCCATGTGAGCACAGCTTCAAATCTTTGATTCTGTCCAAAATTTCAGTTTGTGAAGCAAGTATAATTTATCTTGCTCTATTATGGCTGCAAATTTTTCTAGGCCTTCTCCTATCCATATAACATATCTCCACCCAATATGGCCATATTCCATTTAGCTATTTTCCCTCTAGAATTTCTGCAAATTTCTGGTCTGTGGAGATGTTTGTGAAGGAAATACCATTTTGGTTTATCCAATTGGTGTGAAACCTTTTTAAGCATCTTCATATGATCAAATAACTCTGCCTTGCCCAAGTTGAGATCAAGTTTACACTCCTAGTGAGTGCTTCTTCCTCATTTCCAAATCTGGCCAGTATGGCAATTTCTACAGCAAGTGCTATCTAAACTCCTCTTCTTAAGCTGAAACCTTGCCATCCCAATCACCTTAGTGAGTGATCAACCACAGTCAAAGCTCAGTCTAAATCTACACACGTGTGAGCCATAGCAAACACCAAACACCTTGTTGTTGCCTAGTGTGCTTGCTTCCCGTGGCCACCTCAGTGAGCACTATGCTTGTTTCTCTCTTCCTTGGCATCTATATCTGCGTCCCTTGTCTCCCAGACATGATTTGGCCGTTCTGAGTGCACCGTGTGTGCTAGCTCACGCGGTGACCACCGCACTGGCATGCATTAAACACGCTCTAGCTCCATCTCGGTGCTGTGCCCGTCCGTTCTCTCCTCGTCTCAACCCGCATCCATATCCAGTAGCCTCCCCCTGATCGACTGTGTCGCCCTGAGCCCTTTCGCCCTCTGTCTTCTTCTTCGGTGAGCCATCCCCCTCGCCGCACTGTGCGTGTGCTATAGCCGACCATCGTCTTCTCCTCTATTGGCCCCTTTCTCCCTTGTCCTCGAGATCCGCTCATCTCCGTGACCCCTGGCGCTCATCCGTTCCCTCTCCGTCGTCTTCCCCGTGCTCATGCACGAGCACACGCGTCCGTGGTGGCAACTGAGCTCAACTGCCTCGGGCCGGCTATATATAGCCACTTCGAGCCCCTCCCGAGATCCTAATCGACCTCACCTCCTTCCTAGAGCCCTCCCCAACCTCTTCTTCGAGCTCCAGGAGCTCTCTTCGCTGCCCATTGCTGCCATGGCCGCCTCTAGCCTCCTCCTAAATTCGCTTCAACCGGAGCCCAACTCCTCCCCTTGTAACCACCACTCAACTCACTGAACCCCGGCGAAGCTCCCCACCTCTCTAGCACCTCGTCTCCACGCTCGCAGCGTCGTGACCATCCTCGCCTGACGTTGTCGTCCGCCCTGCTCAAGGCCACCATCGCTCTGGTCTTCCCCGGCGTCCGTTCGGTGCAGGGACGGGAGAGGCTCGGCCCCACGAGCACGTCGGTGGTCGAAGCGCGGCAAACGGTGGCCGGAGCAGGCCAGGCGAGCGCCAGCGACCGCGCCACTCCTCTGGTCCACGGGCGAGCAGGACGAAGGAGGAGAGGGAGGAGAGAGAGAGGTGGGCGGGCCCCACCAGTCAGCCACACAGGGGCCGGCCCCGCATTGACCCCGCTGACACTGACGTGGATAAGTGGAAGCGTAGTTCCCAGAATACGCTTTCAGTTTTTCTGTTTTGGCCCAGTCTGTAAAATTTTCTATTAGAGATAGGTCCCTGGCACAAAAATTGTTATATCTTTTTATATGTAACTCCGATCGAGGTGAATCCAACGCTCATGTCTTTGTCTCGTCGAGCCCGTTCTGTTCCCCTCATTTTCAATATGGTTTGGCATACTGGAAATGACCATTTTGCCCTTGCCCATAATCAGCCCCTCCGAGAGAGAACCCGTTCCGACGATTCTTTCCACGGCTTCACCGCACATCTCCCCGGAGTATCCTTCATCCCCAGGCAAGCCACAACCACCATTTGCATGATAGCCATGCCGAAGCATTGGTTTCCAACTTGACTCATTATGTTGTTTATGCTAGTATTACGTTAATATTGGCAAAGCTTGGTAATAGTACATGTTGGTGATGGTCTTTGGTGCATGACTATCGTCTGTCCCGAGTACCGTTGTTATGCATGTTCCTTTGCACCCAGTTGGTTAAATGCTTGCATGGTAGTTTGTCGTTATGTTGTTGCATGGTATTTATTGTTGATGCTAGTGGTCATGTTATGTTATGAGTAGTGTTCTAGTTGTGATATTCACGCTCGTCTATATGCCACGCTCATCTGGATAAATGATTAAATGTTGTTGTTATGCTCGTTGATTATGATGCATCACCATGCTTATGTTGATATCATGTTCATGCATTGTAGTTGCATCATGTTATTTTATCATGGCTCAGCATATTGCATTCAAGTTTAACCGGATTAAATTGAACTTGAACAATTGTTGGCTGAGTCATGTTGCCACCAAATCGATCTGACCAGTGCAACCACACTTACCTTATGGGAAGGTCCTAGCTGGGTCTATTGTCATGCCTCTCACCGGTGCCTCCCGCGAGGGAAGGTTATGCGTGGGCGCTACCCTAATCAGGTAGGAAGGCATAAGCCTTGTGTGCCCATGTTTGGTTTTGAGCTCATGTCCCAGTTTGGGACCGTTTTTTACACGACGGTGGTCGTTGGTGCCTTTGGTAGGCACAGGGCCACCCAGGACCTAGCCCAAAGGGGAGTTGGTCGGAGTGGCCGGGGAGTGTCATGGCAGTAGATCGGTTTTGTCGGAACACCGTGTTCGTACGTATGGGAGTGCGAGACCATTGGTTCCGTGGTGTGGGTACAATGTGCTAACCTCTGCATAGTGTGTGTTTAATCTATCGATAGCCGCGCCCGCAGATATGGGCCCAGTTCGTAGTCGGTCACACTATGGGGCAACAGTAATAATAATAATTTGATTAATAACAACCCCGGTTTGATGATGAAAGAAGTTGGTTGATATTTATATGATCGTGAGAGGATCACTGTGGTATCGTGAATACCAACTTGTTGGATATTTGTGGTGTTATGCGAGAGTCAAGGGTAAAAGTCAAGCTCCTTGTGGTCATAAATGATCACTGCGGTATTGTTAATACCAAGCTTGACTGGATCCTGAGATGATCATGTGATGTTCATGATGGTAAGTATGTGCAGGTGATGGTTATGATGTAACCCGAGCAGAGTAAGTTGCTGCATGTTAGTTTCATCATGTTGCATGCTAGTATCATCATGTTCATATGTTTATGCCATGCTCATATTGTTCTAGCTGTATCATCTTGTTCATGCTATGATTGATATGATAGTATCATGTTAATCCTTGTTAACCTATAATTGCCATGCTATTGTTTGTCTTGATTGCTTTGGTTGTTGTGAGCTTGCAAGTACATTCAATGTACTGACCTGGCATGTCATGCCAGTTTGTAGGTCATGCCGGATATGATTGCTTGTTTTCCTTGGATTCCATGTTTGCGAGCTAGGATAAGAGTTCCAGCCAGAGTCCGTGCGGAGTGGAGTTCACCACCGTCGTTGTTGTCCTGCTGCCAGTAGTCATTCTGCTGCATCGTGTTATTCTGCTTCTTGCATAGAGCAACCGTGGCAGGCGTAGTGTCGCCATGCCGATGTAATCCCCTTGTACCCCAATAGATTGCAATTAAGAGCTGATTTGTTCTATGCTAAGCAGTGTCGTATTCCAGAAGACTTATCCTTGATCTCTGGGCTGGAATACGTGGCGTTCCGGTTTCTCTAAGTCGGGGTGCCACAGGCTTGGTATCAGAGTAGGTCTGGCTGTAGGACGCCCTAGCCCATGCGAACATTAGAAAATAGTAGTATAAAGCCCAGTTGGTTTGTTACACTTGATTGCTGCATTTGTTTGTTGCATAGCATGCATATAGATTATTATCTTGTCGCTAAGGATTAATCTTGTGAGTGTAGGTGGCATCGGTGTCAATCCACTACCTGCACCCTCCTTCTTAGCATGCCTGCTCTCCGGTGTTCGGCGTCATCACTGTCCCAGTAGAGTGATGCCCTGGTACCAAGTGTTCCAGACACCATTTGCAGGAATTATGCTCGGATATCGCGTCGACATCTTTTCTGCCACCCACCCATATTATTTCGGTTATAGACTTGTTTCTATCTTGAATCGTGCTATCCATCTCGTCCCTTTCGCAAACCTTACTGATCTTTGTTATCAGAAAAGGGCAATGCCATCAAGCCTTGTTTTTTTCCTCCCCTATCTTGCCTTGTCATTTCATTCTTTGGATGGGTACGGATCCCTTCGTATGCTTGATGATGAGGTAGTCGTGAACTCCGTGTCTTGCTACTTGATCACCAAGTCGGTCCTCGCCTCAGTATCCATCCAGATCCAGCCAGTGTTCAGCCAGCGCTTGGTGTAGCCTTGGTTACGCCATCTCTTTCCACACATAGATTTCACTTTCGTGCACACCGTCACAACATATTAGACCGTAATACCGAAGTTTCCACGAGATTTGTGTGCGTAGGTGTGCATGCATATTATTCTGTGAGTAGCAGTAATATGTGTTGATTGCTTTATATTATTAGTATGCCTGTGTGATTTTGTTTTCGTTGTTTGTTTTGTTTCTTTCTTTGGGCCTTCGGTGTTACAGAAGTTTCCCCTTATTAAAGTTGCTCATCAACCGACACCAGACACGAAGAATCAGCAAGGAGTTTAAATGTTTGGAAGCTCAGCTAAACAGAATGAAATTATCAGCAGACAATAGTGAAATTGGGAAAATCTTGGCTGAAGGCAAAAGAAATCCTGGATGGACTGTCAGTATCAAGTTTTCATTAGTATGGAATTCTCAGCCGACTACATTGAAATCTGGGGATATCTAATAGTGATACGGATAATCAAGTTTGCCTCACAGTGCACTCTTCATGACAGAAATGATCAGATCAGCAAGAAGATAAGCTATTTGCGAGACCAATAGTGCAATTTTAGTCAAAGGTATGGTTCAGATACAAGGTTTGATTCTTCGTGGAGGATGATTTGGAAACATGATATGCCTGGAAGAAAGCTAGGGTGTGCAACATACTCAGAAAGGAGGATGTTCTAGCAATTCCTGTTTCAGCACGAAGCCTAGTCTTCCTCAGCAAGATACTCTCGATGGTTTTCAGCATAAGCCATCCAATCGTCCTCAGTACGACACTGGTGCAAGATAGTACATTGTGAATTGACAGCAGATGTCAGAATCAGCGCAACAGTTTGGTCAGAAGCAAGGATCAGTCAGAACACAAATCTGCCTCGGGAATCAGATTCTCAGATATATGTGAAGGAAGCCCATTATGCACCTCAGTGTGACAAAGGACTATGAGGATTGATGACAACACTGAGCTCTGTACAAGTACCGGTGAACCTGGAAGATGATCCTGATGAGACCTTGTCTCCTTTTCTTCAGTGTCGGCACCACGCCTGTGATCTGAGCAGTTTTTAGCTATTCGGGGTGGATGCCAAGTTTTTTATTTCTCTCTTCAACAATTGTCACGAGTTCTGAGCTGCTTTTCGGCCGTCTCGTACAGCTGTTGAGTTTCTTTTTGTGGCAGTGACCCTATAGCTACTTTTCGGCTATCATAGGGAGCTGCCACTTTCTTCTTATCGACACGGTCTCATGATCTGAGCTGCTTTTCGGCCGTCCTGAGCCGTGATTGAGTTATCTTAGTAATGTCCCAGATCTGAGTTGTAAAGACCGTTCTGGTGGCTACTGATTTATTTGCCGATTTCTTGCAAGGGTTCGGATGATCATTTTCCTACGGTCTGAACTTGAGAGGTGTTGAACCTGCCATTTAATGGGTTACCATGTCATAAGATGGAGATAAGAGTATGCCTGTCAGAATATTTCACCCGACAGAAACTATGGTCACACAGAGAGACAATATGACCCTGCTCCTTCACCCAAGGATTCAGGCAAGAAAGCAGTAATGAAGGAGCAAGACTGAAAATTGTTGTAAGACCCACATTGTGCAGATGCCCCGGACAGTCTGTGTTAGTATGGATCACCATGGATATTCACCTAAGGGGCCTACTCAATTTTGTCAGATCAAAGGTCAGTTCAACAGTATGACTCCAGTAACTATGGTGAAGCATCACACAGCCTACTATCATGGACTAACCGACAGTATGAGCAATCAGAATGTGAACAACAGTCTCGAAGCATGTGCCATGAATTATGAGAATCACCAAAGGATAGCTTGGCATGGATAAAATCTTGTCTGTCAGCACCACCATCAGTCAAATCTGTGGATAATATCATAAAGGTTTGTACCCCTTTATACTGGACAAGAGAAATATTTGGTATAAATGTGATACTCAAGACAGTGGAACCAGTTAAGATGATTCAGAAGCTTCTGCGGGGAGTCAAGATCTGTCAGGAAACGGTTATGTCTCAACTCACAATTTGGAATCCAAGGACCTGCCTTTAGTGGAAAAACCCAATGCAAGGAGTTAGAGCTTGGATGTTCATCAGGGAAATCTGGTCACCAATTCATGGAAGATTGTTAGTACAGACACAACCATCAGAAATCACCCTCGGATTTGTGAGACAGGCATATATTTCACACATGGTAAATCTCAGATAAGTCAGCAGATATGAGAAGAATCAGAGCCAGAATAAGGATGAGCAAGCAAGGTAAGATCTATTAGAATATGGATATAGTGAAGCAAACCAACCTCAAAGACAGTCAGCCAGTCAAATAAAATTTAGTGGGAACAACAATAAAGGAAAAAGGATACCCGAGTTGGAAATGGTTTCCTTAAGGTCAGATATATTCAGACTTGTTCCCTGAGCAACCAAATCTTGAGGACGAGATTTCTTTAAGGGGGTAAGGTTTGTAACAGCCTGATTTTTTGCCCTTTCTTTTTCTTTTGTTTTTTCGAGGTTTTTGCGTGAGTTTTCTTTTTCCGTGGTTTTGTGGTTTGGAAACTGAAGAAGATGCCCTCTTCTTTGCTTCCAGAGTGGCTTGTCATCCCCTATCCAACCATAGACCCTGTCATTTTCATCCTAGGCCAAATCCCAATATTCTTTTTATTGGGAATATTCCTTTTCTATTAAGGAATAACTCAATTTGCCCTAGGTTGTGAAGCAACCTATATTTCCATCACTCCTAAAATTCCCAAATAATTCTCATACATTGTTTGGGTCATATCTTCCTCAAATATGGCAAAAACATTTCATTTGCCATGTTTATCATCATGCTCAAATAATTCATTTCCTATTCTGCTCTAAATGGCACATTGTGAAGCAAGTGCTATTTTCCTTTGCCCAATTGACCTCAAACTCCTCGAACATATTTTCCTGTCCATATCATTGCCACATGCCAAAATGCAACCTCATTTGCCTAGTAATCATTTAATTATAATTTCCCAAAGTTTCTGTCCAGAAAGAAACTTTGTAGAGGTACAAGCTAGGCATATCCAAATGAGTTGCACTTTTGCATGGTCCTTCATATCATCAAATCATAGACCTCCACCAAAGTTGAGCTCATGTAATGCCTCCATGTGAGCACAACTTCAAATCTTTGATTCTGTCCAAAATTTTAGTTTGTGAAGCAAGTATAATTTATCTTGCTCCATTATGGCTGCAAATTTTTCTAGGCCTTCTCCTATCCATATAACTTATCTCCACCCAATCTGGCCATATTCCATTTAGCCATTTTCCCTCTAGAATTTCTGCAAGTTTCCCGTCAGTGGGGATGTTTGTGAAGGAAGTACCATTTTGGTTTATCCAAATGGTGTGAAAGCTTTTTCAGCATCTTCATATGATCAAATAACTCCGCCTTGCCCAAGTTGAGATCAAGTTTACACTCCTAGTGAGTGCTTCTTCCCCATTTCCAAATCTGGCCAGTATGGCAATTTCTACAGCAAGTGCTATCTAAACTCCTCTTCTTAAGCTGAAGCCTTGCCATCCCAATCACGTTAGTGAGTGATCAACCCCAGTCAAAGCTCAGTCTAAATCTCCACACGTGTCAGCCACAACAAACACCAAACACCTTGTTGTTGCCTGGTGTGCTTGCTTCCTGTGGCCACGTCAGTATGCTTGTTTCTCTCTTCCTTGGCATCTATATCAGCGTCCCTTGTCTCCCAGATATGATTTGGCTATTCGGAGTGCATCGTGTGTGCTAGCTCACGCAGTGACCACCGCGCTGGCATGCATTAAATGCGCTCTGGCTCCATCTCGGCGTTGTGCCTATCCGTTCTCTCCTCGTCTATACCCACAGCCATGTCCAGTAGCCTCCCCGTGATCGACTGCGTCACCCTGAGCCCTTTCCCCCTCTGTCTTCTTCTCCAGTGAGCGTGTTGTAGCCAACCATCGTCTTCTCGTCTGTTGGCCCCTTTCTCCCTTGTCCTCGAGCTCCGCTCATCTCTGTGACCCCTGGCGCTCGTCCGTTCCCTCTCCTCGTCTTCCCTGAGTTCATGCACGAGCACACGCGTCCGCGGTGGCACCCGAGCTCAACCGCCTCGGCCCGGCTATATATAGCCACTCCGAGCCCCTCCCGAGATCTTCACCGAACTCACCTCCTTCCTAGAGCCCTCCCCAACCTCTTCTTCGAGCTCTAGGAGCTCTCTTCGCTGCCCATCGCCGCCATGGCTGCCTCTGGCCTCCTCCTAAATTCGCTGCAACCGGAGCCCAACTCCTCCCCTTGTCACCACCACTCAACTCACTGAACCCCGGCGAAGCTCCCCACCTCTCTAGCACCTCATCCATGCGTTCATAGCATCGTGACCATCCTCGCCCGACGCCGTCGTCCGCCCTGCACAAGGCCACCATCGCTCTGGTCTTCCCTGGCGTCCGTTTAGTGCAGGGATGGGACCGGCTCAGCCCCACGAGCACGTCGGTGGTCGAAGCGCGGCAAACGGTGGCCGGAGCCAACCAGGCGAGCACCGACGACTGCGCCACTACTCTGGTCCACGGGCGAGCGGGAGGAAGGAGGAGAGGGAGGAGAGAGAGAGAGGTGCGCGGGCCCCACCAGTCAGCCTCATAGGGGCCGGCCCTGCGTTGACTCCGCTGACGCTGACATAGATAAGTGGAAGCATAGTTCCCAGAATACACTTTCAGTTTTTCTGTTTTGGCCCAGTCTGTAAAATTTTCTATTACAGATAGGTCCCTGGCAGAAAAACTATTATATCTTTTTATTCGTAACTCCGATCAAGGTGAATCCAATGCTCAGGTCTTTATCTCGTCGAGCCCATTCTGTTCCCCTCATTTTCAATATGGTTTGACATACTGGAAATGACCATTTTGCCCTTGCCCCTAATCATCCCCTCCGAGAGAGAACCCGTTCCGACGTTTCTTTCCGCGGCTTCACCGCACATCTCCCCGGAGTATCCTTCATCCCCAGGCAAGCCACAACCACCATTTGCATGATATCCATCTAGAAGCATTGGTTTCCAACTTGAATCTTTAATGACTGTTTGATTGTTTTGCTTCTGCTGTCGTTATTTCGGTTATGCTTATGGATCGGTGTTTACCGTCATGTTTTCTTGCACTCTGTTATTATGTTCTTCATGCTAGTATTACGTTAATATTGGCAAAGCTTGGTAATAGTACAGTTGGTGATGGTCTTTGGTGCATGACTATTGTCTGTCTTGAGTACCGTTGTTATGCATGTTCCTTTGCACCCAGTTGGTTAAATGCTTGCATGGTAGTTTGTCGTTATGTTATTGCATGGTATTTATTGTTGATGCCAATGGTCATGTTATGCTATGAGTAGTGTTCTAGTTGTGACATTCATGCCCGTCAGTATGCCACGCTAATCTAGATAAATGATTAAATGTTGTTGTTATGCTCGTTGATTATGATGCCTCACCATGCGTATGTTGATATCATGTTCATGCATTGTAGTTGCATCATGTTATTTTATCATGGCTTAGCATATTGCATTCAAGTTTAACCGGATTAAATTGAACTTGAACAACTGTTGGCTGAGTCATGGTGCCACCATATCGATCTAACCAGTGCAACCACGCTTACCTTATGGGAAGGTCCTAGCTGGGTCTTCTTCCATGCCTCTCACCGGTGCCTCCCGCGAGGGAAGGTTATGCGCGGGCGCTACCCTAATCAGGTAGGACGACATGAGCCTTGTGTGCCCGTGTTTGGTTATGAGCTCATGTCCCCGTTTGGGACCGTTTTCGACATGACGGTGGCCGTTGGTGCCTTTGGTAGGCACGGGGCCACCCAGGACCTAGTCGAAAGGGGAGTTGGTCGGACTGGCCGGGGAGTTTCTGGGCAGTAGATCGTTTTTGTCGGAACACCGTGTTCGTACGTATGGGAGTGCGACACCATGGGTTACGTGGTGTGGGAACAGTGTGCTAACCTCTGCAGAGTGTGTGTTTAATCTATCGATAACCGCGCCCGCGAATATGGGCCCGATTCGTAGTCGGTCACACTATGCGTCAATAGTAATAACAAACCCGGTTCGATGATGAAAGAAGTCGGTTGATATTTATGTGATCGTGAGAGGATCACTGTGGTATCGTGAATACCAACTTGTTGGATATTTGTGGTGTTATGCAAGAGTCAAGGGTAAAAGTCAAGCTCCTTGTGGTCATAAATGATCACTACGGTATTGTTAATACCAAGCTTGATTGGATCCTGAGATGATCGTGTGATGTTCGTGATGGTAAGTTTGTGCAGGTGATGGTTACGATGTAACCCGAGCAGAGTAAGTTGCTGCATGTTAGTTTCATCATGTTGCATCCTAGTATCCTCATGTTCATATGTTTATGCCATGATCATATTGTTCTAGCTGTATCATCTTGTTCATGCTATGATTGATCTGATAGTATCATGTTAATCCTTGTTAACCTGTAATTGCCATGCTATTGTTTGTCTTGATTGCTTTGGTTGCTGTGAGCTTGCAAGTACATTCAATGTACTGACCTGGCGTGTCATGCCAGTTTGCAGGTCATGCCGGATATGATTGCTTGTTTGCCGTGGGTTCTGTGTTTGCGAGCTAGGATAAGCGTTCCAGCCAGAGTCCCTGCAGAGTGGAGTTCACCTTCGTCGTCATTGTCCCGCTGCCAGTAGTCATTCCGCTGCGTCGTGTTGTTCTGCTACTTGCATAGAGCAACCATGGCAGGCGTAGTGTCGTCGTGCCGATGTAATCTCCTTGTACCCCAATAGATTGCAATAAAGAGCTGATTTGTTCTATGCTAAGCAGTGCCGTATTCCAGAAGACTTCTCCTTGATCTCTGGGCTGGAATACGGGGCGTTCCGGTTTCTCTGAGCCGGGGTGCCACAACATATAAGGGAGGTACATTTTCAAGTTTGATGTTAACAACAATTATGACCCGGTTCCATCAATACTTACAAATCGGATCTTTTGGTAATCATAAATGGGCAGGTTCTACATCTTCAAGCCGGTGAAAAATCAGATGAGTATTTCAAGACCAATATTTTTTGTTAAGCATTGGGAGCTGAGTCAAATGAATTATTCTTCACAATTTTTCTCTGTGAGAAACCAACGTCAGCAAATTGATTATGAAGCTGGCCTATTAACCCGGATTTTCTAGAAGAAGGAAATACCAAGGAATTAAGGATGATCAGGTGCCGGCTTACAGGAGTTCTTAACCCGAAGCATAATCTGTCAAAATTGTTCTTGTGTTTGTTTAACAGGATCAGTTTAACATGGACAGATCCAAATTACACTGGGGGCTAATGTCGGGGATATACCCCATGGTGTGACCCGGCCGGAGGTATGACCCGGCTGGGACTTGGTGTTTCATTGGTGACACGACAGAAGGTAAGCTAGATTGTAAGCCGACGGACAGTTAAGCCAGATTGTAAGCCGGCGGACAGTTAAGCGAGATTATAACTCGACTGACAGTTAAACCAGATTGTAAGACGGCGGACAGATTATAAGCCGGCAGATGGTAAGCCGGCAGAAGGTAAGCCAGATGGTAAGCCGGTAGAAGGTAAGCCAGATGGTAAGCCAACAGATGGTAAGCCGAATGGTAAGCTGGATTGTAAGTCAGATTGTAAGCCGGCAGATGGTAAGCCAGATGGTAAGTCAGATTGTAAGGCAGATTGTAAGTCAGATTGTAAGCCAGACGTTAAGAAACCCAAGACGTTAAGAAGCCCATGGTATTGTTGGGGAACGTAGCAGAATTTTAAAATTTTCTACGCATCACCAAGATCAATCTATGGAGTTATCTAGCAACGAGGGGAAAAGGAGTGCATCTACATACCCTTGTAGATCGCGAGCGGAAGCGTTCAAGAGAACGGGGTTGAGGGAGTCGTACTCGTCGTGATCCAAATCACTAGAGATCCTAGCGCCGAACGGACGGCACCTCCGCGTTCAACACACGTACGGTCAGCGTGACGTCTCCTCCTTCTTGATCCAGCAAGGGGGAAGGAGAGGTTGATGAAGATCCAGCAGCACGACAGCGTGGTGGTGGATGCAGCAGAGTTTCGGCAGGGCTTCGCCAAGCGACTACGGGAGGAGGAGGTGTAGCAAGGGGGGAGGGAGGCGCCAAGACATCAGGGTGCGGCTGCCCTCCCTCCCCTCCACTATATATAGGGGCCAGGGGGCGCATGCCCCCTTGGAGATCCCATCTAGAGGGGGGGCGGCGGCCCCCGGGGGCAATGGCCCCCGTAGGGTTTCCAACCAGGGGGGCGCATGCCCCCTCGGGGGGGGGGGGGGGGCAACAGCCCCCTAGGATTTCCAACCCTAGGCGCCTTGGGCCCTTGGGTGGGGCGCACCAGCCCACCAGGGTCTGGTTCCCACGCCACTTCAGCCCATGGGGCCCTCCGGGATAGGTGGCCCCACCCGGTGGACCCACGGGACCCTTCCGGTGGTCCCGATACAATACCGGTGACCCCCGAAACTTTCCCGGTGGCCGAAACTGGACTTCCTATATAGAAATCTTTACCTCTAGACCATTCCGGAATTCCTCGTGACGTCTGGGATCTCATCCGGGACTCCGAACAACTTTCGGTTTGCTACATACTCATATCTCTACAACCCTAGCGTCACCGAACCTTAAGTGTGTAGACCCTACGGGTTCGGGAGACATGTAGACATGACCGAGACGGGTCTCCGATCAATAACCAATAGCGGGATCTGGATACCCATGTTGGCTCCTACATGCTCCTCGATGATCTCATCAGATGAACCACGATGTCGAGGATTCAAGCAACCACGTATACAATTCCCTTTGTCAATCGGTATTTTACTTGCCCGAGATTCGACCGTCGGTATCCCAATACCTCGTTCAATCTCGTTACCGGCAAGTCACTTTACTCGTACCGTAATGCATGATCACGTGACCAGACACTTGGTCACTTTGAGCTCATTATGATGATGCATTACCGAGTGGGCCCAGAGATACCTCTCCGTCATACGGAGTGACAAATCCCAGTCTCGATCCGTGTCAACCCAACAGACACTTTCGGAGATACCTGTAGTGCACCTTTATAGTCACCCAGTTACGTTGTGACATTTGGTACAACCAAAGCACTCCTACGGTATCCGGGAGTTACACGATCTCATGGTCTAAGGAAAAGATACTTGACATTGGAAAAGCTCTAGCAAACGAACTACACGATCTTGTGCTATGCTTAGGATTGGGTCTTGTCCATCACATCATTCTCCTAATGATATGATCCCGTTATCAATGACATCTAATGTCCATAGTCAGGAAACCATGACTATCTGTTGATCAACGAGCTAGTCAACTAGAGGCTCACTAGGGACATATTGTGGTCTATGTATTCACACGTGTATTATGATTTCCGGATAATACAATTATAGCATGAATAAAAGACAATTATCATGAAGAAGGAAATATAATAATAATCATTTTATTATTGCCTCTAGGGCATATTTCCAACAGTCTCCCACTTGCACTAGAGTCAATAATCTATTTACATTGTGATGAATCGAACACCCATAGAGTTCTGGTGTTGATCATGTTTTGCTCGCGGAAGAGGTTTAGTCAACGGATCTGCGACATTCAGATCCGTATGTACTTTGCAAATATCTATGTCTCCATCTTGAACATTTTCACGGATGGAGTTGAAACGACGCTTGATGTGCCTGGTCTTCTTGTGAAACCTGGGCTCCTTGGCAAGGGCAATAGCTCCAGTGTTGTCACAGAAGAGAGTGATCGACCCCGACGCATTGGGTATGACTCCTAGGTCGGTGATGAACTCCTTCATCCATATTGCTTCATGTGCTGCCTCCGAGGCTGCCATGTACTCTGCTTCACATGTAGATCCCACCACGACGCTCTACTTGCAACTGCACCAGCTTACTGCTCCACGATTCAACATATACACGTATCCGGTTTGAGACTTAGAGTCATCTAGATCTATGTCGAAGCTAGCGTCGACGTAACCCTTTATGACGAGCTCTTCGTCACCTCCATAAATGAGAAACATGTCCTTTGTCCTTTTCAGGTACTTCAGGATATTCTTGACCGTTGTCCAGTGTTCCTTGCCCGGATTACTTTGGTACCTTCCTACCAAACTTATGGCAAGGTTTACATCAGGTCTGGTACATGGCATGGCATACATAATAGATCCTATGGCTGAGGCATAGGGGATGACACTCATCTCTTCTTTATCTTCTGCCGTGGTCGGGCATTGAGCCGAGCTCAATCTCACACCTTACAAGACAGGCAAGAACCCTTTCTTGGACTGATCCATATTGAACTTCTTCAATATCTTATCAAGGTATGTGCTTTGCGAAAGACCTATGAGGCGTCTCGATCTATCCCTATAGATCTTGATGCCTAATATGTAAGCAGCTTCTACAAGGTCCTTCATTGAAAAACACTTATTCAAGTAGGCCTTAATGCTGTCCAAAAGTTCTATATCATTTCCCATCAAAAGTATGTCATCTACATATAATATGAGAAATGCTACAGAGCTCCCACTCACTTTCTTGTAAACGCAGGCTTCTCCATAAGTCTGCATAAACCCAAACGCTTTGATCATCTCATCAAAGCGAATGTTCCAACTCCGAGATGCTTGCACCAGCCCATAAATGGATCGCTGGAGCTTGCATACCTTGTTAGCATTCTTAGGATCGACAAAACCTTCCGGCTGCATCATATACAGTTCTTCCTTAAGATGTCCGTTAAGGAATGCCTTTTTGACGTCCATCTGCCATATCTCATAATCATAGTATGCGGCAATTGCTAACATGATTCGGACGGACTTCAGCTTCGCTACGGGAGAGAATGTCTCATCGTAGTCAACCACTTGAACCTGTCGATAACCCTTAGCGACAAGTCGAGCTTTATAGATGGTAACATTACCATCCGCGTCCGTCTTCTTCTTAAAGATCCATTTGTTTTCTATCGCTCACCGATCATCGGGCAAGTTTGTCAAAGTCCATACTTCGTTTTCATACATGGATCCTATCTCGGATTGCATGGCTTCAAGCCATTTGTTGGAATCTGGGCCCGCCATCGCTTCTTCATAGTTCGAAGGTTCACCGTTCTCTAACAACATGATTTCCAGAACAGGGTTGCCATACCACTCTGGTGTGGAACGTGTCCTTGTGGACCTACGAAGTTCAGTAGCAACTTGATCTAAAGTACCTTGATCATCATCATTAATTTCCTCTCTAGTCAGTGCAGGCACCACAGGAACATTTTCCTGAGCTGCACTACTTTCCGGTTCAAGAGGTAGTACTTTATCGAGTTCTACTTTCCTCCCACTTACTCCTTTCAAGAGAAACTCCTTTTCCAGAAAGGATCCATTCTTGGCAACAAAGATCTTGCCTTCGGATCTAAGGTAGAAGGTATACCCAATGGTTTCCTTAGGGTATCCTATGAAGACGCATTTTTCCGACTTGGGTTCGAGCTTTTCAGGTTGAAGTTTCTTGACATAAGCATCACATCCCCAAACTTTTAGAAACGACAGCTTAGGTTTCTTCCCAAACCATCATTCATACGGTGTCGTCTCAATGGATTTAGACGGAGCCCTATTTAAAGTGAATGTAGCTGTCTCTAGAGAGTATCCCCAAAATGATAGTGGTAAATCGGTAAGAGACATCATAGATCGCACCATATCCAATAAAGTGCGATTACGACGTTCGGACACACCATTACGCTGAGGTGTTCCAGGCGGCGTGAGTTGTGAAATGATTCCACATTTCCTTAAGTGCGTACCAAATTCGTGACTTAAATATTCTCCTCCACGATCTGATCGTAGGAACTTTATCTTTCGGTCACGTTGATTCTCTACCTCATTCTGAAATTCCTTGAACTTTTCAAAGGTCTCAGACTTGTGTTTCATCAAGTAGACATACCCATATCTACTCAAGTCATCAGTGAGAGTGAGAACATAACGATATCCTCCGCGAGCCTCAACGCTCATTGGACCACATACATCAGTATGTATGATTTCCAATAAGTTGGTTGCTCGCTCCATTGTTCCGGAGAACAGAGTCTTGGTCATTTTGCCCATGAGGCATGGTTCGCATGTGTCAAATGATTCATAATCGAGAGACTCTAAAAGTCCTTCAGCATGGAGCTTCTTCATGCGCTTGACACCAATGTGACCAAGGCGGCAGTGCCACAAGTACGTGGGACTATCGTTATCAACTTTATATCTTTTGGTATTCACACTATGAATATGTGTAACATTACGTTCGAGATTCATTAAGAATAAACCATTGACCATCGGGGCATGACCATAAAACATATCTCTCATTCTATAAATAGAACAACCATTATTCTCGGATTTAAATGAGTAGCCATCTCGTATTAAACGAGATCCAGATACAATGTTCATGCTCAAACTTGGCACTAAATAACAATTATTGAGGTTTAAAACTAATCCCTTGGGTAAATGTAGAGGCAGCATGCCGACGGCAATCACATCGACCTTGGAACCATTCCCGACGCGCATCGTCACCTCGTCCTTTGCCAGTCTCCGCTTATTCCGCAGCTCCTACTGTGAGTTGCAAATATGAGCAACGGCACCGGTAGCAAATACCCAGGAGTTACTATGAGTACTGGTAAGGTACACATCAATTACATGTATATCACATATACCTTTAGTGTTGCCGACCTTCTTGTCCGCTAAGTATTTGGGGCAATTCCGCTTCCAGTGACCCTTCCCTTTGGAATAAAAGCACTTAGTCTCAGGCTTGGTTCCATTCTTTGACTTCTTCCCAGCAACTGGCTTACCGGGTGCGGCAACATCCTTGCCATCCTTCTTGAAGTTCTTCTTACCCTTGCCCTTCTTGAACTTGGTGGTTTTATTGACCATCAACACTTGATGTTCTTTCTTGATTTCTACCTCTGCCGACTTCAGCATTGAAAATACTTCAGGAATAGTTTTCACCATCCCCTGCATATTGTAGTTCATCACAAAGCTCTTGTAGCTCGGTGGGAGCGACTGAAGGATTCTGTCAATGACCGCCTCGTCCGGGAGGTTAATGTCTGAGGGAGTTCCGGACTAGGGG
Source organism: Triticum aestivum (assembly GCF_018294505.1). Classification (NCBI taxonomy): domain Eukaryota; kingdom Viridiplantae; phylum Streptophyta; class Magnoliopsida; order Poales; family Poaceae; genus Triticum; species Triticum aestivum. The sequence continues at coordinate 529,852,712 of NC_057810.1, read as the reverse complement.
GTGTCCAGATAGCCGAACTATCATCATCGGCCGGACTCCAAGACTATGAAGATACAAGATTGAAGACTTCGTCCCATGTCCGGATGGGACTTTCCTTGGCGTGGAAGGCAAGATTGGTGATACGGATATGTAGATTTCCTACCATTGTAACTGACTCTGTGTAACCCTAGCCCTCTCCGGTGTCTATATAAACCGGATGGCTTTAGTCCATAGGACGAACAACAATCATACCATAGGCTAGCTTCTAGGGTTTAGCCTCCTTGATCTCGTGGTAGATCCACTCTTGTAACACATATCATCAATATTAATCAAGCAGGACGTAGGGTTTTACCTCCATCAAGAGGGCCCGAACCTGGGTAAAACATCGTGTCCCTTGTCTCCTGTTACCATCCGCCTAGACACACAGTTCGGGACCCCCTACCCGAGATCCGCCGGTTTTGACACCGACATTGGTGCTTTCATTGAGAGTTCCTCTGTGTCGTCACCGATAGGCTCGATGGCTTCTTCGACCATCATCAACGACGCAGTCCAGGGTGAGACCTTTCTGCACGAACAGATCTTCGTATTCGGCGGCTTCGCACTGCGGGCCAATTCGCTTGGCCATATGGAGCAGATCGAAAGCTACGCCCCTGGCCGTCAGGTCAGATTTGGAAGTTTGAACTTCACGGCTGACATCCGCGGGGACTTGATCCTCGATGGATTCGAGCCACAGCCGAGCGTGCCGCACTCTCACGGCGAGCCTGATTTAGCTCTATAGCCGGACAGTACCCTAGAGGCCGCACTCGAGCCCGCTCCGATCATCAATTCGGAGCCGGCGGCGCAGGTCGAGGACGGATGGCTAGACACTGCCTCGGGAGCTGCAACCTCTACGGCGATATGGCCGAACAATGACCTTGTCCCTCATGAAGCCCGTGACTCCGAGGCGCCGGACTCCTTGCCGGACTCCGAACCTCCCGCGCCCCCTCCGATCGAATCTGATTGGGCGCCGATCATGGAGTTCACCGCAGCGGACATCTTTCAACTCTCACCTTTTGGCGACATCTTGAGTTCACTAAAGTATCTCTCGTTATCAGGAGAGCCCTGGCCGGACTACGGTCAGGACGGTTGGGATGCGGACGACGAAGAAATTCAAAGCCCACCCACCACCCACTTGGTAGCCGCTGTCGACGATCTAACCGACATGCTAGACTACGACTCCGAAGACATTGACGGTATGGACGAAGATGCCGGTGACGACCAAGAACCAGCGCCTACTGGGCACTGGAAAGCCACCTCATCATATGACATATACATGGTGGATATCCCAAAGGATGGGAATGGCGAAGAAACAGCGAAGGACGACCCCTCCAAGAAGCAGCCCAAGCGCCGGCGTCAGCGGCGCCGCTCTAAATCCCGCCACAGCAAGAATGAAGACTCCGGCACCGGAGATAATAATACACCGGACAGTGCCGAAGACAACCCACTCCAGCAAGATGCAGCGCAGGAGGACGAAGACGCCAGCCCTCATGAGAGAGCGGCAGAAGAAGAGGTAGAGGATTATATGCCTCCCTCCGGAGACGAGGCAAGCCTCAACGACGATGAATTCGTCGTGCCTGAGGATCCCGTTGAACAAGAGCGTTTTAAACGCAGGCTTATGGCCATGGCGAACAGCCTCAAGAAAAAGCAGCAACAGCTTAGAGCTGATCAAGATCTGCTAGCCGACAGATGGACTGAAGTCCTCGCGGTCGAAGAGCATGAGCTCGAACGCCCCTCCAAAAGCTATCCTAAACGCAAGCTGCTCCCCTGATTACAGGAGGAAGCGTATGAACCCGCATCACCAGGAGACAATACGGCTGACCGACCACCCTGTGGTCGCGACAGAGAGGCCTCTAGGCCCTTCACTAGACCCGTACCACGGCATCGCTCGAAAAGCACAAGGCCACAGGGGAACGATCCGGACTTGCGAGATATATTGGAGGATAAGGCAAGACAATCAAGATTGATCTATGGATCGCGTGGGCGCCCCATGGTACGTGATGACAGCCGTCGCGCCGGACACAGTAAGTCCGGCCGAGTCGAACAAAACAGACAAAGTTCTTTTGAGCTCCGTCGTGATATCGCCCAGTACAGAGGCGTCGCATACCCACTATGCTTCACAGATGAAGTAATGGATCATCAAATCCCCGAAGGGTTTAAACCCGTGAATATCGAATCTTACGATGGCACAACAGACCCCGCGGTTTGGATCGAAGACTATCTTCTTCACATCCACATGGCCCGCGGTGACGATCTTCACGCCATCAAATATCTCCCCCTCAAGCTTAAAGGACCAGCCCGGCATTGGCTTAACAGCTTGCCAGTAGAGTCAATTGGTAGGTGGGAAGACCTGGAAGCCGCATTCCTCGATAACTTCCAAGGCACGTATGTGCGACCACCAGACGTTGATGACCTAAGCCACATAATTCAGCAGCCAGATGAATCGGCCAGACAATTCTGGACACGGTTCTTAACCAAGAAAAACCAAATCGTCGACTGTCCGGATGCGGAGGCCCTCGCGACCTTCAAGCATAACATCCGCGACGAGTGGCTTGCCCGGCACCTGGGACAGGAAAAGCCGAAATCCATGGCAGCCCTCACATCACTCATGACCCGCTTCTGCGCGGGTGAGGATAGCTGGCTAGCACGCAGCAACAACCTCAGCAAAAATTCTGGCAGTCCAGATTTCAAGGACTGAAATGGCAGGTCACGTCGTAAAAAAAACAAGCACCGCATCAATGGCGACAATAGTGAGGATATGGCAGTCAATGCCGGATTCAGAGGCTCTAAACCAGGCCAGCGGAAAAAGCCATTCAAAAGAACTACTCCGGGTCCGTCCAATTTGGACCGAATACTCGACCGCTCGTGCCAGATACACGGCACCCCCGAAAAACCAGCCAACGACACCAACAGGGACTGTTGGGTATTCAAGCAGGCAGGCAAGTTAATTGCCGAAAACAATGACAAGGGGCTGCATAGCGATGACGAGGAAGAGACCCGACCGCCGAACAATAGAGGACAAAAGGGTTTCCCCCCACAGGTGCGGACGGTGAACATGATATACGCAACGCACATACCCAAAAGGGAGCGGGAGCGTGCACTCAGGGATGTATATGTGATGGAGCCAGTCGCCCCGAAGTTCAATCCATGGTCCTCCTGCCCGATCACTTTTGACCGAAGGGACCACCCCACCAGCATCCGCCACGGCGGATTCGCCGCATTGGTCTTAGACCCAATCATCGATGGATTTCACCTCACCAGAGTCCTGATGGACGGCGGCAGCAGCCTGAACCTGCTCTATCAGGATACAGTGCGCAAAATGGGCATAGACCCCTCAAGGATTAAGCCTACCAAGACGACCTTTAAAGGCGTCATACCAGGTGTAGAAGCCAATTGTATAGGCTTAGTTACACTAGAAGTGGTCTTCGGATCCCCGGATCACTTCCGAAGCGAGGAGTTAATCTTCGACATAGTCCCGTTGCGCAGCGGCTATCATGCCTTGCTCGGACGTACTGCGTTTGCAAAGTTCAACGTGGTGCCGCACTACACATACCTCAAGCTCAATATGCCAGGCCCTCGAGGAGTCATGACGGTCAACGGAAACACTGAACGTTCTCTCCGAACGGAGGAACATATAGCGGCTCTCGCACAGAAGTACAATGCAGCCTCTTAAGGCAATTCTCGAGTCCGGCCATTAAGCGGCCGGACACAGCTAAGCGCGCCCGGAGTAACCTACAACAAGACCACCTGGCACGTTCCGAGCACGCGTAGCAGTGCGGCCCCAACCCCAGCCCCTGCAAAACGTCAAAACAGGTCCTTCGCGTACACCATTACGCTCTGAAGATACCATGGGCATGGGGAGAGGGGCACGACCATGATAAGCCCAGACTACGGCTCAACCACACCAAGGGCTCTCAAGTGTGTCGTTCTTTTTTTTTGTTTTTACCTTTTATTTTTTACCCACAGGACTCCGTTTGTCAGAGGCCCTATCCGGCAGCAGACCTACCGAACTCACGATGCAACAGCCAGGGAAGGATAAAGGCTACAACGAATATATAGGTGGTCTCCATTACGAGCATTTTTATACACCAATCCGCAGCCTACCCCTGAAGGGGGACATGTTTAACAGTCCCATCCCTTGCTTATCGCACTATTTGTATCGTTCTGCATTCATAGCAGCACTTACTGAATAAAACAATGCATCACCTTTTTGCTTATAATTGCATTTCTTTTTCATACATTTGTTCATTTACGACATGTCGCATCCGTACACTTTGGTACGGTTAAAACACACCAGGGCTTATGTTTCCCGCATCATGGTGTGATAAGTCCGAACACTTTCACAAGTGCGGCACCCCAAACTTATAGCATTATATGCATCGGCTCCGAATCATGTCTTGGGTCAATAGTTGGGTTTGCCCGGCTCCCATGTTTTGGTACCTTACATTCCATTGTATCGGCTAAGGTAGCACTGGGAGAACCACTGCGATTGCGCCCCAGTTGAGCTGGGTTAACGCCTCAGTGGAGAAAGCTAAAACTGACCGTCATGATGAGGCGAGAGCCGGTCGTTGTTCGAGAGGTTTTTGCGAGTCCTTAAAGACTTATGCCGCTTAGAGCGAGGAGCCGGATCTTGTCCGGCCCAGGCGTGGATAGCGCCCCAAATTCGGCCTTCCGAAGACTAGGGGCTTCGCCGAAATTTAGAATTATAGAATTCTATGGCTAAGTGAGAGTGTTCAAGCATTATAAGTCCGGTTGCCTTGTTCGCTGTGTTGAGCGCCTCCCTAGATGGACCCAAAAATGGGAACAAGAGTGCTCAAGTTTATCCCGAACACCCCAGCACTCGTGGCATGGGGGCTGAAGCCGACGACTTGCCATCTCTCAGATTTGATAAACAGCCGCACATAAGGTAATATTTCAAATTAACAAGTGTTTCTTAGCGCATATGAACTAAGTTTTCAGTGCACAGGATAACAAAATGCGAGTCTACTCAAAAATTACATCTTTGGAGCACTCCCCCGCAATAGTGAGGGCGCCCTTCAGCACACTCTTATAATACATCTCGGGCATGCGATGCTCCTTGCCCTCTGGTGGCGGGTCCGTCACAAGCTTCTGGGCATCCATCTTGCCCCAGTGCACCTTTGCGCGAGCAAGGGCCCGACGGGCACCCTCAATATAGGCGGAGTGCTTGATGACTTCAACCCACGGGCACGCATCCACCAGCCATCGCACGAGGCCGAAGTAGCTCCCAGGCATGGACTCCTTAGGCCACAGCCGAACTATGAGGCCCTTCATGGCCTGTTCGGCCGCCTTGCGGAGCTCGACCAGCTGCTTCAGCTGGTCGCTAAGGGGCACCGGATGTCCGGCCTCAGCATACTGAGACCAGAAGACCTTCTCCGTCGAGCTCCCCTCCTCGGCCCGGTAGAATGCGGCAGCACACGCTGCAAGGAAGATCTGCGAACGCTCCTGGAGAGCTCCGAATTCGGGTAAGCAACAGGTAATTAACACTCACATGCTTACTTTGCATGAAAAATGCCTTACCCGCTGCTATTTTCTTCACCGCCTCAATCTCCTGGCTTTGGCACTCTCAAGAGCCGTTGCAAGCTCAGACTCTTGAGTCTTCGAGTCACGCTCCAAGCTCTCATGTTTTTTCACGAGACCCTGGAGCTCTTGCTGTACCTCTGCCACCTGCGCCTCCTGCTTCTCTCGCTCGGTGCGCTCCGCGGACACATTGCGTTCCGCCGCGGCCACCGCCTCTTTCAGGGTCGCCACCTCGTTAGTGGCCCCTGCAATACCCACATTATCCTTGTCATTCTTTTTGCAACCAAATCCTTTTCTGTAAGGTACAATTTTAATAAGGTGTTACTCACCTTCCTTGTCCTCGAGCTGCTTCTTGGCATGGCCGAGCTTGTTCTCGGACTGCTCGAGGTTTTCCTTCAAAGTATTGACCTCCGCAGTCAGTGCGGCAGAGGTCAGCAGCGCAACCTGCAATCCCATATTGACATATTTTTTATGACTCCTGCGTATATCTTTTTAGATCCTCAGTCCGGCTTTTCTTTCCGAACACCGAACCGAGCATCAGGGGCTACTGTCTATGCGGTACCATTTTATACATATCTAAATTCTTACCTCAAAGTCTGTTAGAAGGCTGTTGCAGGCTTCGGTCAGCCCGCTCTGGGCGAGCTGCACCTTCTGAATCACCGCACTCACAACAGTGCGGTGTACCTCTTCGATGGAGGCGCCGTTGAGCGCCTCCAGCAAATTATCCGGCACCTCCGGTTGGACGGAGGCAGCCGACATCACGGTCTTGCCCTTCTTACGAAGGGGTCGCCCGCCAGACTCCGGAGCCACTATGGGTTCCGGGGCCGAGTCCGGTGCAAAGTCCGGGAGGTTGTCCTGTGACACCTCCGGGGCCTCCTCCTCCTGGTGGGTCCCTTCTTGGGATCCCACCTCGGCATCATCCGTGGCACGGGGGGTGGAGGCAGTCGGAAGAGAATCCATATCCGACGCACCTAAGGACCCGCTCGACGAAGCGGGAAGATCATCCTTGGACGGACTGCAGGGTTGTACGCGGCATTAAAAAGACATTATGTGGTGAAAAGGAAAAACCTTGAAGTTATTCGGGAGTACAGATACTTACGATCTCGCCAGGGGCTTGGCCCTTGGAGGCCAGTCCTTGTCGTCGTCACTGGCGTTGGCAGAGCAGTCCGGGGGAAGAGTTTTTCCCTTCTTGGACCCTTCGGCCTCCCTTGTTGGGGAGGCCTTCCTTTTCTTCCCTCCCCCTACTGGGGGAGAGGCTTTCTTCTTCTCCTCCTCGCCTTGGTGGGAGGAGTCGGCCTCGGATTCATCATCCCATAGCACCTGAAAACGGGAACTCTTCCGAGTCCCCGTGGCCTTCTTCTTGGCCTTCTTCTCCGGCACCACGTGGGGTGCCGGAGCCAGCAGCCCCGTTAGGCAGGCGTCCGCTGGGTCCTCTGGCAATGGGGCCGGACAGATAGTCCGTTCAGCCTTCGCCAGCCAGTCCTGTCAAAGGTAAAGGGAGTTTAGATCCCGCATAGAGTCAAACTATGGAAAACAAGTGGCAAAATCACTTACCTCGTTAGCCGGATGCTGTGAGCGGAATCCGCGATCTTCGGTAGCGGATGCGGGAGCCTCGGCGCCCTTGAAAAGCACCTTCCAGACATCTTCATACGTAGTGTCGAAGAGCCCGCTCAGAGTCTGGTGCTGCGCAGGATCGAACTCCCACATGTTGAAGCCCTGTTGTTGGCACGGGAGAATCCGGCGGATGAGCATAACCTGGACTACGTTGACAAGCTTGAGCTTCTTGTCCACCAGCTTCTGGATACAGGCTTGGAGTCCGGTCAGCTCCTCTGAATCCCCCCAGATCCGGCCACTCTCTTTCGAGCAGGTGAGCCGTGTAGGGATCCCGGATCTGAATTCGGGGGCCGCTGCCCAATCAGGGTCACGCGGCTCGGTGATGTAGAACCACCCCGATTGCCACCCCTTAATGGTTTCCACGAAAGTGCCCTCCAGCCACGTAACGTGGGACATCCTGCCCACCATGGCGCCTCCGCATTCCTCTTGGCTGCCCTTCACAACCTTCGGCTTGACACTGAAGGTCTTGAGCCACAAGCCGAAGTGGGGCTGGATGCAGAGGAAGGCCTCGCACACGACGATAAACGCCGAGATGTTGAGGATGAAATTCGGGGCCAGATCATGGAAATCTAGGCCGTAGTAGAACATGAGCCCCCGGACAAAGGGGATGAAGTGGGAAGCCCAGTCCGCGGAAGAAATGGGGAAGAAATACTACCCTCTCATGGGGCCTGGGGGTGGGGATGAGCTCTCCCTCATCGGGGAGCCGGTGTGCGATGTCGCTGGACAAATATCCGGCGTCGCGCAGCTTCTGGATCTGCCCCTCCGTGACGGAGGAGGCCATCCACTTGCCTCCCGCTCCGGACATAGTTGGAGAAGGTTGAGGTGAGAAGTGCGGACTTGGGCGCTGGAGCTCGAGTTCACAGAGATGGATAAGCCAAGGAGGAAGAAGGCGTAGGTAAAAGGGTTGGATCTTTATCCCCTTATATGGTTGGACAAAAACATGTGTCCCCACCGGCCTGGTAAAACTCGCTTATCTCCCAAGCGTCAAAATCAATGGCGCGGTTGGGTTACCCATGTCCGTCTTGATGGGAATCCCGGAATAAGGGGAACACGATCTCTGCTTCGACAAGACGTGCCAAGGAAACCGCTTTGCTAAACGCGCGGAGGTGGAACAATAAAAACAATTTGAGTAAAGGCTTGGTAGTGGTGTGTCGTCACGCCACAAAATACGTCAGCAGATTGAACTTGTGTAATGTTATTCTCTCTACGGTGGTACGTGGAATTTATTTTGCAGAGCCGGACACTATCCTGGTGTTCACAATCTTCTATAAATTATTCAGAGGAAGAACCCGCCTTGCAATGCCGAAGACAACATGCACGCCGGACTCGTCGTCATTGAAGCCTGGTTCAGGGGCTACTGAGGGAGTTCCGGACTAGGGGGTGTCTGGATAGCGGAACTATCATCATCGGCCGGACTCCAAGACTATGAAGATACAAGATTGAAGACTTCGTCCCGTGTCCGGATGGGACTTTCCTTGGCGTGGAAGGCAAGATTGGCGATACGGATAAGTAGATTTCCTACCATTGTAACCGACTCTGTGTAACCCTAGCCCTCTCCGGTGTCTATATAAACCGGATGGCTTTAGTCCATAGGACGAACAACAATCATACCATAGGCTAGCTTCTAGGGTTTACTCTCCTTGATCTCGTGGTAGATCCACTCTTGTAACACACATCATCAATATTAATCAAGCAGGACGTAGGGTTTTACCTCCATCAAGAGGGCCCGAACCTGGGTAAAACATCATGTCCCTTGTCTCCTGTTACCATCTGCCTAGACGCACAGTTCGGGACCCCCTACCCGAGATCCGCTGGTTTTGACACCGACAATGTCCAGCTGGGACAGGCGGTTGTGCAACCCAGACATTTTGAGTATCTGCTCACTGACAGAACTATTTTCCTCCATCTTACAACTATAGAACTTGTCGGAGACTTCATATCTCTCGACCCGGGCATGAGCTTCGAAAACCATTTTCAGCTCCTCGAACATCTCATATGCTCCGTGTTGCTCAAAACGCTTTTGGAGCCCCAGTTCTAAGCTGTAAAGCATGCCGCACTGAACGAGGGAGTAATCATCAGCACGTGACTGCCAAGCATTCATAACGTCTTGGTTCTCTGGGATGGGTGCTTCACCTAGCGGTCCTTCTAGGACATATGCTTTCTTGGCAGCTATGACGATGATCCTGAGGTTCCGGACCCAGTCCGTATAGTTGTTGCCATCATCTTTTAGCTTGGTTTTCTCTAGGAACGCGTTGAAGTTCATGTTGACATGAGCGTTCGCCATTTGATCTACAAGATATTTTTGCAAAGATTTTAGACTAAGTTCATGATAATTAAGTTCATCTAATCAAATTATTTAATGAACTCCCACTCAGATTAGACATCCCTCTAGTCATCTAAGTGTTACACGATCCGAGTCGACTAGGCCGTGTCCGATCATCACGTGAGACGGACTAGTCATCATCGGTGAACATCTCCATGTTGATCGTATCTTCCATACGACTCATGTTCGACCTTTCGGTCTCTGTGTTCTGAGGCCATGTCTGTACATGCTAGGCTCGTCAAGTTAACCTAAGTGTTTTGCATGTGTAAATCTGTCTTACACCCGTTGTATGTGAACGTAGGAATCTATCACACCTGATCATCATGTGGTGCTTCGAAACGACGAACTTTAGCAACGGTGCACAGTTAGGGGGAACACTTTCTTGAAATTATTATGAGGGATCATCTTATTTACTACTGTCATTCTAAGTAAACAAGATGCATAAACATAATAAACATCACATGCAATTAAATAGTAGTGACATGATATGGCCAATGTCATATAGCTCCTTTGATCTCCATCTTTGGGGCTCCATGATCATCTTCGTCACCGGCATGACACCATGATCTCCATCATCATGTCTCCATGAAGTTGCTCGCCAACTATTACTTCTACTACTATGGCTAACAATTTAGCAATAAAGTAAAGTAATTACATGGCGTTAAATCATTGACACGCAGGTCATACAATAATTAAGACAACTCCTATGGCTCCTTCCGGTTGTCATACTCATCGACATGCAAGTCGTGATTCTTATTACAAGAACCTGATCTCATACATCACAATATATCATTCATCATTCATCACCACTTTTGGCCATATCACATCACAAAGCAACTGCTGCAAAAACAACTTAGACGTCCTCTAATTGTTGTTGCATCTTTTACGTGGCTGCAATAGGGTTCTAGCAAGAACGTTTTCTTACCTACGAATAACCACAACGTGATTTGTCAACTTCTATTTACCCTTCATAAGGACCCTTTTCATCGAATCCGCTCCAACTAAAGTGGGAGAGACAGACACCCGCTAGCCACCTTATGCAACTAGTGCATGTCAGTCGGTGGAACCTGTCTCACGTAAGCGTACGTGTAAGGTCGGTCCGGTTCGCTTCATCCCACAATATCGCTGAAGCAAAATAAGACTAGTAGCGGCAAGAAAGTTGACAACATCTACGCCCAAAACAGATTTGTGTTCTACTCGTGCAATAGAGAACTACACATAGACCTAGCTCATGATGCCACTCTTGGGGAACGTAGCAGAATTTTAAAATTTTCTACGCATCACCAAGATCAATCTATGGAGTTATCTAGCAACGAGGGGAAAAGGAGTGCATCTACATACCCTTGTAGATCGCGAGCGGAAGCGTTCAAGAGAACGGGTTTGAGGGAGTCGTACTCGTCGTGATCCAAATCACCGGAGATCCTACCGCCGAACGGACGGCACCTCCGCGTTCAACACACGTACGGTCAGCGTGACGTCTCCTCCTTCTTGATCCAGCAAGGGGGAAGGAGAGGTTGATGAAGATCCAGTAGCACGACGGCGTGGTGGTTGTCGGAGTAATGGGCCACGGGTAGGCTAACCCGAGCCCCAGAACCTTTCAAGATATCGGGGCAGGCTACGCCCCTCAAGCTGAGTCCCAGAGGCGACTCCAAGATAAGCCGAGTCCCCAGAGGGCAACTCCAAGATCGGCCGAGTCCCAGAGGCGACTCCAAGATAAGCCGAGTCCCAGAGGCAACTCCAAGATTGGCCGACTCATGGCCGGCGACTCCAAGAGAAGCCGGCTATGGATAGTCGGCCTATGACTCCATCCGTCACCTATCCTCGCCATGATAGGTGAGGCACGGTACGGTCATGGCATGGCCGTCACCCCTGCTTGCGAGGGGCTGGCATGGCTACAGTGTGCCGTATCGCTGGAGATCTCCAGCGTGGCACAACACTGTTGCCAAGCTTGCCCTGACCTCAGCCACAGTGGGCGGCGCACTATGGCCACGACGGCCTACCTGTACGACTCAGAGATGGCGGACCCGCCCGTCAGTGAGAACATGGAAGACAACGGATACGCCCCGAAGGCGGTCCTGTGGGAGTCGGCTCCCTAGAGTCGGCCGGCCTATCTCACGGCCCCACGCGCCATTAACCAGACAAGACGGGGAGTGGCGACAGTGATCGCCCGATAGACGGCGCCACTGTTGCCACGACCCCATGACCAAGCCTGCATCATGACAAGCACGGCTACAGTACCGGACTCGTCGGCGGGGCCCACCAGTCGGCGGGCCCCAGCAGTCGGCGGAGAAGACGGCGGCCTAAGAGACAGACGGCTGGGACCCGCGCCCAGCCGGATTACCATTGTACCCCCGGGGGTAGGCCTATATAAGCCCCCCGGGGCACCCATGCAAAGGGTGGGAATCCATTAGCACTAGACCAGATCACATAGGAAGGACAGAGCTAGCCTTGCCTTCTCCTACCTCCATAATACAGCTCTAGGAGCAACCCTGTACTCACTTTGCCTTAGTGACCATGCGGAGACCCCACAGAGCAGCAGTAGGGGTGTTATCTCCCTGGAGAGCCCCGAAGCTGGGTAAGATCCGCCGGCGTGCATGTCTTCGCCTCATTCCGTTTCCTAGCACCGGCGATGTTCTACTTGCTCCCACCATGATAAGCCATCCTTTGGCATATGTCGCACCCAACCCCCGACATTTGGCGCCCACCATGAGGCGAGGTGCACCGTCGTCCGGAGACCTGCTCTGGACGGGAATCCTTTTCCTCCCCAGCGAGCATAGCCAGCCCGGCACGCCCGATGGCGCTTGCCCCGACGCGCTGCAGGGCATCGACGACGCGTGCACAGCAAGCTGCCTCGCCGATCTTCTTGGTGAGGTTTGCATCTCCGACGAGCCTACGTCCGACGCAGGCACAGGCGGCCCCGAAAGCCTCCTTGCGGGCCTCCTCGACCAACTCCACGTCGCCGGCGAGCCCGCCGTGAACTTGGAGTCCGTAGGCTCCACCGACCCAATGTTGGTCGACTCCGACAGCGTGTCGCTCGACACGTTCCCCACCAACGTGGTGGTCTACGACGAGCCACTTCCTCACGAGGAGGGTGGCGGAAGCGCCATCACGGAGGTGCTCGTTATCAGCCATGACGAGCACTCTGGTGAGGGAGCTCACGACCCACTCGACGCGGCTCTACGAGACCTGACCGCGCCCATCCTAGACGACGCTGACGCCAAGACGCTGGAGGCGCACCGCCTTCAGCTTGTCGAAAGCGCGAAGAAGCTGGCAAGCATGAGACGCTTGTCAGAATCCTACCAGCGCGAGATGGATCGCGCTGTGGGCGGCACGTCGGCCCCGACTGGGCCTAGCCGCCTAGGCGCGGTCCGGCAATGTGGCGTGGCCATCACCAACCTGTTCGGGGCCGATCGCCCCATGTATGCCACGCCTGCGGAGAACATCCGTGCCGCCCAGGCGGCGGTGGACGAGCTAGACAACTTCGAAGGCGAAGAGCGCCGCCTGATGACCGAGCAGGTCTAGCGGCTCCTCAAAGCGGCTGCCGCGCAGAATGAAGCCGGCTGCCGCACGGAGGCGCCGCAACGACAAAACGACGACTTGCCTCCCCGCCGAGATCAAGGCGCGACGTCTTGGACGCCAACTGGCGGTGTCCGTGGAAGGAAAGAGAAGGATCCGGCTGCCAGCCACAGTCAGACTCGCATCACCATCGAGCGCAACCAAGAGGGACGCCCAAGAGCAGTGGAACGGCAGGGCGACTATCTGCCTCCCCCACCACGAAGAGAAAGACGAGTCTCCCCGCTGCCTGTTGAGCATCCGACTCTCGGCGACCGCCTTGGCCGCCGAGAGGGAGTCGGAGAGAACGATGCTTGCCACCGGATCGACCGACTCCACCGATCCCTGGTGCCAGAAGAAGAAGACAAGCTGGGTCCTCCCTGCTTCAGACTCCGCATTCGAGATGAGCCCTTTCCCAAAGGGTTCACGCTCCCCCGAGACACGCCCAAGTACACCGGCTCCATGAAGCCGGAAGATTGGCTAGTTGACTACTCCACAGCCGTCAATATAGCAAACGGCAACAAGCATGTTGCCGTGAAGTATGTTCCACTCATGCTCCAGGGCACGGCCCGGACATGGTTGAACAGTCTGAAGCCCCGCAGCATCAAAAGCTGGGTCGACTTCACCGAGGCCTTCATCCGCAACTTCACAAGCACGTACAAGCGACCCCCCAAGCCGCGTTAGCTCTCCTTGTGCGTGCAAGGTCCTAACGAGTCAACTCGCGACTACCTCACATGCTGGTGTGAACTCCGGAACTCTTGCGAGGGCGTGCACGAGGTGCAGGCTATCGAGTACTTCACCGCCGGGTGCAGAGAAGGCACCCTCCTCAAGCACAAGCTCCTCTGCGACGAGCCAGAAACCCTCGACGAGCTGTTGGTGATAGCAGACAAATATGCCACGGCTGACTCCTCCATGAAGACAGAGATTCAAGTTAGTGCAACTGGCAAAGTGGCCCCTCAAACTCCCAGAACTCCAGCTGGAGATACCAGTCGGCGACAATAGCAGAATGATCACAAGTGCAAGGCCCCGCGGCCGGCGTCCAGCAGCCGGCAGGTTGCGACAGTTGAAGACCAACAGCCGGAGGGGCAGCCTCCGGCGAAGCGACAGAAAGGCGGCAAGTCCAATTGGTTGCCAGCCTTCTCTTACGAGCAGACTCTGGATGGTCCCTGCAAGTTCCACAGCGGCGCGAAGCCGTCAAACCATACCACCCGGAAATGCCACTGGCTCACCAGAATCGCCAAGGGAGACGGCCTCCTCCCTCCTCTGCCTGCTGGGCCGCCGCCTCCACCGCCGCCCCAGCAGCCGGCTGCCAGGCCAGTCGGCGCCGTACAAGATGAGTATCCAGAAGAGCACGGGGCCTACGTGGTGTTCACCAGTGTGGCTGATGATCGATGCAGCAGACGTCTGCAGCAGCAAGAAGTAGACGCAGTAGCATCAGATACTCCAGAGTTTATGCATTGGTCCGAGAGGCCTATCAGTTGGAGCAGAGCCGATCACCTAGAGGTGATGCTGAATCCAGGCTCCTACGCCTTGGTTTTGAGTGCCACCTTGCCCACTGATAGGCGGGCCGCTCGTTTTTCGCGAGTGTTGATAGATGGAGGCAGCAGCATCAACATCCTGTACAAGGATACCATGGAGAAATTAGGAATCATGCAAAGACAGCTTCAAAGCAGCAGAACTGTGTTCCACGGCATTGTACCTGGCCTTTCCTGCTCACCAATCGGCAAGATTATGATAGACGTCCTCTTCGGAGACAAAGATCATTTCCGTAGAGAGCGAGTGTGGTTTGAAGTGGTGGACCTTGAAAGCCCATACCAAGCATTGCTTGGCCGACCCGCTCTGGCCAAGTTTATGGCGGTCCCCCACTACGCCTACCTCAAGATGAAGATGCTGATTTCCAAGGGAATTCTGACCGTAGTCGGCGACTATAAGAAGTCGTTCGCTTGCGCGGCCGAGAGCAGTCGGCTGGCCAAGTCCCTGGTGATCGCAGCTGAAAGGCGGCTCCTTGATCGGGTTGTGGCGATGGCCGGCAAGCAGCTAGAGATGTCGCCCGACCCCAAGGAGTCGGAAGCTGAGGGTTCGTTCAAGCCAGCCAAAGAAACAAAGAGGATACCTTTGGACCCGGAGCACCCAGAGAGGCACGTTGTCATAGGTGCAAACCTAGACAGCAAATAGGAAGGCGAGCTCGTCGATTTCCTCTGTGAGAATCGGGACATCTTCGCATGGTCCCCCAAAGACATGCCAGGTGTACCGACGGAATTCGCCGAGCACAAGTTACATGTCCGATCTGATGTGAAACCCGTCAGGCAGCCCTTGCACCGCCTGTCCGAAGAGAAGAGAAGAGTTGTTGGAGAAGAGATAGCCCGACTCCTAGCAGCCGGCTTCATTATGGAGGTGTTTTTTCCAAAGTGGCTAGCAAAGCCGGTCCTGGTGTTGAAGAAGAACAAGCAGTGGCGGATGTGTATTGACTACACAAGCCTCAACAAAGCCTGCCCCAAAGACCCATTCGCTTTACCATGAATTGATCAGGTGATAGACTCCACAGCCGGATGCGAGTTGTTGAGCTTCTTAGACGCCTATTCGAGGTATCACCAGATCAAGCTGAACCCGGCAGACAGACTGAAGACCGCCTTCATCACGCCGTTTGGAGCCTTCTGCTACCTGACTATGACGTTCGGCTTGAGGAATGCCGGCGCCACCTTTCAGCGTTGCATGCAGAAGTGTCTCCTCAAGCAACTCAGCAGAAACGCCCACGTCTACGTAGACAATGTGGTGGTGAAGACGGAAAAGCGTGGGACACTGTTGGAAGATCTCTAAGAGACCTTTGAGAATCTGCGCCAATTCCAGATCAAGCTCAACCCTGAGAAGTACGTCTTCGGAGTACCAGCCGGCCAGCACCATGGCTTCCTGGTCTCTGAATGCGGCATAGAGTGCAACCCTGTAAAGATCAAAGCCATCGAGAGGATGGAAGTCCCCCGCCGACTGTTAGATGTGCAGAAGTTCACCGGCTGCTTGGCATCCATCAGCCGATTCATCAGTCGGCTGGGCGAGAAGGCTCTCCCTTTGTACCAACTGATGAAGACCACCTTTTTCGAGTGGAACCACAAGGCGGACGAAGCATTTCTCCAGTTGAAAAAGATGTTGACTACTCCCCCCGTGCTGGCGGCTCCGACTCCCAAAGAGCCTATGCTCCTATACATTGCCGCCACCAGCCGAGTAGTCAACACAGTCATTGTAGTTGAACGCAAGGAGGAAGGCAAGGCACTCCCTATCCAGAGACCAGTATATTACCTGAGCGAGGTACTGTTGACCTCCAAGCAGAACTACCCCCACTACCAGAAGATGTGCTACGGCGTGCACTTTGCCGCCAAAAAGTTGAAGCCTTACTTCCAAGAGCATCCAATCACTATGGTCTGCACAGCTCCACTGGCCGAGATCATTGGAAGCCGAGACGCCTCGGGCCGAGTGGCCAAATGGGCCATAGATTTGGCCCCCTACACCATCTACTACCAGCCCCGCACCGCCATCAAGTCACAAGCACTGGCCGACTTCCTTGTCGACTGGGCCGAGACCCAGTACCTACCGCTAGCACCCGACTCCACTCACTGGTGGATGCATTTCGATGGCTCCAAGATGCGCACCGGCTTGGGAGCCGGCGTCGTCCTCACCTCCCCTAAAGGCGACAAGCTCAAGTATGCGCTGCAGATCCACTTCGCCGCCTGCAACAATGTTGCCGAATACGAGGCGCTCATTCATGGGCTCCGGCTTGCCAAAGAACTCGGCATCCGCTGGATCCTGTGCTATGGCGACTCCGACTTCGTGGTCCAGCAGTCGTCTGGCGACTGGGACGCCAAAGATGCAAACATGGTGAGCTCCCGCTTCCTAGTGCAGCAACTCAGCGGATATTTTGAGGGGTGCGAGTTCCTTCACGTGCCAAGAAATGACAACGACCAAGCAGACGCTCTGGCACGAGTCGGCTCCACACGCCAAGCAATACCATCTGGCATCGCCCTTCAGCGCCTCCTCAAGCCGTCTATCAAGCCTTCACTAGAATCAGACTCCATCTTTGTGCTGGCTCCCCCCGAAGAAGTCGGATCCGACTCAAGAGCACCAGCAGACAAAACGAGAGTTCTTACAGACGGCTCCAAGAAAACTGCAGTCGAAGCCGGCCCGGGGACTTCAGAACCCGGCCCGAGGACTATGACAGTCAGCCCGAAGACTCCAGAGCTCAGCCCGGGGACTGCGCCAGTCGGCTCAGGGATTGCGTCAGTCAGCCCGGGGACTTCACCGATCCAGCAAGCGGCCGCGGACTCCAGCCCGCCGCCTCCCAGCCCAGCCACCCATGTCCAAGTCGCAATAGTGGCAATTGAATAAATAGCAGCACCCTCATGGGCCCAGCCCATCCTCAAGTTCTTAATAAACAGAGAGCTTCCAGCCGATGAAATCTTGGCTCGGCAAGTGCAACGCCGAGCGGCAGCCTACACCATAGTCAACAGAGAGCTGGTCAGGCGCAGTGTCACTGGTGTCTACCAGCGCTGCGTCGAGGTAGAACAAGGCCAAGAAATTCTCAGAGACATCCATGAAGGCAAGTGCGGCCACCATGCGGCCTCAAGAGCACTCGACGCCAAAGCCTTCCGGCACGGTTTCTTCTGGCCGACTGCCCTAGAAGAAGCCAAGGAATTAGTCCAAAAATGCAAAGGGTGCCAAATATTCCATTCCAAGCCGCTCCAGCCGGCTTCCGCGCTCAAGACCATCCCCATCGCCTGGCCCTTCGCAGTTTGGGGCCTAGACATGGTGGGACCATTCAAGACGGTGCGAGGTGGCCTAACTCATCTGCTTGTCGCGGTGGACAAGTTCACCAAGTGGATAGAAGTAAAACCCATCAAGAAGTTGAATGGTCCGACTGCAGTGACTTTCATCGCCGACATCACAACTCGGTACGGCATACCGCACAGCATCATCACCGACAATGGCACAAATTTCGCCAAAGGCGCCTTGGCCCGTTTCTGCGTGACGCAGGGCATCCGACTGGACTTAGCATCCATTGCCCATCCACAGTCAAACGGCCAGGTGGAGCGAGCAAACGGCCTCATCTTATCCGGCATCAAGCCCTGCCTGGTCGAACCACTGGAGCGTTCGGCCGGCTGTTGGCTTAAGGAGTTGCCAGCCGTCCTCTGGAGTCTGCGCACGACTCTAAACAAGTCAACCGGCTTCACGCCTTTCTTCCTCGTCTACGGTGCTGAAGCCGTCATCCCAACGGACATAGAGTTCGACTCCCCGCGAGTCACCATGTACACCGAGGAGGAAGCAGAAGAAGCACGTCAAGACGGCGTCGATCTGCTGGAAGAGGGCCGGCTGTTAGCACTCAGCCGGTCCGGCATCTACCAGCAGAGCCTGCGCCGATACTACAACAAGAAGGTCATGCCAAGATCTTTCCAAGAAGGCGACCTTATGCTCCGACTGATCCAGCGGACAGCCGACCAGCACAAGCTGTCCGCACCTTGGGAAGGCCCCTTCATTATCAGCAAAGTGTTGGGCAACGACTCCTACTACCTGATTGACGCTCAGAAGCCCCAAGCACGCAAGAGAGATGACTCCGGCAAAGAGTCGGAACGGCCATGGAATGCCAACCTCCTTCGAAGATTTTGCAGTTGATTCAGTATGTATCACACTACCCCTTTGTATTAAAGTACCAAGACTTCGGGCCCCTCGAGACAAGCTCGGGGACTGCCCCTTTTGATTATCTGTATGATAAGAATTATGCCTTCAAGTATGCTACTCCTCGCTACGCCGCTTGGCGCCGGGTTTGACTAGTCGGCCCGGGGACTTGCCGTCTTACGCTATGAAATGCTTCCTGAAGTCGGACAAGTAGTGTGCGGTACCTAAGCCGTCTTCTGCCAGAAGCCGCAGCTCGCAGAGCGACTGTTTGGCGGGCAGGAGTAAGGACGAACGGGCGCTCACACGAAAAATGTCTAAGGACCTAAAGCATTAACATAGCTTAAACCGGCTTCCAGCCCCCTTTCACAAAACCGACTCGTGAGTAGTCGGCCTGCCGCCTTCTATCGAACTTGTTAAAAACACTCCAATGAATGGCAAGTACTTGCCTTCTCCAAAGAAGCCAGGCATTTGGCCCAGCGGCAGTCTGCGGAGCGGTCGGCCGGCTAACAAAGCGGCGACTAGGGGAAGGCGGAAAAGGAAAAAGCCAAAGGAGCAATGAGCAAGGAAATATAGAACTCGGATTAATATTTACATGGCATAGGCCCTTGGCCGAATCTTCAAACAGAAGTTCAAAATACACCCCGCGGGTGGTATTGTGCAAATTAACAAGTTCTTCAAAGACTTTCTAAGAGCGGGTAAAATAAAAGCCAGAAGGCAGCCTAGGGAGTGGCAGACGGGTTCGGAGGGTTGGAGGAGACGGCGGTGTCAGGCGCCGGGGTGTCCGACTGGACAGTCTCGGCTTGATCGCCACCAGTGGCGGCCGGCCCGGTCGGACGCGGCTCGTTGCTGGAGGCGCGGTCGAGCTGAGGCTGGTCGCCCGCTCCGTCTTCTGGCGCCTCCATCTTGCCTTCGTCCTCCGCCTCGCCTTCCTCCTCGGTGCTGGAGTCGATCACCTCCGCCGAGTCCTTGCCATAGTCCGGGTTCATCCCGAACCACTCTGGCGGCACCTCCTCGCCGCCTGCAGCCCGCTCAGGGACGAAGACACTGGTATCTGTGTAGTCGGCGATCGCCACCGCAGGCTCGACAAGGGCACCCTCCACAGCCGCCAGCTCGGCCTGGGCCTCTAACCGGAACGCGGCCAGACGGTCCAGGTCCAGCCCCGGATACCACGCCCTTACGAATTCCAAGGCCGGCGCGCTCCGGCATGGGCCGAGGAACCCTTCCAGGCCTCAAGACGGCCAGCTGCGACCTCCAGCCAGTCGGCAGTCCGACTGGCAGTGCGCAGGGCCATCATGTCTGGCCACAGAGCGGCAACCGCCTGGGCGCCGGCATGCTGAAGCTGGCGTATCAGCCAATGGGCCGGACGAAGACGGGTCTCGATGCTTAGAAGCTACTCGTCGACGGTCTGGGGGGCGTTAGCGGCGATCACCGTGCCGCTTGCCCTCCGGGCCTCGCGATCAGCTTCGATGGCCTGAGTGACTGCCTGCGAGTGGCCAGAAAAGAAGTCTGCCAAGACAAAAAAGAAGTGAGTCGAAAAAATTAGAAGTCAATCCGACCTGTAGTCGGAAACCCAAAGAAAGAAAGGAAGGAAAGAAACTCACCGTCGACTATGTCCTCGATCTCATGGAAGCCGGATGTCAGCATCGCCTCCTTGTCAGTCCAGGAGGAGCGCTCGCTCTCGAACTCGGCCAGGAGAGCAGCCTCCTTCTTGGCCTCGTCCTGCGCCTTCTTGAGCAGCTCCTTCTGCTCGGCCAGCTGCGCAGCCAGCAGGTCGCGCTCCATGGCAAGCTTGCTGCACTCCTCCCCCTTGGCACGCAAGGCGGTGTTGACTTCGCCCAGCTGCTCCTGAAGAGTGGCGTTGGCCCCTGAAGAACGAAAGAGAGAGATGTTAAGTCGTCAGCAAAGAAGGTCGCTGGGAAGATCCGGCCCGACTGCTCAGCAGTCGGCCCGAATCTCGGGGACTACAGCCCGCGGGTGCGCCAGCGCGCCCCCGCGAAGAAGAAGAAGAACTCACTCCGGCTCTCCGGCAAGTCGGTAGTCCGCCTGCCCAACTCCTCAACATTGCGGTTGAAGGCTGTGGTGTGGAGGTTGTGATACTCCTGTAATAAACATTTCAGACAAAGATAAATACTTGGAACTTGCCAGAGGGAGTTCCGAGCCGCCTGCTCAGCAGCCGGCCTGAAACTCGGGGACTACACCCAGTGGGTGCGCTGGCGCGCACCCACAGAGAAGAGCAAGAAGACAAGAATCAAAGAGGAAAACATACCTGGACGGCCGCTTGCGACGCTAGATGCGCCTTGGTGCAGGTCTGGAGGGCGTCACCCTCGGCTCACAGCTTCGCCTGGACATCCAGAAGCGCCTGGTTCAGCGGACCTGTGCCGCCTCCGTGCACCCACCCAACGGGCGCGGCGCTCGTCGCCTCGGCGTCTGGGATGGCCGAGCTGGCAGCACCAACCTCTAGGGGCCGCGACGCTGAAGTCGCCTTCTCAAGGCGGCGGCGCACTGGCGAGGCGACTTGAAGGAGCAGCCTCTCCACGGCCTCGTCCTCAGTCGGCGGCACCGGCGGGCCTGCCGGCTGTTTGCCATGGGCCCTCCCAGACGGCGGTGGAGGCGGCGGCGGCACGAGCGTAACCGACATGGAGGCCTCGCCGCTTTCCTTCTCCGCGATGGGGTTCTCGGCGCCGGCTTCTCCAGTCTACCCAATGAACTCTGGAGGCGGCGGTGCGGAAGACAGCAGGAGGACGTGCAACAGTGATTGGCGACGCGCGGCCTCCTCAGCTCGTCGTCTCGCCGCAATGGCGGCTTCGGCCTCTTCCAGCTTCTTCTGGGCGGAGGCCGCCGCCTTCTCAGCCTCCGCCTTCTCCAGGCGGTCGGCCTCCTCCTCGTCGCGCTTCTCCCGCGCGTTTCGCTCCGTCGCCTCCCGGAGGTCGGCGGCAGGCTCAACCCGTTGAGTGTTGGCGGACGTCTCTGCCGACCCCATAACGGAGGGGACGGCGACCCTCTCAAGGGAAAGGGGGGCCCTGAAGAAAAAGGGAGTGTAAAAGAGAAACTCGGACAAGATACCCAAAGAAAATAAGACAAAGGCGGAGACACTTACGCAAAAACCAGCGGCGGCCTCTTCGCTTCCTTGCAGAAGCGATTGGCCTTCGCGGCCACCTCCTCCCGCCTGGTCGCGGCGGCCGCCCCCTTGAACTTCTTCGACTTGCCGCCAAGCGAGCTCGGCCCGGCGTGGCGCCTCTTCGCGCCGCCTTGGCCGACCAAGCCGGCGGAGGAACCCGCGCCCGAATGGACGGCCCTTGGCTGGTGGCGCGGGACGACTTCCCCTTCGGCGTCGCCTTCAGGCCAGTCGGCAAAGGTGGCCGAGGGCCTGAGGCCGCTTCCCGTTCCTCCTCCCCCGCCTTCGGCGTCGGCCTCCATCGCCGCCGCCCCCAAATCGGGGTCGTCGACGTTGCTCTCCGCTCGGTCGGGGATGAATTCGCGGGGCGGTCTTACGACGCTGGCTGCGGGCTGAATGAGGGGGTTCTAACTCGGAGAAACCAATGAAGATCATAAGTCGGATTCGGCTATAAAGAAAACAAAGCAATAAGAGGTGCGACTTACCGCTGGAGGGGGTTGGCGCACGAGTACGGCTGCTTGCCGAACTGCCAGTCTTCCCCGAGCTCGTAGTTGGCGATGTGGTTCACCATGTTCGCCACCTCCGAGCGGGGCATCTCCCTGGTGCACATCCGACTCGGGTCCCGGTGGTCGCTCATCTGACTGATCAGATGAGGCCGGCCTTGGAAAGGGAGGACTCGGCGCGCCAGGAAGGCGGTTAGCAAGTCGGCCCCAACCAGGCCCTCCGACTGCGTCAGGACCCGGAGTCGCGCCACGGCGGCGGTTCCGGCGGGAGTCAACGTCTTGACTCGATGAGACCAGCTGGGGAGCCTCCCAGCCGGCGCGCCGGCTTCGTAAGGCAGCAGATTGACCTAGTCGTCGTCTGCGGCGACGTTCTTCATGTAGAAGTAAGAGCGTTGCCACATCTTCACCGACTTAATCGGCGGGATGGAGGGGAATGGATTGTCGGCCGTCGATCGCCGCATCGTGATGAAGGCACCGCATTGAGCCGGCACGCCGGCGACGTGCGCGTCGAGCTTGGATGAGAAGAATTCTCCCCACAGCTCGATGGTGGGGAGAACGCCGAGAAAGCCTTCACACAGGGTGGCGAAGGCGGCCAGCAGCACCACCGTGTTTGGAGTGAGGTGGTGCGGCTGGAGCCCGTGAAACTCCAAGAAGGAGCGGAAGAAGCCGCTCGCCGGCAGCCCCAGGCCACGCATGAGGTGCGAGCGGAAGATGACCTGCTCGCCCTCCTCCGGCGCCGGTGATATCTCCCTCGCCGGCGCAGTGCGGGCTCGCACGAGGTGTGCACCAGGGAGGCGGCGCGTCTTGCGGAGGAATTCGATGAGGTCATCGTCTACCTCCAAGACGTCCCACACGCCGGAGCGCACGGCCGAAGCCGCGGTGGCGGAGGAAGAGCTCATCACTGTTGGCGCGGTGTGGTTCTGCTCACCAGCGGCAAGAAGATGGAAAGGAGGAGAGGAGGCAAGAGGAGGCGGGGAGCAGGGAAGATGGGCGCGCGTGCTTTGCCGCTCCACTCCCCCCCGCCTACTTATAGCCTTGAAGGCTGAGAAGCCGATGGGGCGGGCGTGGGATTAACTACGCACAGGACCCCACGCCCCCCACGATTTACCCCAGGAAGTTACTGCATGCAGTAACGACGTGGGAAACCCAACCGTCCGCACGGGCGCAACGGATCCATTCGCGTGCCGAGGCGCGATAGTGGCGGGCCCCGCCTGACGGCCTGTCCCGTCGCGCGCGTGGGCAAGCAGACCGTCCTCGCCGCGTGGCGCCGCGCGATAGGACCGCGGCGGGCGGCCGCGGGGAAGCGTATCAGGCACGCCGCCTGGTCTCCCACCATGGCTTTCGAACTCTTTTACGGTGCAAGACGGCCCTCTGCGGGTCCGACTTCGAATAATCGGCACGAAGCAAGACGGCAAGCGAAGCCGAGATCCCACCATCGGAGGAATGAAACTGTTGAGGCCCACGACGTATCACTCTCGGAGCCTCACCAGCTTCGGGGACTACTGTTGGAGTAATGGGCCACGGGTAGGCTAAACCGAGCCCCAGAACCTTTCAAGACATCGGGGCAGGCTACACCCCTCAAGCTGAGTCCTAGAGGCGACTCCAAGATAAGCCGAGTCCCAAAGGAAACTCCAAGATCGGCCGAGTCCCAGAGGCGACTCCAAGATAAGCCGAGTCCGAGAGGCAACTCCAAGATCGTCCGAGTCCCGGAGGCGACTCCAAGATAAGCCAAGTCCCAGAGGCAACTCCAAGATTGGGCGACTCATGGCCGGTGACTCCAAGAGAAGCCGGCTATGGAGAGTCGGCCTACGACTCCATCCGTCACCTACCCTCGCCATGATAGGCGAGGCGCGGTATGGCCATGGCATGGCCGTCACCCCTGCTTGCGAGGGGCTGGCATGGCTACAGTGTGCCGTATCACTGGAGATCTCCAGCGTGGCACGACACTGTTGCCATGCCTGCCCTGACCTCAGCCACAGTGGGCGGCGCACTGTGGCCACGACGGCCTACCTGTACGACTTAGAGACGGCGGACCCGCCCGTCAGTGAGAACATGGAAGACGGCGGATACGCCCCGAAGGCGGCCCTGTGGGAGTCGGCTCCCTAGAGTCAGCCGGCCTCTCCCACGGGCCCCACGCGCCATTAACCAGACAAGACGGGGAGTGGCGACAGTGATCACCCGATAGACGGCGGCACTGTTGCCATGACCCCATGACCAAGCCTGGGTCATGAGAAGCACGGCTACAGTACCGGTCTCGTCGGCGGGGCCCACCAGTCGGCGGGCCCCAGCAGTCCCCGGAGATCCCCGAAGCTGGGTAAGATCCACCGGCGTGCATGTCTTCGCCTCATTCTGTTTCCTAGCACCGGCGACGTTCTACTCGCTCCCACCATGATAAGCCATCCTTTGGCATATGTCGCACCCAACCTCCGACAGTGGTGGATGCAGCAGAGTTCCGGCAGGGCTTCGCCAAGCGACTACGGGAGGAGGAGGTGTAGCAAGGGGGAAGGGAGGCGCCAATACTTCAAGGTGCGGCTGCCCTCCCTCCCCTCCACTATATATTGGGGCCAGGGGGCGCATGCCCCCTTGGAGATCCCACCTAGAGGGGGGGAGGCCCCCGGGGGCAATGACCCCCTTAGGGTTTCCAACCAGGGGGGGCATGCCCCCTCGTGGGGGGGGGCAACGGCCCCCTATGGCTTCCAACCCTAGGCGCCTTGGGCCCTTGGGTGGGGCGCACCAGCCCACCAGGGTCTGGTTCCCACGCCACTTCAGCCCATGGGGCCCTCCGGGATAGGTGGCCCCACCCGGTGGACACCCGGGACCCTTCCGGTGGTCCCGGTACAATACCAGTGACCCCCGAAACTTTCCCGGTGGCCGAAACTGGACTTCCTATATATAAATCTTTACCTCATGACCATTCCGGAACTCCTCGAGACGTCCGGGATCTCATCCGGGACTCTGAACAACTTTCGGTTTGCCGCATACTCATATCTCTACAACCCTAGCGTCACCGAACCTTAAGTGTGTAGACCCTACGGGTTCGGGAGACACGTAGACATGACCAAGACGACTCTCCTGTCAATAACCAACAGCGGGATCTGGATACCCATGTTGGCTCCTACATGGTCCTCGATGATCTCATCGGATGAACCACGATGTCGAGGATTCAAGCAACCCCGTATACAATTCCCTTTGTCAATCGGTATTTTACTTGCCCGAGATCCGATCGTCGGTATCCCAATACCTCGTTCAATCTCGTTACCGGCAAGTCACTTTGCTCGTACCGTAATGCATGATCCCGTGACCAGACACTTGGTCACTTTGAGCTCATTATGATGATGCATTACCGAGTGGGCCCAGAGATACCTCTCCGTCATACGGAGTGACAAATCCCAGTCTCGATCCGTGTCAACCCAACAGACACTTTCGGAGATACTTGTAGTGCACCTTTATAGTCACCCAGTTACGTTGTGACGTTTGGTACACCCAAAGCACTCCTACGGTATCCGGGAGTTACACGGTCTCATGGTCTAAGGAAAAGATACTTGACATTGGAAAAGCTCTAGAAAACGAACTACACGGTCTTGTGCTATGCTTAGGATTGGGTATTGTCCATCACATCATTCTCCTAATGATGTGATCCCGTTATCAATGACATCTAATGTCCATAGTCAGGAAACCATGACTATCTATTGATCAACGAGCTAGTCAACTAGAGGCTCACTAGGGACATATTGTGATCTACGTATTCACACGTGTATTACGATTTCCGGATAATACAATTATAGCATGAATAAAAGACAATTATCATGAACAAGGAAATATAATAATAATACTTTTATTATTGCCTCTAGGGCATATTTCCAACAGGTATGACGTCAGAATAGGTTAAGTCCTAATCCGAGTTTGACTCTACATGTAACCCGCCCCTTCAACTTATATAAGGAGGGGCGGGGCACCCCAAGAGGGGGAAGAGGAAAATAATCTTTAAGTCTAGACACAACTAGGAGAGCCGGCGATACAGCAACTCCCTCGTGAAGATAATAAGACCTAGCCGCAAACAGCTTGTAGGGTTGTTACCGAATGATGTTTCCCGGGGCCTAAAGCTGTCTAAACCCTTGTCTTGTGTTGCGTCTCTCGATTCTGATCAACCCCTCTCAAGCTACCACATGGATGCGTTGGCCTCATGACTAAGTCCTCGTACTAAGGACATCTGCCATGACAGTTCCACGACAAACCCCTTGAACTTACCGTAAACCCTTAGCGACAAGTCGAGCTTTATAGACGGTGATATTACCATCAGCGTCTGTCTTCTTCTTAAAGATCCATTTATTCTCAATTGCTTGCCGACCATCGGGAAGTCCACTGATACGTCTCCAACGTATCTACTTTTCCAAACACTTTTGCCCTTGTTTTGGACTCTAACTTGCATGATTTGAATGAAACTAACACGGATTGACGCTGTTTTCAGCAGAACTGCTACGATGTTCTTTCATGTGCAGAAAACAAAAGTTCTCGGAATGTCCTGAAAATCCTCGGAGGCACTTTTTGGAAAATATAAAAAATACTGGAGAAAGAATCAATACCAGGGGGCCCCCACCCTGTCCACGAGGGTGGGGCGCGCCCTCCCCCCTGAGCGCACCCCCCTGTCTCGTGGGCCCCTCAGGCTCTGCCGACCTCAACTCCAACTCCATATATTCCGTCCCGCGGAGAAAAAAATCAGAGAGAAAGTTTCATCACGTTTTACGATATGGAGCCGCCGGCAAGCCCTAATCTCTCTCGGGAGGGCTAATCTGGAGTCCATTCGGGGCTCCAGACAGGGGGATTCGTCGCCGTCGTCATCATCAACCATCCTCCATCACCAATTTCATGATGCTCACCGCCGTGCGTGACTAATTCCATTGTAGGCTTGCTGGATGGTGATGGGTTGGATGAGATTTACCATGTAATCAAGTTAGTTTTGTTAGGGTTTGATCCCTAGTATCCACTATGTTCTGAGATTGATGTTGCTATGACTTTGCTACGCTTAATGCTTGTCACTAGGGCCCGAGTGCCATGATTTCAGATCTTAACCTATTATGTTTTCATGAATATATGTGTGTTCTTGATCCTATCTTGCAAGTCTATAGTCACCTATTATGTGTTATGATCCAACAACCCTGTAGTGACAATAATCGGGATACTTCTCGGTGATGACCGTAGTTTGAGGAGTTCATGTATTCACTGTGTGCTAATGCTTTGTTCCGGTTCTCTATTAAAAGGAGGCCTTAATATCCCTTAGTTTCCGCTAGGAGCCTGCTGCCACGGGAGGGTAGGACAAAAGATGTCATGCAAGTTCTTTTCCATAAGCACGTATGACTATTTACGGAATACATGCCTACATTACATTGATGAATTGGAGCTAGTTTTGTGTCACCCTATGTTATAGCTATTACATGAGGAATCGCATCCGACATAATTATCCATCACTGATCCAATGCCTATGAGCTTTTCCCATCTTCTGCTTTGCTTATTTACTTTTCCGTTGCTATTGTTAGAATTACTACAAAACCCAAAAACATTACTTTTGCTACCGTTACCTTTATTATCATATTACTTTGCTACTAAATACTTTGCTGCAGATACTAAGTTATCCAGGTGTGGTTGAATTGAGAACTCAACTGCTAATACTCAAGAATATTCTTTGGCTCCCCTTTTGTCGAATCAATAAATTTGGGTTGAATACTTTACCCTCGAAAGTTGTTGCGATCCCCTACACTCGTGGGTTATCAAGACTAATTTCTGGCACCGTTGCTGGCGAGCATAGCTCTATTCTCTGAGTCACTTGGGATTTATATCTGTTGATCACTATGAAGAACTTGAAAGACACTAAAACTACGATCTATCCCTCAACTACGAGGGGAGGTAAGGAACTGCCATCTAGCTCTGCATTAGATTCTCCTTCTGTTATGAGTAAGTTTGCGACACCTAAACCTGCTACTGCTATGAATTCTGATATGTCGCATGTTATTGATGATGCCACTTCTGCTATGCACGATACTTATGATGAAACTACTTATTAGGTGAATTTCTTGATGAACAACTTGCTAGGGCTAGAGAGAACAAAATTATTGAACATGCTATTATTGATGATAGTGATGATGAAGGTTCTCCGAATGATTATGAATTGCTTGTTGTTCCTGAGGGTTATGTTATGAATGAAGAAGCTGCTAGAGCTATCTTTGCTTGCAATGATAGATATGACCTTAAAAAGTTATTAGCTAAATGGAAGCAGCAGTCTCTTAATGCTAGAATGAAACCTGGCCCTGCTTTTGTGTGACGCCCCGAGACTGACGCTCCAGATGCCTTCCTTGTATTCCGAGATTCGTCGTGTGATTTGTTTTGTTCGTTACATTCATCCTTGCATCATGTGCATTGCATCATGTCATCATGCCAGCATGTCATTTAATTTTTTATAACTCTTCTAAATAAATTGTATGGATTTTTTTCGATCCATTTAAATCGAGGGATATTCACAATGGTGATTTCTCTTTATAACATATCCTCCCAATATTAGGGAGCTGTAATAAAATATTCCATTTATTTGGAAGCCGCCGCAACAAACTTGCATTATAAATCCCTCTCGTTTCTAAACTATTTTTGCATCCATGATCTTTTCCCCGCATGGCCCATTTCAAGTTGTGGCACTTTGGCAATATACCAAGTGGCTACTTGTTAATTTTCAGATCAATTAGAAAATATTTGGACCCACAAATATTTTCTTTTATCTTCCTCTTCCTCTCCTTTTTTTTCTTTCTGAACAATGGAGATAAGTTCAACAATCTCCAACTGGGTCGGCCTTTTTCCTTCCTTCTCCTCGGCCCACTTCTTTTGCCAAGCCGGCCCAGCCAGCCCACCTAAAACCCCTCCTAACCCTAGCCGATCGATCCCCTCTCCCCTGCCCGATTACCATCTCCATCCCCTCGCTCCCTCGTCCTTCTACTCCGCCGCCACACACACACACGCTCACAGCCAGTGCCGCTGGAGCTCCATCCCCGCGCCCGATCTGCTACAAGCCGCGCCACCGGCTAAGTCCCTCGACCCACTGACCAGAGCCGCCTCCTCTGCGCCCCGTTGACCCGCGCCCGTCCGCCTCGGAGCCGGCCTCCACCGCCTCCTCCCTCACCTGCGGCCTCCTCCTCGTCGCCTCCGCGCCACCAGCCAGCCACCGGAGCCGCCGCCGCCACCGGATCTGGCTATGCCTCGCCAGGGTCCTCCCCTGCCGTGCCTCGGTCCCTGCTAGAGCTCCTCTGCCCGTCATAGTCAGGAACTGGAGCTCCTTGCCGCATCGCTGTTGTGCCCCGTCGCCGTTTCGGCCAGCAAGTCCAGGCCGCCGAGCTTGCCTGGGCCGCACGACCATGGTACCGCCGGCCTCCATGGTTTGCCGCGCCCTGCTTCTCCTCCTGTGCCGCGCCTCCTTCCTCTCCGCCTCTCCAAGCAGCGCCCTTGCTGGCCAGAGTTCATGCTGCCGCCTTCGTCGTTCGAGGCCAGCGCCTTGCTTCTGTTTTGAACCAGGGGCCGACGCCTCCATCACTCGTCGTCTTCGGTTGCTGCCCCTTCACGGCTAGCGCACACAAGAGCTCCACCCACCTTGCTGCCCTGCTGGCCTCATCGCCCCTCTCGTTGCTGCCAAGACTCGGCAACCAGGGAAGCCCAAGGATGCCTTCGTGGATTTCACCAAGATCCTCTCCGACAAACGCACGACTACTTCCACGACGATGCGAGTACAAGTACCCTCTTCGTGGTTTTCGCCAAGTACCACAACTACCCTCGAGGACATTTGGTTCCGTCAAGTTCGACTACAACGTGTGTACAACTACCGCCGACTTGTACGACTACAAAACGAGAACGACTACTTCCACGACGTCCGTGAACCACTACCGTCGCCCCGAAGATGTTGGATTAGTCAAGTACCTCTCCGAGACGAACGTGTACAACTACCGTCGCCGTGAACGACTACTTCCCCCTATGACCCGTGAACGACTACTTCCCTCGACGTTTTTGAACCGCCCCGAAATGCACGCTTCGAAGGTATAACCCCGAGATGACCGCCCGTGAACGAATGCTTGTGTGTTGTATGAGATGCTCGAGTTGTTGCACCGTGATCGAATTGTCTTTGCACGTTCCTCGTTTTCCATGCCACCGTCCCGTGGGAACCCGGAATTCGGGAGCACCCCACCATCCTTGCATGACTCGCTCCTGCTCACTTCCTTTTGCACCGGTATCTCGGTGAGCTACCGAGTTTGTTATGTTGCCGTGGCATCATTTTCGGATTCGTTGCCGTGGCGCCCGTTTTGTTCCGCCATGGTGACCAAATGCTTCATAACATGCTCATGTCAACATTTTCATAAAAAATTGCATAAACCTTGACTATGTCATCCGCATCATGTTAACAACATTTAAATGGTTAAAACTGTGTTCGCATTAAATTGCTAAATGACATATGGGGATTTTCCGGAATTGTTGTTTGTTGTTTCCGGCCTCATTTAAATTGCCTAGCTAGGTAGTTTTATTATGCTTCACCTCTTGCCATGTTTAACAACATTTAATATTGTTTGGTAGCTTAAACGAGATTAAACTAAATAAGTGATGTGGTGTTTTGTCAATATGCAACTCGTTGCATATTGAGCTCCACTTAACTTGTAGTATTGTTTGTTGCACTTTGCCATGCCATGCCTCATTAAACCGGACATGCATCATACTTGTTTGTGCATCATGCCATGCTTATGTGATGGTTGTTTACCGCGTTGTTTGCTTCTTTCCGGTTTGCTTCTCTCGTTAGCTTCGGTTTCATTCCGGAGTTGTGAGGATTCGTTCGACTACGTTCGTTTGTCTTCTTCATGGATTCGTTCTTCTTCCTTGCGGGATTTCAGGCAAGATGACCATTACCCTCGATATCACTTCTATCTTTGCTTGCTAGTTGCTCCGTTCTATCGCTATGCTGCGCTACCTATCACTTGTTTACCATGCCTCCCATATTGACATGTTAGCCTCTAACCTTTTTTCACCCTTCCTAGCAAACCGTTGCTTGGCTATGTTACCGCTTTGCTCAGCCCCTCTTATAGCGTTGTTAGTTGCAGCTGAAGTTGAAGATTGCTCCATGATGGACAGGATTATGTTGGGATATCACAATATCTCTTATTTAATTAATGCATCTATATATTTGGTAAAGGGTGGAAGACTCGGCCTTATGCCTGGTGTTTTGTTCCACTCTTGCCGCCCTAGTTTCCGTCATATCGGTGTTATGTTCCCGGATTTTGCGTTCCTTACGCGGTTGGGTGATTTATGGGACCCCCTTGACAGTTCGCTTTGAACAAAACTCCTCCAGCAAGGCCCAACATTGGTTTTAACATTTGCCACCTCAGCCTTTTTCCCTTGGGTTCTGCAGACTCAAGGGTCATCTTTATTTACCCCCCCCCCCCCGGGCCAGTGCTCCTCCGAGTGTTAGTCCAAACTAGAGCCCTTTGCAGCGCCACCTCAAGGAAACTTGAGGTCTGGTTTTGGTTGTACAGATTGCACATCCGTTGTGCCCTGAGAACGAGATATGTGCAGCTCCTATCGGGATTTGTCAGCACAGCGGGAAGCTTTGCTGGTCTTGGTTTACCATTGTCGAAATGTCTTGTAAACCGGGATTCTGAGTCTGATCGGGTCTTCCTGGGAGAAGGTATATCCTTCGTTGATCGCGAGAGCTTATCATGGGCTAAGTTGGGACACCCCTGCAGGGTATAAACTTTCGAAAGCCGTGTCTGCGGTTATAGGCAGATGGGAATTTGTTAATGTCCGGTTGTAGATAACTTGACATCAGATCTGATTTAAAACGCATCAACCATGTGTGTAGCCATGATGGTCTCTTCTCGGCAGAGTCCGGGAAGTGAACATGGTTTTGGGTTATGTTTGACGTAAGTAGGAGTTCAGGATCACTTCTTGATCATTGCTAGCTTCACGACCGTTCCGTTTGCTCTCTTCTCGCTCTTATTTGCGTATGCCAGCCATCATATATGCTTAGTCGCTACTGCAACCTCATCACTTTACCCTTTCCTTTCCCATAAGCTTAAATAGTCTTGATCTCGCGGGTTTTCAGATTGCTGAGTCCTCGTGACTCACCAGATACTATCACAACAGTTGCAGGTGCCGATGATACCAGTGCAGGCGATGCAACCAAGCTCATATGGGAGCTCAACGAAGACCTTGGTCGTTGCTATGTTTCATTTCATGTTGATTAGTAGTGGAGCCCAGTTGGGACGATCGGGGATCAAGCAGTTGGGTTATCTTCTTTTCTTTTGGCTTCGTCCGTAGTCGGACTATATGTGTGTGTACTCTGAATGATGCATGATTTATTATATGTTCATTGTGTGAAGTGCGATTGTAAGCCAACTCTTTATCCCATTCTTGTTCATTACATGGGAATGTGTGAAGATGACCCTTCTTGCGACTAAACCACAATGCGGTTATGCCTCTAAGTCGTGCTTCGACACGTGGGAGATATAGCCGCATCGTGGGTGTTACAAGTTGGTAATCAGAGCCATCCCCGACTTAGGAGCCCCCTGCTTGATTGTTTGCTGGCGTTGTTGAGTCTAGAACAAAAAAATGTTTTGAGTGTTAGGATTATATATATCGGAGAGTAGGATTCTTTTTACTCCTCAGTCCCTTCGTCGCTCTAGTGAGGTCTCCTGACGTAGATGTTTTGACTTTCCTCTCCTCAAATTTCACTAAAATTTTTAGGATCACGCGGGTATCTTGGAATCGTTCCGATGGTTTTGTGACGAGAACATTGTTCTTGGTGCCTCCTGTCTTTTCTGTGGCATTGACCCGGGGAGTTGAGCTCCGAGGTGTTGTCGTCATAATTTTATCATTGCAGTTCTGGAATACCTGAGTTTTGCCAACATCGAAAATCTCTTTTATGCAGTTGTTGGTGAGATAACCTCGATGCCACCCAGTACTGGGGCGGGAGTTCGGGAGTATTGCCATAACTCGTATAACGGATGCTTTTCGAAGGTTGAGGTACGCGATTTCCAAAGGTTTCTTGGTTATGTGTTGACGGATGGATACAGCTTGGATGTAGGTATTGTTAGTTTGGGTGAGATATATATTGCTTCCCCTGTATCCCCAACACCAGATTGCATAACCAGAAAGTTTCGGGAGTTTTATAGGTGCGAATTCAAGTAGCTCCTAGAATATCTTTTCGACAGATGCATGATATGAGATTGGGGTTCGACGTCTAGTGGTCCGCCTATCCACGGTCGTTTTTACAGTGGTCTCGTTGTGTCTTAAAGAACCCTTGGCTATGCTGGTTAGGGGACACTTCGTATGTCATGTGCATTGCCTTGTACATGATGGTGTTGTACACTCGAGCCCGTGTGGGCCCCACCACGAAAACTTTGGACGAAATCTCTATCATATGTTTGTTCCGGCTTATTCTGCAAGCCAAATCCTTTGTTTTTCTTTTGAGTTGTGGTATTCGAGTTGCTTCGATGTCAAGTGTTGATACCTTTCCTAAATGGTTTTCTCATATTGCTATGTGAATACTAATCCTTCTTGATCATCGAGGTCGTCATGTTAATTCTTTTCCAACCGGCGTGCTTCTCCTCAAGTGGATCCGATCATCTCAACATCCGCAAGATCAATTCTAAGTTTTCTCAACGGTGTTTGTTTCATCTGTCCCAAGTTGTCTTTGTTTTCCCGCCCTCCCACCCTTTTTTCTTCAAGGACTCAGATTTCTTAATCGGGTATCCATTTTATTGATGGCAAGTATCTCCATTCTTTTCCGTCAATGTTCTTATCCGGTTATTCTCAAGAAGATACTAACAGAGCTTCAAGTTCATTATTCTTCGTCTCTTTTCTTTTCCGGTGGATTAATTTCAAGTTTCGATGTTGATCATATCTCTTCCTTTTGGTTCACATATGTTCCCCATGTGGATTTCTTATCCAAGGCTCTCTTATTCATTCACCTTGCCCAGTTCATATCCGGAGTGCTCAAGATATCTCAGAAAATTCGTGTTTCCATTCTCAATCCATTCAAGTTATTTTGAGGTTGTTAGCTCATTCAAGTCATTTAATTCAACCGGCGCAATCCCCCCTTTCAATCAATCGTTCAACGGTCTTTTCCTTTTGAGTGGGCCCTAACCCACAGGTCTTTTCCCAGGATCTTACCTAACTCTTCTAATTATCAGGAGCGATTCTCACATTCATTTCCAAGTTTGACGTAAGAATGAATTTTCATCAGTCATATTCTTTCTCCAAGATCGCTTTCAAAATATTTTCAGCGTTGGTTCATCATTTCTATTCTTCTTTGTTCCGAAGTGCCTCAACAATTTTGGTGGTTCTTGTCATCATTCTCAACATTTGAAGACCGAAGAAGGATTTCTCTTAAATCTTGCTCCATTCTCTTCAAGATTCATTGTTCTAGCTTGATGCCATCCTCTCATAATTGTTTTCGATTGTGATAATTCTTTTCACCTTCTGACGCATTTCATGAGTTTCTTTCCTTTCTCGATCATCTGAAGGTCATCATGTCACAATTCTTCATTCTCAGCGTGTAGCTATCATTCTCCAAATCTTACCAGTGAATCATTCAAATACCCTCTAATCAGTTCATGATCTCTTTGTTCTCTTGTATCTAAATCCCCTTTAAGTATCTTCTTTCGTTTTCTAATTATCCCCGGTGAGTTGTGCCTTTGCTACGTTCGTTTTCTATTCTTACGGTGGTTCGTTCAAGATTTCACTTCCTTCGTTATCATATCAAATATTCGTTGTTTCCAAATTCCACCGGTGGTTCCATCAATACCTTCTCAAGTTCGCGCTATACCTCTCTTAATTCTTTCTACGAGAATAATTAGTATGCCAAATCCGTTGCTTGTCATCTATTTAAATTGGTGAAGGATACGCATAACGTAATTCTTATTATTGTTTCATCCAAGTGATTTAGTTTCTTCTTTTCAGAGTTGTTCATCATATCTCATTCTCGGTTTCAAGTTATTCATCTTTCTTGTTCGGAGTTCAAAGTTTACTCATTTTGTAGCTCCATCTAAATCATTGCAAGGCTTAAATTCTGGTTCTCTTCAACCTCCAATTCTTCTTCATAATCACTTTCATTACCAGAGTTCTTCATGGAGGCTCTACATGGTGGTTCGTCAAGGATTCTTTGCATTCTCCAATTGTACTTCAAGATTTCTCTCGAAGCTAAGATCCGCCAAGCTATACTCTAAAAATAAACATGGTGCTCAACACATGTTTTGTTTTGAAGAGCTCAAGTATTCTTCATCTTGCATTCCAAAGTGCAATTCTTTCTACCTTATCTTTTGAGATGGTGTTATGTCACTCTTGACAATTTCCTTCATGTTTCATGATTCATATGTTGTCAAGAATGAGGTATTTTAAATCCATCAATCTCTTCGTTGGAGTTATCTTGTGTCATATTTCACCTAAAGCCTTTCCCTAAGAAATGTTGCTATTTGTGGTGCTTATCAATGATTCGAGTTTTCTCCTATCCTCTCGGCGAAAGCAATTTTCATCTCTTCGTTGATCTCAAGCAAGCAATTGTTTCCGTTAGTGGCCGGTTGTCACCTCATCATTTTGAGATGTTTGCCATAAGCCCACAACAAGCTTGTGCTTTTCGTTGTTGATTTTCCAACAACTCCGTTCAATTCTTCTTTGCAAGGATATTTTCCAAGCTCATTTGTGGCAGAAGTTATCATTTGCTTCACCATTCTGTTATTCCAATGATCTATCTTCTATTATTTCTTCCGGGGGCATTGTGATGTTGTTCTCTTCACTCATCTTCTCGTATTGAGGATCGTGGTCTTTTCGTGCTTATCCATTTAACCGGAGTGTTGTGTCATCTCTTCAAGTTCTTTTCATCTTATCAAGTTTTGCCTCTCTTTTCTACCGGATTGCTGTCTGAAATCCTTCTTACCCATTGTGCCATTCTTTCAATAGTTCCGGAGGCAGTATGTTGTTGATTTCATCAAGTATCATCCCATCTTCTCAAGTTCATGTTCTATTCCTTCCATGTTCAACCGGGGTGCTTCCCGAATTCTTCCTCTCTCATCTTGTTTTAACCAGAGTGGTTCCAATTCCTTCTTGTCCATTGTACTCGTCATTCATCGCTTTGCATCCTTCAAGGTTCACATGGTGTTCCTTGCTTCTCTTTTCTCCTGGAATGCTCTCAATTTCGTTCAACTCTATTGTGTTATTCTTTCAGGTTTTCAACCTCTCAAGGTTCTTTGGTTTCACTTATTTGTCGAAGAAGCAACTTTGTCTTACCTCTTCCTCTTCCGTTTCTCTCTGGTGCCATCCTAGATCTCGGGACGAGATCCTCTCGTAGTGGTGGAGTGTTGTGACGCCCCGAGACCGACGCTCCAGATGCCTTCCTTGTATTCCGAGATTCGTCGTGTGATTTGTTTTGTTCGTTGCATTCATCCTTGCATCATGTGCATTGCATCATGTCATCATGCCAGCATGTCATTTAATTTTTTATAACTGTTCTAAATAAATTGTATGGATTTTTTTCGATCCATTTAAATCGAGGGATATTCACAATGGTGATTTCTCTTTATAACATATCATCCCAATATTAGGGAGCTGTAATAAAATATTCCATTTATTTGGAAGCCGCCGCAACAAACTTGCATTATAAATCACTCTCGTTTCTAAACTATTTTTGCATCCATGATCTTTTCCCCGCATGGCCCATTTCAAGTTGTGGCACTTTGGCAATATGCCAAGTGGCTACTTGTTAATTTTCAGCTCAATTAGAAAATATTTGGACCCACAAATATTTTCTTTTATCTTCCTCTTCCTCTCCTTTTTTTTCTTTCTGAACAATGGAGATAAGTTCAACAATCTCCAACTGGGTCGGCCTTTTTCCTTCCTTCTCCTCGGCCCACTTCTTTTGCCAAGCCGGCCCAGCCAGCCCACCTAAAACCCCTCCTAACCCTAGCCGATCGATCCCCTCTCCCCTGCCCGATTCCCATCTCCATCCCCTCGCTCCCTCGTCCTTCTACTCCGCTGCCACACACACACACGCTCACAGCCAGCGCCGCTGGAGCTCCATCTCCGCGCCTGATCTGCTACAAGACGCGCCGCCGGCCAAGTCCCTCGACCCACCGACCAGAGCCGCCTCCTCTGCGCCCCGTTGACCCGCGCCCATCCGCCTTGGAGCCGGCCTCCACCGCCTCCTCCCTCACCTGCGGCCTCCTCCTCGTCGCCTCCACGCCACCAGCCAGCCACCGGAGCCGCCGCCGCCACCGGATCTGGCTGTGCCTCGCCAGGGTCCTCCGCTGCCGCGCCTCGGTCCCTGCTAGAGCTCCTCTGCCCGTCATAGTCAAGAGCTGGAGCTCCTTGCCGCATCGTTGTTGTGCCCCGTCGCCGCTTCAGCCAGCAAGTCCAGGCCGCCGAGCTCGCCTGGGCCGCACGACTATGGCACCG
The DNA here is from genome assembly GCF_018294505.1 of Triticum aestivum. Taxonomy (NCBI): domain Eukaryota; kingdom Viridiplantae; phylum Streptophyta; class Magnoliopsida; order Poales; family Poaceae; genus Triticum; species Triticum aestivum. The sequence goes on along the minus strand of NC_057810.1, from coordinate 529,814,932 downwards.
CTGGCCTCCATGGTTTGCCGCGCCCTGCTTCTCCTCCCGCGCCGCGCCTCCTTCCTCTCTGCCTCCACAAGCAGCGCCCTCGCCGGCCAGAGTTCCTGCTGCCGCCTTCGTCGTTCGAGGCCAGCGCCTTGCTTCTGTTTTGAATCAGGCCGACGCCTCCATCGCTCGTCGTCTTCGGTTGCTGCCCCTTCACGGCCAGCGCACACAAGAGCTCCACCCACCTTGCTGCCCTACTGGCCTCATCGCCCCTCTCGTTGCTGCCAAGACTCGGCAACCAGGGAAGCCCAAGGACGCCTTCGTGGATTTCGCTAAGATCCTCTCCGACAAACGCACGACTACTTCCACGATGATGCGAGTACAAGTACCCTCTTCGTGGTTTTCGCCAAGTACCACGACTACCCTCGAGGACATTTGGTTCCGTCAAGTTCGACTACAACGTGTGTACAACTACCGCCAACATGTACGACTATGAAACGAGAACGACTACTTCCACGACGTCCGTGAACCACTACCATCGCCCCGAAGATGTTGGATTCGTCAAGTACCTCTCCGAGACGAACGTGTACAACTACCGTCGACGTGAACGACTACTTCCCCCTACGACCCGTGAATGACTACTTCCCTTGACGTTTTTGAACCGCCCCGAAATGCACGCTTCGAAGGTATAACCCCGAGATGACCGCCCGTGAAGGAATGCTTGTGTGTTGTATGAGATGCTCGAGTTGTTGCACCGTGATCGAATTGTCTCTGCACGTTCCTCGTTTGCAATGACACCGTCCCGTGGGAACCCGGAATTCAGGAGCTCCCCACCATCCTTGCATGACTCACTCACGCTCACTTCCTTTTGCACCGGTATCTCCGTGAGCTACCGAAACTGTTATGTTGCCATGGCATCATTTTTGGATTCGTTGCCGTGGCGCCCGTTTTGTTCCGCCATGGTGACCAAATGCTTCATAACATGCTCATGTCAACATTTTCATAAAAAATTGCATAAACCTTGATTATGTCATTCGCATCATGTTAACAACATTTAAATGGTTAAAACGGTGTTTGCATTAAATTGCTAAATGACATATAGGGATTTTCTGGAATTGTTGTTTGTTGTTTCCGGCCTCATTTAAATTGCCTAGCTAGGTAGTTTTATTATGCTTCACCTCTTGCCATGTTTAACAACATTTAATATTGTTTGGTAGCTTAAACAAGATTAAACTAAATAAGTGATGTGGTGTTTTGTCAATATGCAACTCGTTGCATATTGAGCTCCACTTAACTTGTAGTATTGTTTGTTGCACTTTGCCATGCCATCCTCATTAAACCGGACATGCATCATACTTGTTTGTGCATCATGCCATGCTTATGTGATGGTTGTTTACCGCGTTGTTTGCTTCTTTCCGGTTTTCTTCTCTCGTTAGCTTCGTTTTCGTTCCGGAATTGTGAGGATTCGTTCGACTACGTTCGTTAGTCTTCTTCATGGACTTGTTCTTCTTCCTTGCGGGATTTCAGGCAAGATGACCATTACCCTTGATATCACTTCTATCTTTGCTTGCTAGTTGCTCCGTTCTATCGCTATGCTGCGCTACCTATCACTTGTTTACCATGCCTCCCATATTGACATGTCAGCCTCTAACCTTTTTTCACCCTTCCTAGCAAACCGTTGCTTGGCCATGTTACCGCTTTGCTCAGCCCCTCTTATAGCGTTGTTAGTTGCAGGTGAAGTTGAAGATTGCTCCATGATGGACAGGATTATGTTGGGATATCACAATATCTCTTATTTAATTAATGCATCTATATATTTGGTAAAAGGTGGAAGACTCGGCCTTATGCCTGGTGTTTTGTTCCACTCTTGCCGCCCTAGTTTCCGTCATACCGGTGTTATGTTCCTGGATTTTGCGTTCCTTACGCGGTTGGGTGATTTATGGGACCCCCTTGACAGCTCGCTTTGAATAAAACTCCTCCAGCAAGGCCCAACATTGGTTTTAACATTTTCCACCTAAGGCTTTTTCCCTTGGGTTCTGCAGACTCAAGGGTCATCTTTATTTACCCCCCCCCCCCCCGGGCCAGTGCTCCTCCGAGTGTTGGTCCAAACTAGAGCCCTTTGCAGCGCCACCTCAAGGAAACTTGAGGTCTGGTTTTAGTTGTACAGATTGCTCATCCGTTGTGCCCTGAGAACGAGATATGTGCAGCTCCTATCGGGATTTGTCGGCACAGCGGGAGGCTTTGCTGGTCTTGTTTTACCATTGTCGAAATGTCTTGTAAACCGGGATTCCAAGTCTGATCGGGTCTTCTTGGGAGAAGGTATATCCTTCGTTGATCGCGAGAGCTTATCATGGGCTAAGTTGGGACACCCCTGCAGGGTATAAACTTTCGAAAGCCGTGCCTGCGGTTATAGGCAGATGGGAATTTGTTAATGTCCGGTTGTAGATAACTTGACACCAGATCTGATTTAAAACGCATCAACCGTGTGTGTGTAGCCGTGATGGTCTCTTCTCGGCAGTCCGAGAAGTGAACACGGTTTTGGGTTATGTTTGACGTAAGTAGGAGTTCAGGATCACTTCTTGATCATTGCTAGCTTCACGACCGTTCCGTTTGCTCTCTTCTCACTCTTATTTGCGTATGTCAGCCACCATATATGCTTAGTCGCTGCTGCAACCTCATTACTTTACCCTTTCCTTTCCCACAAGCTTAAATAGTCTTGATCTCGTGGGTTTTGAGATTGCTGAGTCCTCGTGACTCACCAGATACTATCACAACAGTTGCAGGTGCCGATGATACCAGTGCAGGCGATGCAACCGAGCTCAAATGGGAGCTCAACGAAGACCTTGGTCGTTGCTATGTATCGTTTCATGTTGATCAGTAGTGGAGCCCAGTTGGGACGATCGGGGATCTAGCAGTTGGGTTATCTTCTTTTCTTTTGGCTTCGTCCGTAGTCGGACTATATGTGTGTGTACTCTGAATGATGCATGATTTATTATATGTTCATTGTGTGAAGTGGCGATTGTTAGCCAACTCTTTATCCCATTCTTGTTCATTACATGGGATTGTGTGAAGATGACCCTTCTTGCGACAAAACCACAATGCGGTTATGCCTCTAAGTCGTGCTTCGACACGTGGGAGATATAGCCGCATCGTGGGTGTTACATTTTGCTACTTCACCTATCTGTGTTACTGATAAGGATTATGAATTCTCTGTTGATCCTGAAATTATTACTTTGGTAGAATCTGATCCTTTTTATGGCCTTGAATCTGAAACTGTTGTGGCACATCTTACCAAGTTGAATGATATAGCTACCCTATTTACTCATAATGATAAATCTCGCTACTTTTATATCCTTAAGATATTTCCGTTCTCATTAAGGGGTGATGCTAAGACTTGCTATAATTCTCTTGCTCATGGTTGTGTGCGTAGTCCCCAGGATATGATTTATTACTTCTCTGCTAAATATTTCCCTGCTCATAAGAAATAAGCTGCCTTGTGGGAAATATATAATTTTGTGCAAATCAAAGAAGAGAGTCTCCCACAAGCTTGGGGGAGGCTTCTCCGATTACTAAATGCTTTGCCTGATCATCCTCTCAAGAAAAATGAAATACTTGATATCTTTTATAATGGACTAACCGATGCTTCCAAGGACTACTTGGATAGTTGTGTTGGTTGTGTTTTCACGGAAAGAACAGTCGATGAAGCTGAATTACTATTGAATAATATGTTGACTAACGAAAATAATTGGACTCTTCCTGAGCCAATTCCTGAAGCAATTCCTGAACCAATTGAGCCAACTGCTGAGCCTATTCCTAAACCCACTCCGAAGAAGAGAGGTGTTTTATTTCTCAGTCCTGAAGATATGCAAGAGGCAAAGAAATCAATGAAAGAAAAAGGTATTAGAGCTGAAGATGTTAAGAATTTACCACCTATTGAAGAAATACATGGTCTTAATATACCGCCTGTTGAAGAACCACATTGTCTTGATAACCCCACACAGGTAGTAAAGGTAAATTCTCTCTACAAATATGATAAAGTTGAAATCCCCACTACTAAATTTCATAGCCCATGCTTAGATGAATTTTATGACTTTATGGATAGAAAAGAAAGTTTTAATGCTTATGTTGGTAGAGAGTTAAAGAATAATACTTTCGAGATAGGATGCGTGAGTGATAATATGGCTAGAGTTAAAGGTATGTGCTTTGTGAAAGTCCTACTTAAGTGTCTTGATCTATCTCTATAGATTTTGATGCCCAATACGTAAGCAGCTTCACCGAAGTCTTTGATTGAAAAACTCTTGCTAAAATATCCTTTTATGCTTTCCAGCAATTCTATATCATTTCCAATCAATAATATGTCATCCACATATAATATTAGAAATCCTACAGTGCTCCCACTCACTTTCTTGTGGATACAAGCTTCTCAGTAAGTTTCTATAAAACCAAAAGCTTTGATCACCTCATCTAAGTGAATATTCCAACTCCGAAATGCTTGCACCAGTCCATAGATGAATCACAGGATCTTTCATACTTTGTTAGCATCCTTAGGATTGGCAAAACCTTTTAGTTGCATCATATACAACTCTTCCTTAAGAAACCCATTATGGAATGTCATTTTGACGTCCATTTGCCAGATCTCATAATCATAAAATGCGGAAATTGCTAACATAATTCTAAAAGACTTAAGCATCACGGTGAGAAAGTCTCATCGTTGTCAACCCTGTTGGGGATATACCCCGCGGTGTGACCCGGCCAGAGGTATGTCCCGGCTGGGACTTGGTGTTTCATTGGTGACCCGGCAGAAGGTAAGCCAGATTGTAAGCCGGCGGATAGTCAAGCCAGATTGTAAGTCGGCAAACAGTTAAGCCAGATTGTAAGCCCGCGAACAGATTATAAGCCGGCACATGATGAGCCGAAAGAAGGTAAACCAGATGATAAGCCTGCAGAAGGTAAGCCAGATGGTAAGCCGGCAGATGGTATGCCAGATTGTAAGCCAGATTGTAAGTCAGATTGTAAGCCGGTAGATGGTAAGCCAGATGGTAAGCCAGATTGTAAGTCAGATTGTAAGCCAGATTGTAAGTCAGATTGTAATCCAGACGTTAAGAAGCCCAAGACATTAAGAAGCCCATGGTAAGACGTCAGAATAGGTTAAGTCCTAATCCGAGTTTAACTCTACATGTAACCCGCCCCTTCAACTTATATAAGGAGGGGGGCACCGCAAGAGGGGAAGAGGAAAATAATCTTCAGGCTAGACACAACTAGGAGAGTCGGTGATATGGCGACTCCCTCGTGATGATAATAAGACCTAGCCACAAACAGCATGTAGGGTTGTTACCGGATGATGTTTCCCGGGGCCCGAAGCTGTCTAAACCCTTGTCTTGTGTTGCGTCTCTCAATTCTGATCGACCCCTCTCAAGCTACCACATGGATGTGTTGGCCTAACGACTAAGTCCTCACACTAAGGACATCTGTCGTAACAATTCCACGACAGTTGGCGCCCACCGTGGGGCCTACGCACGGTGGTGACGAGTTCTTGGAGGGATCTATCCTAGGGTTCGAGAAGCTTGCGATTTCGTGGGATGAGGAGCCGACAGGTTCATTGTTTTGTGATCTGGAACATGATTAACTTTGGAGCTAGTGTGTACAAGATTGAGATTAAGGAAATTTAGGGTTGCAGTTTCGATCAGCCGTCATGCCATGATTAGTTTGACTGCTTTCAAGTCGCCTAGACCGACATCGAGTCGCTAAGATGACGGATTTCTGAAAAAGATGTGTCAAATCAACCGATGAGTCGCCCTGTGAACCCACCTTCACCTCGAATCCGCCTTGGATTTTCCCACCGCGTTCACAATGAGTCGCTCACCGGACACCCTGCTCCGCGCCTTGCGTGGGTCATGACCGCCTTGGGGTGGGTCAAGCGGCTAAGCCGCCTCAGCATCGACCTCAAAATTTACTTGAATTGGAAGATGGAAGACAACGAGATTGCACTACAGCATCAAAAAATTCCAAGTACTGATGGAAAACAACCCCGGAGTGGATTGACTACGGGCTCGGACTCCCCTGTCGACCCGCATCATTGACCCGCCGAATCTGAGCAGGATGCTCACCTCTATCACTACGCCTTCGCCATCACCGGCACACCTCCAAGACTCCAGCCGTTCTGAATAGCCTCTACCTTTAGTTTGCCGCCTCGCAACTGCGGGTGCATCTTGCGCCGAGCCGTCCCGCGTCGAGTGGTCTCCGCCACTGCCGTGAGCCGCTGGCCGTCATTGTTGCCTACAAACCGTCGGCCATCATCGTTGCCTGCGAGCCGTCGGCCGTCATCTGAATCGCAGGTTGCGACCCTGCCGCTCCAAGACGCCCTACTCCCCCGTTGTTCTGGGCTGCCTGGCCCCGATTTGCCTCAAGACGCAATGGCCCTTTGCCTCAAATCGCCGTGGCCTCGGGCCAGATCTTATGTCGCATGCCCACTGGTGTCGTCTGCGCTTGAGCTCCTCCTCTGCTGGCTGCGCGTCGAGCTGCCATCGCTCCGCCCCGTGCCGCGAGCTTGAGTCGGCCTACCTCAACTGCAGGAGGGGCAAAGCCGTGAGCTGCCACGCCCTGGGAAAGTCACCTCCTCCGAATTGCCGCCGAGCTGCTCTAGAGCCGCCTTCGCCGTGATTCCAGAGTCGTATCCTGTAAGCGGACACTATGGACCCGTCCGCGCCTTGCCATCACCGCTGTCGTCGAGCCGCCGTGCTGCTGAGCCGCTCCGGCTTTTCCACTCATCGTCGGGCGCACGGTCATCGCCACAATCAAAGGTCACCTCCATGCCCTGAGCTGCCCTTGCCGAGCTGCTCCGCTGTTGGCGGCTGAGCCTTCTGGCCTTGAACCAGCCCCTGAGCTGCCGTTGCTATCGCTGTTGCGGGCCTCCCTCGTGGTGACCCACCACAGATTAAACCGCCACCTCGGCTGGGTCATCTCCAGTGCACCGGCCTCGAGTCGCCTTGCCACCCCTCGCACTGACTCCGTTGAGATCCGCAGCATAGGCCTCGTTGACGCACCTCTAGTGATGTTGCACCACAACTGGCCGCTTCTGCTCATAATCAGCAGCAACCACATTCTGCCTCTATCAAAACTGCCACTGTGCTCAGCCACTTCCGACTGAACTCCTGTAGCACTCGCCGCTTGCTCTGAAGCAAGCAAGCCCTACCGCAATGGATCGACCCGCCTAGCCGGGTCCTCTGCTTCCTCCAGCACGCCTCACTGGAGAGCCATGACAGCGGTCTATCGCCTCTACCGCGTTCCGGCGCATCCGATGTGAGCCACCATCGCTGCAGCATGTTCCTGCCGCCCGTGTCCTCTACTGAGCCGCCGTGGCCGCGTCCGAGTTGGCGTAGTTGCAGCCTGCTCCGGTTCACTCCAGCCGGCTCCTACGTCGTCTCCACATGGCCACGAGCCTTCCCGCACCCTGTTCCACCGACATCTCTGAGCCGGACCTACCCCTACCGTAGAACACTGAGTCGCTTCACATCAACCCGCTGATGCGGCCCGTAACTGTGTGACTCCGTGGGAGAGTTGCGGGTCTCCATCAAGTTGATGTTCTGAGCTGCTGACAAGTATTCTATGGCCTCAAGCCGCCCTGGGCTTGCCACAGCTTTCGACCCACCGTTCCACCTCCAACGCGAATGAGAGCCGCCCATGCCTTGAGCCTTTTCTGACCTCGCGTTGATCCACCCGAGAGCTGCTTCGTGGACCCCTCTGTTGTGAACCACCGCCCGGTCTTGAGCAGTTAAAGGGTTGGCCTAACCCAGTCCCACCATTGTCGTGGCTGACCTTCTTCTAGCGCCAAGAGTCGTTGTTCGCCGATCCATCGGCTTCACCTCGCCTTCAAGTTAAACTGGCGCATCTCCGCGGCCTCAAGGAACCACCGCTGGAGCCTCCTCTGTTTGTCTTTGCAGTACGGTTTCAAGGTGCCATTGCCAAGCCACATCGCTCCGGGTCGCCGAGCCGCACTACCGTTTAAAAGCTGCCGTCTGCTGGGACTGGCCTTGAGCCACCTCGCTGCTCACCTACACTTCAACCGCGAGTTGTCCTGCTGCTCTAAGACGTCGTTGCAAGCTCCACCTCTGTTATTGCGACCCTTCGTGGCCTAAATCGCCACCGAAATTACTGGAGATTATCTACAGATGTCATACATAAATCATCTACCATCCAGACAAATCAGGTGAAAGTTGTCCAATCATTTTTTATTGATACATTTTTATTTTCTTCGAGAAAAATTACTCTCGTTTGTGTAATTTCTTATGCAGAACAGTTCATCATTACAAAAGAGGCCATCAAGCTATGGCCCTTGCCTACACCAGATGGATCAATGACAAGGTCATTTATAACCCATCGAGATTCAACATATTCCAGCATTCCGCTGTTCAACTATAAGTTGGTTTATATCACGGTCAAATATGGAGAATCTCAAGCCAACTCCTGGAGTAGTCTTAAGACTCGGGGGCTACATGGACATAGCTCAGTAAATGTTGCCAGTTTAAAGGCCGTCAGAAAATTTCCGGCTCAAAATGAAGAATTCCGGTTTAAAATCTGGCTCAAGAGAAATTTGTCTCTCATAAAGTTTTGAAGCTCTCAATTTCCGGTTTAAAATTCTGGCTCAAGAAGAATTTATCTCTCGCAAAGTTCGAGTTCTCAAAAAAAAATTAAAGGGACCAAAGAGAGTCTGTTGCAAAGCACAACTCAAACATAGGTACCCTGCTTCAATGGTCACTTGGGGGCTTCCTGCTCAATGAGCATAGTTGTGAATATCCCTCTTGATCGGCGCAATGCCACAATTTCAAAGGTCACTTGGGGGCTTCCTGTTCAAACATAGGTGTATTCACCAAAGAGAACATAGCTGTGAATATCCCTCTTGATCGGCGCAATGCCACAATTTCAAAGGTCACTTGGGGGCTTCCTATTCAAACATAGGTGTATTCACCAAAGAGAACATAGCTATGAATATCCCACTTGATCGGCTCAATGCCACAAGCACTTGGGGGCTTCCTATTCAAACATAGGTGTATTCACCAAAGAGAACATAACATTACCACCCTTCTGAGCTGGTTTGGAACACTAGGTGTACTCACCAAAACCTTATGGGTTCTCCTGCTTTGTAGAAACTGCCACTCCACCCGGGTAATCACGGAATGACAAGCCGAACTCTTGACATTCAATCTTACATAGACCCTGAACTTGTCAAGGCTAAAATGGCAGTCATGTGAGGCCGGTTTCACAAAGTGTAAAAGGTTAACTCAGTGGCTTGGCAGCCCATGAAAGTCTCGGAGCTTTAGGCTTGGCGGCCTATGAAAGCCTCATTTTCTCGCTTTGATTTTGTTTTTTTTTTGAACATTTTTTGGATTCATCTTGGTACCATATTAACATATAGTTTACAATGATTCAGGCCATTCTTACATCTCATATTTGAGTTTATCCGTGGTTTGTGATAACCCGGCCTAGCTTTGGACGACACATCGCCAGTATATGATGATGTTAAATACTTGGATGTATTGTCGTCTAAGTTTTGGATTATCACCCTTACCGCATTGATATGGTAAGCTGGCAGTTTAATCACATGTCACAGGAACCGGTTTTCAAACCGGGTTATATTATTCAAATCTTTAATAGCCAACATGGCTGGATTTTTATTATGGTTATCAATAACCAATATTATGATGGAGGTCTTCAAACTCGCTTCAGCGCAATGGCTATTATTTTATCAATGGATATGATTTATTTTACAATGGAGGGAACAGTCCGGAGTCACTGCAGGCTTACGACCCGGCACTTGGGGGCTACATTATTCAAGTTGAGATTACATCAAATATGCAAGTCACATATCATTGCCAGCATGCACCATGGCACTTGGGGGCTAATGCAAAGTCATTTTTTGCTAAACTTATTGAAGACCTGACTCATCACGTTGTAATGAGCCGGCCCTTGGGGGCTACCAATTGCTCCTGTCAAAAATTCAAGGTACACAAGCCTTAGTCCATTATATTGAAAGGTCCACTACTCAGTTGGTAGAGTGCAACGCTCTTAACCTTGTGGACGTGGGTTCAAGCCCCAAGGAGGAGATTACATCATATGATGTTAATATCAATGAATTATATACAAAAGTCCCAGCTCAGTATTATCTTACTGAGCCGGTCTTTGGAGGCTACACGTCGCTACTCAAGTATACATGATCATATTTACAAAGTCCCTGCTCATTATTGCATAATGACCCGGCCCTTGGGGGCCACGGTGGTTGAAGTTTTTTATGAGCTTAAGGCAATTACAAGTCCCAGGTAGCTGCAAGCATGACAACCCGGCACCTGGGGGCTACATATGTGGAATATTCAGTTTTGACTAGTGACTGAGATGAATAACTTGGATTTCTTCAAGGTTGTAACATTTATATTGAAGCAAGTCTTATGTGGTTACTACGCTCCATTCTTAAGACTTGGGGGCTACAAGTGATATGCATATGTAACAGCCTGATTTTTGGCCCTTTCTTTTTCTTTTGTTTTTCCGAGGTTTTTGCTTGAGTTTTCTTTTTTTGTGGTTTTGTGGTCTGAAAACGGAAGAAGATGCCCTCTTCTTTGCTTCCAGAGTGGCTTGTCATCCCCTATCCAACCATAGACCCTGTCATTTTTATCCTAGCCCAAATCCCAATATTATTTTTATTGGGAATATTCCTTTTCTATTAAAGGAATAACTCAATTTGCCCTAGGTTATGAAGCAACCTATATTTCCATCACTCCTAAAATTCCCAAATAATTCTCATACATTGTTTGGGTCATATCTTCCTCAAATATGGCAAAACATTTCATTTTCCATGTTTATCATCATGCTCAAATAATTCATTTCCTATTCTGCCCTAAATGGCACATTGTGAAGCAAGTGCTATTTCCCTTTGCCCAATTGACCTCAAACTCCTTGGACATCTTTTCCTGTCCATATCATTGCCACATTCCAAAATGCAACCTCATTTTCCTAGTAGTCATTTAATTATAATTTTCCAAAACTTTCTGTCCAGAAAGAAACTTTGTGAAGGAGGTACAAGCTAGGGATATCCAAATGTGTTGCACTTTTGCATGGTCCTTCATATCATCACATCATAGACCTCCACCAAAGTTGAGCTCATGTAATTCCTCCATGTGAGCACAGCTTCAAATCTTTGATTCTGTCCAAAATTTCAGTTTGTGAAGCAAGTACAATTTATCTTGCTCCATTATGGCTGAAACTTTTTCTAGGCCTTCCACTATTCATATAACATATCTCCACCCAATCTTGCCATATTCCATTTAGCCATTTTCCCTCTAGAATTTCTGCAAGTTTCTGGTCAGTGGGGATGTTTGTGAAGGAAGTACCATTTTGGTTTATCCAAATGGTGTGAAACCTTTTTCAGCATCTTCATATGATCAAATAACTCTGCCTTGACCAAGTTTATATCAAGTTTACACTCCTAGTGAGTGCTTCTTCCTCATTTCCAAATCTGGCCAGTATGGCGATTTCTACAGCAAGTGCTATCTAAACTCCTCTTCTTAATCTAAAACCTTTCCATCCCAATCACCTTAGTGAGTGATCAACCCAAGTCAAAGGTCAGTCTAAATGTCCACACGTGTAAGCGACAGCAAACACCGAACACTATGCTTGCTTCCCGTGGCCACCTCAGTGAGCACTATGCTTGTTTCTCTCTTCCTTGGCATATATATCTGCGTCCCTTGTCTCCCAGACATGATTTAGCCATTCGGAGTGCACCTTGTGTGCCAGCTCACGTGGTGACCACCGCACTGGCATGCATTAAACACGCACTGGCTCCATCTCGGCGTTGTACCCGTCTGTTCTCTCCTCGTCTCGACCCGCAGCCATGTCCAGTAGCCTCCCTGTGATCTACTGTGTCGCCATGAGATCTTTCTCCCTCCTTCTTCTTCTCCGGTGAGCCGTCCCCCTCACCGCACTGTGCGCGTGATGTAGCCGACCGTCGTCTTCTCCTCTGTTGTCCCCTTTCTCCCTTGTCCTCGAGCTCCGCTCATCTCCGTGACCCCTGGCGCTCGTTCGTTCCCTCTTCGTCGTCTTCCCCGAGCTCATGCACGAGCACACGCGTCCGCGGCGCCGGACACGCGTCCGCGGTGACACCCGAGCTCAACCGCCTCGGCCCGACTATATATAGACACTCCGAGCCCCTCCCGAGATCCTCATTGACCTCACCACCTTCCTAGAGCCCTCCCCAACCTCTTCTTCGAGCTCCAGGAGCTCTCTTCGCTGCCCATTGCCGCCATGGCCGCCTTGGCCTCCTCCTAAATTCACTGCAACCGGAGCCCAACTCCTCCCCTTGTAACCACCACTCAACTCAATGAACCCCTGCGAAGCTCCCCACCTCTCTAGCACCTCGTCTCCGTGCTCGTAGCGTCGTGACCATCCTCGCCCGACATTGTTGTCCGCCCTGCTCAAGGCCACCATCGCTCTGGTCTTCCCCGGCGTCCGTTCGGTGCAGGGATGGGAGCGGCTCGGCCCCACGAGCACGTCGGTGGTCGAAGCGCGGAAAACGGTGGCCGGAGCCGGCCAGGCGAGCGCCGGCGACCGCGCCACTCCTCTGGTCCACGGGCGAGCGGGACGAAGAAGAAGGAGGAGAGGGAGGAGAGAGAGACGTGCGCAGGCCCCACCAGTCAGCCTCACAGGGGCCGGCCCCGCGTTGACTCTGCTAACGCTGACGTGGATAAGTGGGAGCGTAGTTCCCTGAATACGCTTTCAGTTTTTCCGTTTTGGCCCAGTCTTTAAAATTTTCTATTACAGATAGGTCCCTGGCAAAAAAACTATTATATCTTTTTATCCGTAACTCCTATCGAGGTGAATCCAACGCTCATGTCTTCGTCTCGTCGAGCCCGTTCTATTGCCCTCATTTTCAATATGGGTTTACGTACCGGAAATGACCATTTTGTCCTTGCCCCTAATCAGCCCCTCCGAGAGAGAACCCGTTCCGACGATTCTTTCGCGGCTTCACCGCACATCTCCCTGGAGTATCCTTCATCCCCAAGCAAGCCACAACCACAATTTGAATGATAGCTATGAAGAAGCATTGTTTTCCAACTTGAATCTTTAATAACCGTTTGATTGTTTTGCTTCTGCTGTCGTTATTTTGGTTATGCTTATGGATCGGTGTTTACCGTCATGTTTTCTTGCACTCTGTTATTATGTTCTTCATGCTAGTATTACGTTAATATTGGCAAAGCTTGGTAATAGTACATGTTGGTGATGGTCTTCGGTGCATGACTATCGTCTATCCCGAGTACCGTTGTTATGCATGTTCCTTTGCACCCAGTTGGTTAAATGCTTGCATGGTAGTTTGTCGTTATATTATTGCATGGTATTTATTGTTGATGCTAGTTTGTCGTTATATTATTGCCGATGACATAACACCTTCAGCCCACGACATAATGGCAGTAATCGCCCCGTGGACAGAACCATTCCTCGCCTACTTGCTTAGGCAGGAGCTTCCCGAAGACCAAAATGAGGCCCGCTGCGTTGTCCGGCGATCTAAAGCCTACAAGGTCTATGAGGGAGAACTTTATAAGAAAAGCACAACCGGAGTCCTTCAAAGGTGTATCTCCGAAGAAGAAGGGCGAAACCTCCTGGCTGAAATTCATGCCGGACTAGGCGGACACCACGCCGCAGCTCGGGCCCTTGTAGGAAAGGCATTCCGTACAGGATTTTATTGGCCGACGGCCCGAGCAGATGCTCAGGACTTAGTCCAAAGATGCGTTGGTTGTCATCTCTTTGCTAATCAGAGCCATATGCCACCCACCGCCCTCAAAACTATACCCATTACCTGGCCGTTCGCGGTCTGGGGGCTTGACATGGTTGGACCACTTAAAGGGGGAACCCACAAGCAAAGATACCTATTGGTCATGGTGGATAAATTCACCAAATGGATAGAGGCCAAGCCAGTTAAAACGGCAGAGTCCGGACCAGTGATAGACTTTATATCCGGGGTAGTACACCGTTACGGTGTCCCCCACAGCATCATCACCGATAACGGCATGAACTTCACGGCCGATGAGGTTAAATCATGGTGCAAAAATATGGGCATCAAGCTCGATTACGCTTCAGTCTATCATCCTGAAACCAACGGTCAAGTGGAACGAGCAAATGGTCTAATAATGAGCGGCATCAAACCCAGACTAGTGCAGTCCCTGATGAAATCTGACACGCACTGGGTAGAGGAGCTCGACTCCGTACTCTAGGGGCTGCAGACAACGCCTAACCGTACTACCAGATTCACACCATTTTTTATGGTATACGGTGCAGAAGCAGTTTTGCCCTGCGACATTATTCATGACTCACCTCGAGTGCGCATGTACAAAGAAAGAGAAGCCGAGTTGGATCGGCAGGACAGCTTGGACGCATTGGAGGAAGAACGCAACGTCGCCAAGGCTCGTTCCGCATTCTATCAGCAGCAGGCTCGAAGATACCAAAGCAGAGAAGTACGGGCCAAGACTTACAACGTTGGCGAACTGGTTCTACGCCTGCCGGACAAGAAAAAGGACAAGCTCAAGCCCAAATGGGAAGGCCCCTTCATCATCGATCAAGTCCTGACCGGCGGAGCGTACCGTCTATGAAATGCATCGGATAACCGACTCGAGCCGAACCCATGGAACGCAGCCCGCCTCCGAAGATTCTATGCCTAGCGCCGGACTAAGAGTTCGTCCCTTTCCCCCCGTCCAATTTTTTTTACTTAAGCTGCCTTTTGTTTATCTTTTTCTTCTCAACCCTATTCATCCAAGCCTTAAAGGGCGTACTTGCGCAACGTTCGCGCGCAATTGATGTGCTATCCGCACTCATTATACCTGGGGGCTTCTTTACCAGAAGCTTAATTATAAGGGCTTCATGCCTAGCACATGTGTCAAGCCTCCACATGTACCTTTTATTCACCATTATATGCATCGATATGACTTAAGTTTTGGCCAAGCTGGGTTGCCTGGCTCCTGTGCTTACCCCTACGTTCCCAATTGTTCGGCTAGGAGGTAAAGGGAGCACCTCTGCGATTGTTACTGCCGGGTCAGCCAGATGTGTACCTCAGACTGGGTGAAGCCGAAAGCTAGCGTTCTTAAGGGAATACTCGGTCGGTGACTTAAAAGATGATTTTTTATCTACTTATTTATCTGCCCCCAGATGTTTTTCTGCTTTTTTCGCAGTCCGGACATGCACTTTAGGGCATGCCACCCCCAGAGGAAAGGAACCCTTAACGGAACTATTCTCCCTGGATGATGTTTCTTACTACCCATGTAATATAACATAACTAGTTGGGCACTTGTCTGATAAAGCACTAATGACCCCTACGCCTGGTCTCCATGCATACCCTGGTTGTTTCATAACCGAGAAGGTATTCGGACACACTCCGGACTCTAGGGTCCCGAGGTCAAAGCGAAAAGGTCGGCAAAGACAAACGATCTACAATCCGGCTAGAAGGCATTTTACATGTCATTTTATAATACATTGTCAAATCGACTGATTGTATTCTTCCTCAATCCCGTCTAACAGGTTGTCTAATTTACAGTCCTGTTGGGAAAATTTAGCGGCCAACTCTACTTGGCCGTATACTAAACTCATAGGGATCTCCTTCCCATCGGGCCCCACAGGTCCGACTTCGGCCATGTGGTTGGGATCCGCCTTCTTGTACCGCGTCTTTACCATGGCCCAGGCCTCCCTGGCACCTTGGCGGCAGGCCGAAATCTTCCATAAATGGACGCACTGCCGCACTCCCTGAAGCTTCTCCGCAAGCTCCCCAAGACCCTCGGGTAAGGAGAAGGCTGGCCATAAAGCCTGGATGACGCCGCTCATTGCCTGCCGAACTCGTTTGATCAGTTGCAACAATTCGGGAAGTTGATCACCCGTTGATACGGGCATCTCCTCCGCAGGGCGACCTATGAGCATACCTGCAGACATATTTTGTCAAATTGACTTCCTCGCCGAACTCTTCTTTTCAAAGGAGTTCGCTCAAGCACTTACTATAGATGCCGCGACGAAGCCGCTGATTCTGATTAACGGAGCCCGACAGCTCGGCCCGAACGCCTTTCAGCTCTTCTCGAAGCTGGGCATGCGCATCCTGGAGCTTGTTCCTTTCATGCTGCACCTTATGCAGCACCCTCTCACCGGCCTTTAGTTGGCGCAGAAGTTCTTGCTTGTCCGGCTCTTGTCCGGCAGCACCTGCAACGTCATTTTTTAGACTTGCGCACAGGCCAAACGCTACTTATCTTTCTAAAATAATGCGTTACCAGGAGAGGTCCCTGTGTTTCCTCCTGTGCCAGCGAGTGCGGCCTCAAGTTGGGCCTTGCACTCTTGCAGCTCCTGAGACAGTTGGGTATTCTTCTCGGTAAGATCCTACGTTTCATATGATCCTTAAATCAGTTAATATAACTACTTTAAGTCTCGGGGGCTACTAGCATATACAACAATTAAATTCTCTTACCCGTATGTCTTTTACATACTGCTCCGTGGCTCTGGTAAAACCATCTTGAGCAGCACGAAGGTGCGCGGCCCCCGCGTTAAAGGCATTCAACGCCTCCGGGGAGAAGCACGCGTCACGAAATACTGTCTGACAGCGCCTGTGATTCAGGGCGCTCTCGACCTCAGACTTGGTGGCGGACAGTCTGTCGGCATCCTCCGTCGGAGGAACGTCCGGCTCGCGCCTTGCGCTTGCCTCCCCCTCCAGACCAGGTGCTGGAGCCCGGCTGGTAGAGGTTGGATTGGCAACCTCCCGGCGGACGCTTTTTTCCCTACAAAAGTCATGAGCACTCAAACGCTTCCTAGGAACGTTGCTCTAAATAATGAATTGTGAGCTACACTTTTGCGGCGACATTTCAGTCCGCGTCGCGCTCCTCTTCCGCCTACTGGACCGGACTGGCCTTTGTCGGCCAGCCACCGCGGGCTCGGCTTCTCGCCCTAGGGGCGCCTCCTGCACAGCGCCATCATATACGATGGTCAGAAATAAGCAAGGAAGGAATGACGATGTCCGGACTTCGGTCGCGATCACCTGGGAAGCCGGATATAGTCCGGGGTAGTCGGCCGTGATGGCAACTAAAGCATTATCCATGCTGAGTTGGTGGAACACCCCGTCGATTAGCTCCACCATTATGTCTGGATCCTCTTCGGAGGCCGGATCCCGGGATCTCTCTGGATCCTCGGGTTGCGGAGCTGGACTTAGCATGTCCTTCACGATCCGGCGCAGCTCCTGCGTCAAAAGAAGAACACAATATAAGAAACTTAAGTTTCAAAAAGCATGGGTCGGGCACGCAGAGTGTTCGCTTACCCAATGCCGGGGATTATTCATGGAGAACCCATTTAACGGGTTCGTCCGAAGGAAATCCTCCTTCTCCCCCTTATTCAGGCCGGACAGGATCGTCACCAGATCTTTGACCGAATCCGGCCCTTTGCGGCCATGACGGGTGGCATCGTCCTCCCCGTTGAAATCCCACATGGGGTGGCCCCTGTATTGTAGTGGCTGCACCCCCCGCATAATGCATGTTGCCATGACTCCAATCATGGTCAACCCGGCATGGGCCAGTAACCTTATTCGGCCCATCAAACAATGGACGCTCTTGTCTTCCTCCAGTTGGGGGCTCCGCGGATGCCAACTAAGGCGTTTCTTCAGAGGAGCATTGCTGAACTCCGGGAGGCCAATCCAAACAGGGTCTGGCAGCGGAGCGTCTTCTACATAAAACCATTCCGAAGGCCAGTCTTTGGACGCCTTCTTAGGGGTTCCGGATGGATATCCGGTCCCGGCAATGCGCCATATTTCGGCGCCGCCCACTTGATATATGGACCCCTCGTGAGAGCGGGGTACAGGCAGAACAACCTCTTCCATAGCGCGAAGTGGGGCTCGACGCCCAGGAATAGCTCGCAAAGAGCTACGTAACCCGTAATATGCAGGATTGAGGCGGGCGTGAGGTGATGAAGCTGGAGTCCGTAGAACTCCAGGAGCCCGCGAAGGAATGGATGTACAAGAAATCCGAGCCCCCTTATCAGATAGGGGATGAAGCATACCCGCTCCCTTTTGTTGGGATTTGGGGTGACCTCTGCTTGCTTCCCACCTTTGTAGGTGGCCAATCCGGCTCGAACCGGAACCATGAAGGCTGGAGGGAGATATCCCCCCGCTTGGAGCTTCACCAGCTCGTTGTGCGGAACAGAGCATCTCCTCCAATCTCCTGGCAAAGGGCTAGGAGCGCGAGAAGAGGAGCCGCGTTGACGGTCCATGATGGAATGGATTCTTGGTCGAAAGCGCTCCAATGAGTATTTGCGGGAGGAAGATGGTGATTTGGATCTGGATTCTTGCCTCCCTTATAGGCAGATTATTCGCACAACTAGGGGGTAAAACATAAAAGACACCCTGGCTTTTCAC
Organism: Triticum aestivum; assembly: GCF_018294505.1. NCBI lineage: Eukaryota > Viridiplantae > Streptophyta > Magnoliopsida > Poales > Poaceae > Triticum > Triticum aestivum. Next base: position 529,796,550 of record NC_057810.1, on the reverse strand, counting down.
ATTCGCGCGACACGTGGAAGAAGGCCGTTATTGGGCGTGGAAGGCAAGACGCGCAACATTGATGAGGAAGCCGGACACTGTTCGGCAGGTACGTGGAACTGGAAGGAGAACCCGCCTTGCAACGCCGAAGACTACACACATGCTGGACTTATCGTCATTGAAGCCTGGTTCGGGGGCTACTGAGGGAGTCCCGGATTAGGGGGTGTCCGGATAGCTGGACTACCATCATCGGCCGAACTATCATCGGCCGGACTATCATCATCGACCGGACTCCAAGACTATGAAGATACAAGATTGAAGACTTCGTCCCGTGTCCGGATGGGACTTTCCTTGGCGTGGAAGGCAAGCTTGGCGATACAGATATGTAGATCTCCTACCATTGTAACCGACTCTATGTAACCCTAGCCCTCTCCGGTGTCTATATAAACCGGATGGCTCTAGTCCGTAGGACACAACAACAACAACAACAACAACCCTTACAATCATACCATAGGCTAGATTCTAGGGTTTAGCCTCCTTGATCTCGTGGTAGATCCACTCTTGTAAACATCCACAATATCAATATCAATCAAGCAGGACGTAGGGTTTTACCTCCATCAAGAGGGCCCGAACCTGGGTAAAACATCGTGTCCCTTGTCTCCTGTTACCATCCGCCTAGACGCACAGTTCGGGACCCCCTACCCGAGATCCGCCAGTTTTGACACCGACAATCATCATGCTCAAATAATTCATTTCCTATTCTGCCCTAAATGGCACATTGTGAAGCAAGTGCTATTTTCCTTTGCCCAATTGACCTCAAACTCCTTGGACATATTCTCCTATCCATATCATTGCCACATGCCAAAATGCAACCTCATTTGCCTAGTAATCATTTAATTATGATTTTCCAAAGTTTCTGTCTAGAAAGAAACTTTGTGGAGGTACAAGCTAGGCATATCCAAATGAGTTGCACTTTTGCATGGTCCTTCATATCATCAAATCATAGACCTCCACCAAAGTTGAGCTCATGTAATGCCTCCATGTGAGCACAACTTCAAATCTTTGATTCTGTCCAAAATTTTAGTTTGTGAAGCAAGTATTTATCTTGCTCCATTATGGCTGCAAATTTTTCTAGGCCTTCTCCTATCCATATAACTTATCTCCACCCAATTTGGCCATATTCCATTTAGCCATTTTCCCTCTAGAATTTCTGCAAGTTTCTGGTCAGTGGGGATGTATGTGAAGGAAGTACCAATTTGGTTTATCCAAATGGTGTGAAACCTTTTTCAGCATCTTCATATGATCGAATAACTCTGCCTTGCCCAAGTTGAGATCAGGTTTACACTCCTAGTGAGTGCTTCTTCCTCATTTCCAAATCTGGCCAGTATGGCAATTTCTACAGCAAGTGCTATCTAAACTCTCCTTCTTAAGCTGAAACCTTGCCATCCCAATCACCTTAGTGAGTGATCAACCCCAGTCAAAGCTCAGTCTAAATCTCCACACGTGTGAGCCACAGCAAACACCAAACACCTTGTTGTTGCCTGGTGTGCTTGCTTCCTGTGTCCACCTCAGTATGCTTGTTTCTCTCTTCCTTGGCATATATATCAGCGTCCCTTGTCTCCCAGAAATGATTTGGCTGTTCGGAGTGCACCGTGTGTGCTAGCTCACGCGGTGACCACCGCACTAGCATGCATTAAATGCGCTCTGGCTCCATCTCGGCGATGTGCCTATCCGTTCTCTCCTCGTCTCGACCCGCAGCCATGTCCAGTAGCATCCCCTTGATCGACTGCGTCGCCCTGATCCCTTCCCCCTCCGTATTCTTCTCTGGTGAGCTGTCCCCTTGCCACACTGTGCACGCGCTGTAGCCGACCGTCGTCTTCTCCTCTGTTGGCCCCTTTCTCCCTTGTCCTCGAGCTCCGCTCGTCTCCGTGACCCCTGGCGCTCGTCCGTTCCCTCTCCGTCGTCTTCCTCGAGTTCATGCACGAGCACACGCGTCCGCGGTGACACCCGAGCTCAACCGCCTCGGCCCGCCTATATATAGCCACTCCGAGCCCCTCCCGAGATCCTCATCGACCTCACCTCCTTCCTAGAGCCCTCCCCAACCTCTTCTTCGAGCTCTAGGAGCTCTCTTCTCTGCCCATCGCCGCCATGGCCGCCTTTCGCCTCCTCCTAAATTCGCTACAACCGGAGCCCAACTCCTCCCCTTGTCACCACCACTCAACTCACTGAACCCCGGCGAAGCTCACCACCTCTCTAGCACCTCGTCTCTGCACTCATAGCGTCGTGACCATCCTCGCCCGACGCCGCCGTCCGCCCTGCACAAGGCCACCATCGCTCTGGTCGTCCCCGGCGTCCGTTCGGTGCAAGGATGGGATCGGTTCAGCCCCACGAGCACGTCGGTGGTTGAAGCACGGCAAACGGTGGCCGGAGCCGGCCAGGCGAGCACCGGCGACCGCGCCATTCCTCTTGTCCATGGGCGAGCGGGAGGAAGAAGAAGGAGGAGAGGGAGGAGAGCGAGAGGAGCGCGGGCCCCACCAGTCAGCCTTACAGGGGCCAACCCCGCGTTGACCCTGCTGACGCTGACATAGATAAGTGGAAGCATAGTTCCCAGAATACGCTTTCAGTTTTTCTGTTTTAGCCCAGTCTGTAAAATTTTCTATTACAGATAGGTGCCTGGCAGAAAAACTACTATATCTTTTTATTCGTAACTCCGATCAAGGTGAATCCAATGCTCACGTCTTTGTCTCGTCGAGCCTGTTCTGTTCCCCTCATTTTCAGTATGGTTTGACATACTGGAAATGACCATTTTGCCCTTGCCCCTAATCATCCCTTCCGAGAGAGAACCCGTTCCGACGATTCTTTCCGCGGCTTCACCGCACATCTCCACGGAGTATCCTTCATCCCCAAGCAAGCCAGAACCACCATTTGCATGATATCCATCCAGAAGCATTGGTTTCCAACTTGAATCTTTAATAACTATTTGATTGTTTTGCTTCTGCTGTCGTTATTTCGGTTATGCTTATGGATCGGTGCTTACCGTCATGTTTTCTTGCACTCTGTTATTATGTTCTTCATGCTAGTATTACGTTAATATCGGCAAAGCTTGGTAATAGTACATGTTGGTGATGGTCTTCGGTGCATGACTATCGTCTGTCTCGAGTATCGTTGTTATGCATGTTCCTTTGCACCCAGTTGGTTAAATGCTTGCATGGTAGTTTGTCGTTATGTTATTGCGTGTTATTTATTGTTGATGCCAATGGTCATGTTATGCTATGAGTAGTGTTCTAGTTGTGACATTCATGCTCGTCAGTATGCCACGCTCATCTGGATAAATGATTAAATGTTGTTGTTATGCTCGTTGATTATGATGCATCACCATGCTTATGTTGATATCATGTTCATGCATTGAAGTTGCATCATGTTATTTTATCATGGCTCCGCATATTGCATTCAAGTTTAACCGGATTAAATTGAACTTGAACAACTGTTGGCTGAGTCATGGTGCCACCATATCGATCTGACCAGTGCAACCACGGTTACCTTATGGGAAGGTCCTAGATGGGTCTATTGTCATGCCTCTCACCGGTGCCTCCCGCGAGGGAAGGTTATGCGCGGGCGCCACCCTAATCAGGTAGGACGTCATAAGCCTTGTGTGCCCGTGTTTGGTTTTGAGCTCATGTCCCCATTTGGGACCGTTTTTGACACGCCTTTGGTAGGCACGGGGCCACCCAGGACCTAGCCCAAAGGGGAGTTGGTCAGAGTGGCCGGGGAGTGTCTGGGCAGTAGATCGGTTTTGTCGGAACACCGTGTTCGTACATATGGGAGTGCGAGACCATGGGTTTCGTGGTGTGGGTACAGCGTGCTAACCTCTATAGAGTGTGTGTTTAATCTATCGATAACCGCGCCCGCAGATATGGGCCCGGTTCGTAGTCGGTCACACTATGGGTCAACAGTAATAATAATAAATTGATTAATAACAACCCTGGTTTGATGATGAAAGAAGTTGGTTGATATTTATGTGATCGTGAGAGGATCACTGTGGTATCGTGAATACCAACTTGTTAGATATTTGTGGTGTTATGCGAGGGTCAAGGCTAAAAGTCAAGCTCCTTGTGGTCATAAATGATCACTGTGGTATTGTTAATACCAAGATTGATTGGATCCTGAGAAGATCGTGTGATGTTTGTGATGGTAAGTTTGTGCAGGTGATGGTTACGATCTAACCCGAGCAGAGTAAGTTGCTGCATGTTAGTTTCATCATGTTGCATGCTAGTATCGTCATGTTCATATGTTTATGCCATGCTCGTATTGTTCTAGCTGTATCATCTTGTTCATGCTATGATTGATCTGATAGTATCATGTTAATCCTTGTTAACCTGTAATTGCCATGCTATTGTTTGTCTTGATGCTTTGGTTGCTGTGAGCTTGCAAGTACATTCAATGTACTGACCTGGCGTGTCATGCCAGTTTGCAGGTCATGCCGGATATGATTGATTGTTTGCCGTGGTTTCCGTGTTTGCAAGCTAGGATAAGCGTTCCAGCCAGAGTCCCTGCGGAGTGGAGTTCACCACCGTCGTCATTGTCCCGTTGCCAGTAGTCATTCCGCTGCATCGTGTTGTTCTGCTACTTGCATAGAGCAACCATCGTAGGCGTAGTGTCGGCGTGCCGATGTAATCCCCTTGTACCCTAATAGATTGCAATAAAGAGATGATTTGTTCTATGCTAAGCAGTGCCATATTCCAGAAGACTTCTCCTCGATCTCTGGGCTGGAATATGGGGCGTTCCGGTTTCTCTGAGCCGGGGTGCCACAGCATATAAGGGAGGTACATTTTCAAGTTTGATGTTAACAACAATTATGACCCGGTGCCATCAATACTTACAATCTAAATCTTTTGGTAATCTTAAATGGGCAGGTTCTACATCTTCAAGACGATGAAAAATCAGATGAGTATTTCAAGACCAATATTTTTTGTTAAGCATTGGGAGCTGAGTCAAATGAATTATTCTTCACATTTTTTCTCTGTGAGAAACCAACGTCAGCAAATTGATTATGAAGGTGGCCTATTAACCCGGATTTTCTAGAAGAAGGAAATACCAAGGAATTAAGGATGATCAGGTGCCGGCTTACAAGAGTTCTTAACCTGGAGCATAATCTATCAAAATTGTTCTTGTGTTTGTTTTACAGGATCAGTTTAACATGGACAGATCCAAATTAAACTGGGGGCTAATGTCGGGGATATACCCCATGGTGTGACCCGGCCGGAGGTATGACCCGGCTGGGACTTGGTGTTTCATTGGTGACCCGGCAGAAGGTAAGCCAGATTGTAAGCCGGTGGACAGTTAAGCCAGATTGTAAGCCAGCGGACAGTTAAGCCAGATTGTAACTCGACGGACAGTTAAACCAGATTGTAAGCCGACGGACATATTATAAGCCGGCAGATGGTAAGCCGACAGAAGGTAAGCCAGATGGTAAGCCGACAGAAGGTAAGCCAGATGGTAAGCCAACAGATGGTAAGCCGAATGGTAAGCTAGATTGTAAGTCAGATTGTAAGCCAGATGGTAAGCCAGATTGTAAGTCAGATTGTAAGCCAGATGGTAAGTCAGATTGTAAGCCAGACGTTAAGAAGCCCAAGACATTAAGAAGCCCATGGTGAGAAGCCCATGGTATGACGTCAGAATAGGTTAAGTCCTAATCCGAGTTTGACTCTACATGTAACCCACCCCTTCAACTTATATAAGGAGGGGTGGGGCACCCCAAGAGGGGGAAGAGGAAAACAATCTTTAAGTCTAGACACAACTAGGAGAGTCGGCAATACGGCGACTCCCTTGTGATGATAATAAGACCTAGCCGCAAACAGCATGTAGGGTTGTTACTGAATGATGTTTCCTGGGGGCCAAAGCTGTCTAAACCCTTATCTTGTGTTGCATCTCTCGATTCCGATCAACCCCTCTCAAGCTTCCACATGGATGCGTTGGCCTCATGACTAAGTCCTCACACTAAGGACATCTACCATGATAGTTCCATGACAAACCCCTTGAACTTAGCGTAAACCCTTTGCGACAAGTCGACCTTTATAGACGGTGATATTACCATCAGCGTCTGTCTTCTTCTTAAAGATCCATTTATTGTCAATTGCTTGCCGACCATCGGGAAGTCCACTGATACGTCTCCAACGTATCTACTTTTCCAAACACTTTTGCCCTTGTTTTGGACTCTAACTTGCATGATTTTAATGAAACTAACCCGGACTGACGTTGTTTTCAGCAGAACTGCTGTGATGTTGTTTCATGTGTAGAAAACAAAAGTTCTCAGAATGTCCTGAAAATCCTCGGAGGCACTTTTTGGAAAATATAAAAAAATACTGGAGAAAGAATCAAGGCCAGGGGGCCCACACCCTGTCCATGAGGGTGGGGGCGCGCCCTCCCCCCTGAGCGCACCCCCTGTCTCGTGGGCCCCCTGAGGCTCTACCGACCTCAACTCCAACTCCATATATTCCGTCTCATGGAGAAAAAAATCAGAGAGAAAGTTTCATCGCGTTTTACGATATGGAGCCGCCGCCAAGCCCTAATCTCTCTCGGGAGGGCTGATCTGGAGTCCGTTCGGGGCTCCGGAGAGGGGGATTCTTCGTCATCATCATCATAAACCATCCTCCATCACCAATTTCATGATGCTTGTCGGTGTCAAAACCGGCGGATCTCGGGTAGGGGGTCTCGAACTGTGCGTCTAGGCGGATGGTAACAGGAGACCAGGGACACGATGTTTTACCCAGGTTCGGGCCCTCTTGATGGAGGTAAAACCCTACGTCCTGCTTGATTGATATTGATGATGTGGGTATTACAAGAGTAGATCTACCACGAGATCAAGGAGGCTAAACCCTAGAAGCTAGCCTATGGTATGATTGTTGTTATTGTTGTCCTATGGACTAAAACCATCCGGTTTATATAGACACCGGAGAGGGCTAGAGTTACACAGAGTTGGTTACAATGGTAGGAGATCTACATATCCGTATCTCCAAGCTTGCCTTCCACGCCAAGGAAAGTCCCATTCGGACACGGGACGAAGTCTTCAATCTTGTATCTTCATAGTCTTGGAGTCTGGCCGATGATGATAGTTTGGCTATCCGGACACCCCCTAGTCCAGGACTCCCTCAGTAGCCCCTGAACCAGGCTTCAATGACGACGAGTCCGGCACTCATATTGTCTTTGGCATTGCAAGGTGAGTTCCTCCTCCGAATAATTTATAGAAGATTGTGAACACCAGGATAGTGTCCGGCTCTGCAAAATAAATTCCACATTCCACCGTAGAGAGAATAATATTCACACAAGTTCAATCTGCTGACGTATTTCGTGGCGTGACGTCACACCACAACCAAGCCTTTACTTGAATCGTTTTTATTATACCGCCTCAGCGCGTTTAGCGAAGCGGTTTCCTTGGCACGTCTTGTCGAAGCAGAGATCGTGTTCCCCTTATTCCGGGATTCTCATTAATATGGACGTGGGTAACCCAACCGCGCCCGTTGCCACGCCCCCTCCATCGAAGGAGAGTTCCAAACGGTCACGGAGACGGCTCTTGGTATTCTCCCCCTTTATAATGAGACCAAGGCCCGTTCCTTTTCTTCAATCCTCAATCGAATCCGCCCCTCGCCCCGAGTTCCAACACCCAGGGCTCCAGATTCGGGCACTTCGGACCTTCGACAATGTCCGACTTCGACCTACAGGGCCGGTGGATGCCCTCCTCCATCACGGAAGAGGACGTGCTAAAGCTTAGGGACGCCAGGTACTTAACCTACGAGATTTCGCATAGGTTGCCTGCCCAAGGGCAAGTCATTCCTACCCCTGAGCCTGGCGAGAGCGTCGTGTTCGTGTCTCACCTCCGTCGGGGTTTAGGCTTCTCGGTGGTTCCCTTCGTGAGGCGGCTTCTGTTTTACTATGGGCTGGAATTCCACGACCTGGCTCCGGAGTCTATCCTCCATATCTCATCATTTATTGTCGTCTGCGAGGCCTTCCTCCGCACTACCCCTCACTTTGGTTTGTGGCTCAAAACCTTCAATGTGGAGCCGAAGATGATTGAGGGGCGTCAGGTAGAGTGCGGCGGGGCGGTTATAAGCAAGAGGGCCGATGCTCCATGGCCCGAGGGCTCTTTTCAGGAAGAGCTCGGTTTGTGGCAATAGGAGTGGTTCTATATCACCGCTCCCAGGGGCAGCAGGCAAAGGCCGCCGCCCGCCTTTCGCCCGGGCCCTCCACCACGACTGACATCTTGGGTCAACAAAGGGTTCGACTAGGGGCCATCCAAGGACGTACCCCTATTGTAGGGCCGGATTCGAGGTCTCCAAGAGAGGGAGATCAATCTGGTCGTAGTGACACAGGTTATGCTGATTCGGCGTCTTCTGCCCTGCAAACGTCGCCCCCTCCATCTGTGGGAATTCAATCCGGAGGGACCACGAGCTCTCCAACACTTTATGGGTGCAAAACCCGTGGAGATGTACAAACTGTTCTTCGGATCACAAGAAGTGTGTCCGGGCTTGACCAAGGACGCTGGCCTAAGCTGCAATCGCCCGGATACTCAAGTAAGTAGCCCTGTGACCGGACATATCATCCATTTATTTATCATGGATTTGCCTTTTAACCAGCTATCCCTTGAACAGGAGTGGATGGCGCAAGCAAAACTGATACGGTGTCCGGCCCCCTCCCTGAGACCACGTCGGATCCCGTGTTAGTCAAAATGTTGGAGGTTGCGCCTTCGGAGGAAGGCGGAGGAGGGAACAGGGAAACTACCACCTCTGTTAGACTTGTGCGTTCAAGTATTGAAATATCTCCTATGCGGCCGTTAAAGTATATGTATTTATAACCTGAAAGATGGAAGTCTTCGGCTTCAGCCCCCACGCACATAGTGCAGGGGTGTTTGCAAAAAAAAGTGCATTTTCACACTTAATCCAACATCTTGGTCCTTTGAAGGAGGTGATAGCGTAGGCAAACTAGGCAACCGGACTATAATGCTTTATCACTTTCACTTAGCCATAGGAGCTCGATGGTGGGGCTACGATATAGCCCCTAGAGGCACCGCGCTCTCCGAACTCGGGGAGCGTGTGTGCCTGATTGGGAAGCGGTCCTTCGTCAAAGCGGAGGAATTCTAAACATTCCAATGGTCGATCGAGTGGTTGACCAGTCTCTCGCTATATCATGACATTCAGTTTTCGCCTTTCTCTACTGAGGTGCTCGCCCGGCCGAACCGGGGCACAATCGCAGTAGTTCTCCTAGTGCCGTGTTAGCCGATGGAGCGGAACGTAAGGCAGCAAAACACAGGAGCCGGGCAAACCCAACATTTGACCAAAGACATGATTCGGAGCTGATGCATATAAGGCCTAACTCGAGACGCCGAACACTCCCTAAGGTATTCGAACTTTATGATAACGGGCAGAACAGTGCCCTAAGCCCCTAGTGTCCAGGCACAGGCGAGAACTTCTGACGCGGCCGATGCCAAAACGCCAGCCTCCTCCTCGATTATGGTAGGAAACCGGGGGATGAGTATCAACAAGAGACAGTAAGAAAGGTTTACGCAGGGCCTTAATCTGAAAAGAATCCTTGTAACGGGTCCCTGCTGCACATCTGCGCCTGTGTCTCCGTTGTGTTGTATCCTGGACGGGTGTAGCATGTGGTTCATCTGTAAAAGAGAAGAACTTAGTTTGGAAAAAATATCGTGCAAAAGATGTATTTAAAACAGAGTATGATTTGGAAGATGAATAAAATTGAGCTTTATTGGCTCTCATTGTTTATACATGCAGCCCCTTGTAAAGAGGTATGCGGCTGGGAAGCCCCTTGTTTATTTGTGCCAGACTCGCCTAACCGTGTCCGAGGTCTAAATGACCTGTTTTTAGGGGCTTTGATCAGCAAGGTTGGATTAATGTTCGGCTGTCAAGGCAGTCTCACGTTTTCCGTGGTCGAGGAACACTCGGAGTTTTCCCTTTAATGAGATTATGCCGCATGGACTGGGCATTTTGAGTGTAAGAGACGCGTAATGCGGTATTGCGGTAAAGCGGGCGAAAGCTTTGCGTCCCAGCAGTGCTTGATGGCCACTTTTGAATGGGGAGATATGGAAGACTAGCTTTTCGTGACGGAAGTTGTCGGGTGAACCAAACAGAACTTTTAGTAGTATAGAGCCTGTACACTTGGCATAAAGGCCTGGCGTCACTCCTTTGAAGGAAGTGTTGTTATGGCGAATTTTTGTAGGGTCTATCCCCATTCTGCGGATGGTGTCCTAGTATAGCAGGTTTATATCACTTCTGCACAATTTATCACATGAAGTGAGTTCACTGTTTTGACCTCTAGTGGGAAAGTCTTCTGTACTCCGGTCTGCTGCTTGTGGGATTCGTCATCGTCTTCACTTGGTGTGTCGAGCCCCTTGTGTTCGGCGTTAAGTCGGCCGGACTGCTTGAAGACCCAACAATCTCTGTGGGTATGGTTTGCAGGCTTCCCGGGGGTACTGTGGATTTGACATATCCTATCCAAGATTTTGTTTAGGTTGGATAGCTCGTCACTGTTGTCCTTAAGGGGTAGTGTTTTGTTATTCGGCCGAGAGCTTTTGAATCCGGCGTTGACCGCCGTGCTATTTGGGCCGCTTTCCTTATTCCTGCGCTGATCTTTTCTGCGTCGTGATTTCCCATTTCCATCCTTGACCTCGGATGTACTCGGGTCGCTGGTGCTGCATCGCGCTAGCCAGCTATCTTCTCCCGCACAAAAGCGGGTCATGAGGCTTGTTAGTTCGGCCATTGTTCTTGGTTTTTCCTGGCCGAGGTGTCTGGCGAGCCATTCGTCTCAGACGTTATGTTTGAAGGCTGCTAAGGCTTCGGCGTCCGGACAGTCGACTATTTGGTTCTTTTTGGTGAGGAACCTATTCCAGAATTTGCGTGCTGACTCCCTGGGCTGTTGAGTTATGTGACTTAAATCGTCTGCGTCCGAAGGGCGGACATAAGTTCCCTGAAAATTTGCTCGAAACGCATCCTCAAGCTCTTCCCAACTTCCAATGGTATTTTCTAGGAGGCTTTTGAGCCAATGCCGAGCCGGCCCTTTGAGTTTGAGGGGTAGGTATTTTATGGCATGGAGATCATCTCCTCTAGCCATATGTATGTGTAGGATATAATCCTCAATCCAGACTCCGGGGTCTATTGTTCCGTCATATGCCTCTATGTTTACGGGCTTGAATCCCGCTGGAAATTCATGGTCCAGCACCTCGTCGGTGAAACATAGTGGGTGTGCGGCGCCCCTGTATTTAGGTGTGCCGATATCTTCGGACACTCGGCGGGTTGTGTTGCTTTCTGGAGCCTTCTTTTTTGGCCCATAGATGGTCCTGACCGGGCCATCCTATTTGCGCGGATCCTTATTTGGATTGTGTGCCGGATTATGTGCGGCGCCGATTGCCGCTCTTAGATTGTTATCTGGTTTTCTATCCAGCCGGTCGGCCTCTTTCTTTTTTGACTGTGGGGGCTCTACGGCCTCGTCGTCAAATTCGGGCAACAGCTTGCGCTTCGGGTAGCTTTTTGCTTGGTGACTATCGCCGTATTTATCTGCAGTCTTGAGTACTTTGCTCCATCTCATTCTGAGTACGTCTTCCGCCGTTTTGAGCTTTCTCTTTTGCTTCTTCAAACTCCTTGCAGTGGCGACGAGCCTTTTGTGCAGGTTCTTATGCTCCAGTGATGTGTCCGGCGTGAGATCGTCTGGACTATTGTTTTCGCCAGGAATGGGATGCTCGTCCACAGGTTCGCCCTGCTCTACGGCTGGGTCAGTATGGGTGCCGTCGTTATCAAGGCGGGACTTCGGGCGACGCTTGCGTCGCCGTTTTTGTTGTTTTTTGGGGGAATTATCCTTCGTCGCGTCCCGTTGTTCCTCGTTATCGCTTCCTTTTGGTGTATCCACCATGCATACGTCGTGAGTTGAGGTGGCTTTCCAGTGCCCAGTAGGCGCTGGTTCTTGGTCGTCTCCGGCATCGTCGTCCATACCGTCGATGTCTTCGGAGTCGAAGTCTAGCATGTCGGTTAAATCGTCGACAGTGGCTACTAAGTGGGTGGTGGGTGGGCCTTGAATTTCTTCATCGTCCGCATCCCAATCGTCCTGACCGTAGTCCGGCCAGGGCTCTCCGGATAACGAGAGATATTTAGCGAACTCAGGATGTCGCCAAAAGGTGAGTGTTGAAAGATGTCCGCAGCGGTGAACTCCATGATCAACGCCCAATCGGATTCGAGTGGAGGGGATGCGGGGGGTTCGGAGTCCGGCAAGGAGTCCGGCACCTTGGAGTCACAAGCTTCAGGAGGGACAAAGTCAGTATTCGGCTCTATCACCCTAGAGGTTGCAGCCCCCGAGGCGGTGTCCAACCACCCGTCCTCGATCTGCATAGCCGGCTCCGAATCGAGGGTCGGAGCGGACTCGTGTGCGGCCTCCAGGGTACTGTCCGGCAGCAGAGCTAAATCATGCCCATCTGACAGTACGGCGCGCTCGGCTGTGGCTCGAATCCATTGAAGATCAAGTCTCCGCGGATGTCAGCCGTGAAGTTCAGACTTCCAAATCTGACCTGACGGCCAGGGGCGTAGCTTTCTATCTGCTCCAGATGGCCAAACGAATTGGCCCGCAGTGCAAAGCCACCGAATACGAAGATCTATCCGGGGAGAAAAGTCTCACCCTGGACCGCGTCGTTGTTGATGATCGAAGGAGCCATCGAGCCTATTGGTGACGACACAGAGGAACTCTCAATGAAAGCACCAATGTCGGTGTCAAAACAGGCGGATCTCGGGTAGGGGGTCCCGAACTGTGCGTCTAGGCGGATGGTAACAGGAGACCAGGGACACGATGTTTTACCCAGGTTCGGGCCCTCTTGATGGAGGTAAAACCCTACGTCCTGCTTGATTGATATTGATGATGTGGGTATTACAAGAGTAGATCTACCACGAGATCAAGGAGGCTAAACCCTAGAAGCTAGCCTATGGTATGATTGTTGTTATTATTGTCCTACGGACTAAAACCATCCGGTTTACATAGACACCGGAGAGGGCTAGGGATACACAGAGTCGGTTACAATGGTAGGAGATCTACATATCCGTATCACCAAGCTTGCCTTCCACGCCAAGGAAAGTCCAATCCGGACACGGGACGAAGTCTTCAATCTTGTATCTTCATAGTCTTGGAGTCCGGCCGATGATGATAGTTCGGCTATCCGGACACCCCCTAGTCCAGGACTCCCTCAATGCTCACCGCCGTGCGTGAGTAATTCCATCATAGGCTTGCTGGACGGTGATGGGTTGGATGAGATTTACCATGTAATCAAGTTAGTTTTGTTAGGGTTTGATCCCTAGTATCCACTATGTTTTGAGATTGATGTTGCTATGACTTTGCTACGCTTAATGCTTATCACTAGGGCCCGAGTGCCATGATTTCAGATCTGAACCTATAATGTTTTCATGAATATATGTGTGTTCTTTATCCTATCTTGCAAGTGTATAGTCACCTATTATGTGTTATGATCCGACAACCCCGAAGTGACAATAATCGGGATACTTCTCGGTGATGACCGTAGTTTGAGGAGTTCATGTATTCACTATGTGCTAATGCTTTGTTCTGGTTCTCTATTAAAAGGAGGCCTTAATATCCCTTAGTTTACGCTAGGACCCCGCTGCCACGGGAGGGTAGGACAAAAGACGTCATGCAAGTTCTTTTCCATAAGCATGTATGACTATTTATGGAATACATGCCTACATTACATTGATGAATTGGAGCTAGTTCTGTGTCACCCTATGTTATAGCTATTACACGAGGAATCGCATCCGACATAATTATCCATCACTGATCCAATGCCTACGAGCTTTTCCCATCTTGTGCTTCGCTTATTTACTTTTCCGTTGCTATTTGTTACAATTACTACAAAACCCAAAAACATTACTTTTGCTACCGTTACCTTTATTATCATATTACTTTGCTACTAAATACTTTGCTGCAGATACTAAGTTCAGGTGTGGTTGAATTGACAACTCAACTGCTAATACTCAAGAATATTCTTTGGCTCCCCTTTTGTCGAATCAATAAATTTGGGTTGAATACTTTACCCTCGAAAGTTGTTGCAATCCCCTACACTTGTGGGTTATCAAGACTAATTTCTGGCGCCGTTGCCGGGGACCATATCTCTATTCTCTGAGTCACTTGCGATTTATATCTGTTGATCACTATGAAGAACTTGAAAGACGCTAAAACTACGATCTATCCCTCAACTACGAGGGGAGGTAAGGAACTGCCATCTAGCTCTGCATTAGATTCTCCTTCTGTTATGAGTAAGTTTGCGACACCTAAACCTGCTACTGCTATGAATTCTGATATGTCGCATGTTACTGATGATGCCACTTTTGCTATGCATGATACTTATGATGAAACTACTTCTGTGCGTGATACTACTTTTCCATTAGGTGAATTTCTTGATGAACAATATAATCTACCATGAACATAAATATCATGAAGGCTATATTGATTTGTTTCAACTACATGCGTGAACATGTGCCATGTCGAGTCACTCAATTCATTCAAAGGAGGATACCATCCCATCATACCACATCATAATCATTCTAATAGCATGTTGGCATGCAAGGTAAACCATTATAACTCATAGCTAATCAATCATGGCACAAGCAACTATAATCTCTAAATGTCATTGCAAATATGTTTACTTCATAATAAGCTGAATCAGGAACGATGAACTCATCATATTTACAAAAACAAGAGAGGTCGAGTTCATACGAGCTTTTCTCATCTCAATAAGTCCATCATATATCGTCATTATTGCCTTCCACTTGCACGACCGAACGATGTGTATAATAATAATAGCGCATGTGCATTGGACTAAGCTGGAATCTGCAAGCATTCAACTCAAGAGAGAAGACAAAGTAATATGGGCTCTAAGTTAAATAAACAAGTATGCATATGAGAGCCACTAAACATTTTCAATAAGGTCTTCTACTCTCGACCCCCAAAGAAAAGAAAATAAAATAAAACTATTTACATGGGAAAGATCCCAACAAGTAAAAAGAAGAACGAGAAATCTTTTTGGGTTTTCATTTTAATTCCACTACAAGCATGGAAATTAAACTAACTAATTTTTTTGGTTTTTATTAAGGTTTATCGAACACACAAGAAAAAAACTAGAACACGGAAATTTAAACTAGCATGGATAATACAATGAAAGAGTATGAGCACCAACGACAAGTGTGTGAACATGAATATAAAGTCGGTGAGAAATACATACTCCCACAAGCTTAGGCTTTTGACCTAAGTTGGTCTAATACTAAGGACCGTTGCTACTCTCCCCGGTGTACTGGGAAGTGTAATTAGGATACCACTGGCTGGCCATCTCCGGATCCCACTGGAAAGATGATGCACAATAAGGGTCCAGTGCAGGTTCTGGCTCAGGTCCAGGTTCTGGAGTGGATGCTTGGCCTCGATGAGCATACACCGCCTCCGGTGTAACAAGAAAATTATCTGCAATCAAATCAAACAACAGAGGCGCAGGCAAAATAATAGTCTCATTGTGTTTCTTATTAAATCTGAGGCTATATAAGAGCATCTTCTCTTTGTTGTCAACAATAAACGCGTGTGCTACCATGCTCTTGTAATCTAAAATGTAAGGAGGCAATTTTGTCTCCTCTTTCTCATGGTGCCTAATAGGTATCTGAAAGTGTCTAGCAAGACGTGAAGCATAGATACCTCCAAATATGGGGCCTTTTGTACGATTCAGGCTTAGCCGTTTAGCAATGACGGCACCCATACTAAAACTATTGTCTCCAAACAAGGCATGCTGAAGAATGATAATATCAAGAACATTAAAGTTTCCACTATTTCCACGACCAATCAAGCATCTACTAGCAAATATGGCAAAGTAGCGTAAAACAGGAAAGTGTATGCTAGAGATTTTCGCATGAGAACCCTTCTTTGAATCCTCTACAGTGATAGTGTTAACAAAGCCATCTACATCTTTACGATCGGGTTCCTCTAATTCTCCCTCAAAGGGTATCCTACATACCACGCAAAAATCACGTAAAGACATTTCTCTGAATTCATCATATAAATGAAATGATGCTGAAGGCGGTGACTTCTTAGGATAATAATAAAATTTTTGCACGAAAGTATTGGTAAGTAAGAGATACTGATGGATCCGGTCGTGGAGGAAATCGGTGAGGTCTGCATTCTCGATCAAAGAATAAAAATCTTCATGAATTCCAGCTTCTTTCAAGAAATTATCACATGGCCATTCACACGGCCGTATTTCCGCTAGGTAAGGAAGATTATACTTGGCTTTTTCCTTCTCTTTAGCTTGTTTTTCCTGAGAGACATGGCTAGAAGAGCCCCTTAAAAGTCTCCTTAACATTTTCTGAAAATTTCTGAAATTTTAGTAACTTCAAAATAAGAGTGAATAAAACTAAACAAGATTGGTAGCAACTACTCCTACAAGTGCCTAGAGCCTATATCATGCATTAGAATTACTTGGGACCTCATAAATTTAACATGCAAGCTCAAGAACATGGTCACCTATGCGGCAAAAATTTGCAATGAATAAAGCACTAGAACAAAAACTAATTGGACCAATGGAGGAGTCACATACCAAGCAACAATCTCCCGAAGCAGTTTTGTGAATGGAGCTTTGAGCAAGGAGATCGAAAATCGCAGCAAAACGAGCTAGAACTCGTGCTTGAGCTGGATGGGGATTTTTTTGGGAAGAAGATGGAGTGTGTGGGTGCTGGCATAAGTGGAGGGGGCCACCAGGGGCCCACGAGACAGGGGGCGTGCCTAGGGGGTGGGCGCGCCCTCCACTCTCGTGGCCTGGTGCTTGCCCCTCCTACAGTGATTTCAGTGCCTAAAATCCTCAAGTATTCCATAAAAAATCATACTAAATTTGCAGGGCATTTGGAGCACTTTTATTTTCGGGATATTTTTTAATGCACAGATAATTCAGAAAACAGACGGATAATACTATTTTTGATTTATTTATTCTAAAAAAACAGAAAGTAAAAAGAGGGTACAGAAGGTTGTGCCTTCTAGTTTCATCAATGAATCCACTAACAAGGTGGATCAAGTCTTGTTAACAAACTCATTCCGAATAACACGGAACCGGAGAAATTTCGAATAACACTAAGTTACCTCAACGGGGATATGAAAATCCCCAACAATAAGAATATCATACTTTTTCTTGACAGTAGGGAGAGGAAATTCAAAACCTCCAATAATAATAGCTGGAACTTTTCCAATAGAATTGATACTATGAACTTGAGATTGTTTCCTCGGAAAGTGTGCCGTATGCTCATTACCATTAACATGAAAAGTGACATTGCCTTTATTGCAATCAATAACAGCCCCTGCAGTGTTCAAAAAAGGTCTACCAAGGATAATCGACATACTATCGTCCTCGGGAATATCAAGAATAACAAAGTCAGTTAAGATAGTGACATTTGCAACTACAACAGGCACATCCTCACAAATACCGATAGCTATGGCAGTTGATTTATCAGCCATTTGCAATGATATTTCAGTAGGTGCCAACTTATTCAATTCAAGTCTACGATATAAAGAGAGAGGCATAACACTAACACCGGCTCCAAGATCACATAAAGCAGTTCTAACATAATTTCTTTTAATGGAGCATGGTATAGTTGGTACACCCGGATCTCCAAGTTTCTTTGGTATTCCACCCTCAAAAGTGTAATTAGCAAGCATGGTGGAAATTTCAGCTTCCGTTATCTTTCTTTTGTTTGTAATGATATCTTTCATATATTTAGCATAGGGGTTTACTTTAAGCATATCAGTTAAGTGCATACATAAGAAGATAGGTCTAATCATTTCAGCAAAGCGCTCAAAATCCTCATCATCCTTTGTCTTGGATGTTTTAGGAGGAAAGGGCATGGGTTTTTGAACCCATGGTTCTCTTTCTCTTCCGTGCTTCCTAACAACAAAATCTCTCTTATCATAACGTTGATTCTTGGATTGTGGGTTATCAAGATCAACTGCAGGTTCAATCTCTACTTCATTATTTTTGCTTGGTTGAGCATCAGCATAAACATTATCATTAACATTATCACTAGGTTCGTGTTCATCACCTGATTGTGTTTCAGCATCAGAGATAGAGATATTATTAGGATTCTCAGGTGTGTCTATAGCAGGTTCAGTAGAAGCATGCAAAGTCCTATCATTTTTCTTTTTCTTCTTTTTGGAAGAACTAGGTGCTTCTAAATTATTTCTCTGAGAATCTTGCTCGATTCTCATAGGGTGGCCTTCAGGATACCAAGGTTCCTGAGTCATTCTACCAGTTCTAGTAGCCACTCTAACAGCAAAGTCATTTTTATATTTAATTCATCAAGCAAATCATTTTGAGCTTTAAGTACTTGCTCAGCTTGAGTAGCAACCATAGACGCATATTTGCTAATGAGTTTAAGTTCACCTTTAACTCTAGGCATATTATCACTCACGCATCCTATCTCGAAAGTATTATTCTTTAACTCTCTACCAACATAAGCATTAAAACTTTCTTGTCTAGCAATAAAGTCATCAAATTCATCTAAGCATGGGCTATGAAATTTAGTAGAGGGGATTTCAACTTTATCATATCTATAGAGAGAATTACCTTTACTACCTGTGTCGGGTTATCAAGACAATGTGGTTCTTCAACAGGCGGTATATTAAGGCCATGTATTTCTTCAATAGGTGGTAAATTCTTAACATCTTCAGCTTTAATACCTTTTCTTTCATTGATTTCTTTGCCTCTTGTATATCTTCAGTACTGAGAAATAAAACACCTCTCCTCTTCGGAGTGGGTTTAGGAATAGGCTCGGGAGTTGGCTCAATTGGTTCAGGAATTGCTTCAGGAATTTGCTCAGGAAGAGTCCAATTATTTTCATTAGTCAACATATTATTCAATAGTAATTCAGCTTTGTTGATTGTTCTTTCCCTGAAAACACAACCAACACAACTATCCAAGTAGTCCTTGGAAGCATCGGTTAGTCCATTATAAAAGATATCAAGTATTTCATTTTTTTTGAGACGATGATCAGGCAAAGCATTTAGTAATTGGAGAAGCCTCCCCCAAGCTTGTGGGAGACTCTCTTCTTTGATTTGCACAAAATTATATATTTCCCACAGGGCAGCTTGTTTCTTATGAGCAGGGAAATATTTAGCAGAGAAGTAATAAATCATATCCTGGGGACTACGCACACAACCAGGAGCAAGAGAATTATACCAAGTCTTAGCATCACCCTTTAATGAGAACGGAAATATCTTAAGGATATAAAAGTAGCGGGATTTATCATCATGAGTAAACAGGGTAGCTATATCATTCAACTTGGTAAGATGTGCCACAATAGTTTTAGATTCAAGGCCATAAAAAGGATCAGATTCTACCAAAGCAATAATTTCAGGATCAACAGAGAATTCATAATCCTTATCAGTAACACAGATAGGTGAAGTAGCAAAAGCAGGGTCAGGTTTCATTCTAGCATTAAGAGACTGTTGCTTCCATTTAGCTAATAACTTTTTAAGGTCATATCTATCATTGCAAGCAAAGATAGCTCTAGCAGCTTATTCATTCATAACATCACCCTCAGGAACAACAAGCAATTCATAATCATTCGGAGAACCTTCATCATCACTATCATCAATAATAGCATGTTCAATAATTTTGTTCTCTCTAGCCCTAGCAATCCTACTCATGCTTGTACTCGGTGTGAATTAATTTTAATGCATGTTCATGACTGTTGTCGCTCTCTCAGTTGGTCGCTTCCCAGTCTTTTGCTAGCCTTCACTTGTACTAAGCGGGAATACTGCTTGTGCATCCAAACTCCTTAAACCCCAAAGTTATTCCATATGAGTCCACCGTACCTTCCTATATGCAGTATCTACCTGTCGTTCCAAGTAAATTTGTATGTGCCAAACTCCAAACCTTCAAATGAAATTCTGTTTTGTATGCTCGAGCAGCTCATGTTACGACTAGGGCTGCCTATATCTTCCATGCTAGGTGGGTTATTCTTAAGAGGAGTGGACTCCGCTCCTCATTCACGAGAAAGGGCCGGTAACCGGGATGCCCAGTCCCATGATCCAAAAAGATCAAAGCAAATCAAAATAATTAAACAAAACTCCACCAGGGCTGTTGTTAGTTGGAGGCACTCGTTGTTTCGAGCAAGCCATGGATTGATGCTTGTTGGTGGTTGGGGGAGTATAAACCTTTACCATTCTGTTTGGGAACTGCCTATAATGCATGTAGTATGGAAGATACAGCCATCTCATAGTTGTTGCGTTGACAGTGAAAGTATGCTGCCTAAAATGTTATTCAATCTCTATTTTAAAATCGAGCTCTGGTACCTCTACAAATCCCTGCTTCCCTTTGTGAAGGGCCTATCTATTTACTTTTATGTTGAGTCATCACTTTCTTATTAAAAAGCACCCGCTGGAGAGCACACTGTCATTTGCATTCATTACTATTGATTTATGTTGGGTATGACTTGACTGGATCTCTTTTACCATGAATTACAATGTTTAGTCAGTCCTTGATCTTTAAAGGTGCTCTGCATTTATGTTTTGCAGTCCCAGAAAGGGCTAGCGAGATACCATTTTGTTATATCATGTTATGATTGTTTTGAGAAAGTGTTGTCATCCGAGTTTTATTATTATGGCTTGCTAGCTGATTATGCCATTGATATGAGTCATTGCGAGACCGAGGTGTTATTGTGAGTATGGTTAGTTCATAATATTTGCTGAAACCTGAATGCTGGCTTTGCATGTTTACAACAACAAGAGCAAACCGAGTTTGTAAAAGTTTTTCTTCATCACTTTCAGTTTATCAACTGAATTGCTTGATCACAAGCAAAGGTTTAAGCTTGGGGGAATTGATACGTCTCCAATGTATCTACTTTTCCAAACACTTTTGCCCTTGTTTTGGACTCTAACTTGCATGATTTGAATGAAACTAACCCGGACTGACATTGTTTTCAGCAGAACTGCTATGATGTTGTTTCATGTGTAGAAAACAAAAGTTCTCGGAACGTCCTGGAAATCCTCGGAGGCACTTTTTGGAAAATATAAAAAATATTGGAGAAAGAATCAAGACCAGGGGGCCCACACCCTGTCCACGAGGGTGGGGGCGCGCCCTCCCCCCTGGGCGCGCCCCACTGTCTCGTGGGCCCCCTGAGGCTCCGCCGACCTCAACTCCAACTCCATATATTCCGTCTCACGGAGGAAAAAAAATCAGAGAGAAAGTTTCATCATGTTTTACGATATGGAGCCGCCGCCAAGCCCTAATCTCTCTCGGGAGGGTTGATCTGGAGTCCGTTCGGGGCTCCGGAGAGGGGGATTCGTCGCCGTCATCATCATCAACCATCCTCCATCACCAATTTCATATGCTCACTGCCGTGCGTGAGTAATTCCATCGCAGGCTTGCTGGACGGTGATGGGTTGGATGAGATTTACCATGTAATCAAGTAAGTTTTGTTAGGGTTTGATCCCTAGTATCCACTATGTTCTGAGATTAATGTTGCTATGACTTTGCTACGCTTAATGCTTGTCACTAGGGCCCAAGTGCCATGATTTCAGATCTGAACCTATTATGTTTTCATGAATATATGTGTGTTCTTGATCCTATCTTGCAAGTCTATAGTCACCTATTATGTGTTATGATCCGACAACCCCGAAGTGACAATAATCGGGATACTTCTCGGTGATGACCGTAGTTTGAGGAGTTCATGTATTCACTATGTGCTAATGCTTTGTTCCGGTTCTCTATTAAAAAGAGGCCTTAATATCCCTTAGTATCCGCTAGGACCCCGCTGCCACGGGAGGGTAGGACAAAAGATGTCATGCAAGTTCTTTTCTATAAGCACGTATGACTATTTACGGAATACATGCCTACATTACATTGACGAATTGGAGCTAGTTCTGTGTCATCCTATGTTATAGCTACTACATGAGGAATTGCATCCGACATAATTATCCATCGCTGATCCAATGCCTATGACCTTTTCCCATCTTGTGCTTCGCTTATTTACTTTTCCGTTGCTATTGTTACAATTACTACAAAACCCAAAAACATTACTTTTGCTACGGTTACCTTTATTATCATATTACTTTGCTACTAAATACTTTGCTGCAGATACTAAGTTATCCAGGTGTGGTTGAATTGACAACTCAACTGCTAATACTCAAGAATATTTGGCTCCCCTTGTGTCGAATCAATAAATTTGGGTTGAATACTTTACCCTCGAAAGCTGTTGCGATCCCCTACACTTGTGGGTTATCATCCACCAAAGTCCATACTTTGTTCTCATACATGTATCCTATCTCGGATTTCATGGCCCGAAGCCATTTGTCAGAATCTGGGCTCATCATAGCTTCTTCATAGTTCGTAGGTTCGTCGTTGTATGACAACATGATTTCTAGGACTGGATTACCGTACCACTCTAGTGCGGAATGTACCCTGGTCGGCCTATGAAGTTCAGTAGTAATTTGATCTGAAGTTTCATGCTCATCATCGTTAGCTTCCTCTTCAGTTGCTATAGGCATCACAGGACTGCTTTCTCTGATGTGCTACCTTCCAATTCAAGAGAAGGTACTCTTGGGGAATGTTGCATGGGAAACAATAAAGTTCCTACGCTTACCAAGATCAATATAGGATATGAACATATATGAGAGGAGAGATTGGATCTAAATACCCTTGTAGATCGCTAAGCGGAAGCGTTCAGAAATGCGGTTGATGTAGTCGAATGTCTTCGCAATCCAATCATGATCCGTCGACGAGCTCCAGATCAAGTGCCGAACGGACAACACCTTCGTTCAAGACATGTATGGCTTGATGACGCCTTCACCTCCTCGATCCAATGAGCAATGGTGAAGTAGTAGCTCGAGTTCTCTGACAGCACGACGACGTGGTGGTGGCGGTGGTGGAGCAATCTCAGCAAGGCTTCGCCAAGCCTAGCAGAGAAGGAAAGTAACTATGAGGGAGAGGAAGGGTAGAGCCATGGCAATGATAGGTGCGGTTGACCTCCCTCTCCACCTCTATATATATGGGGAAGGGAGGAGGGGTGTAGCCCTAGGGTTTCCCCCTAGGTGGGGTAGCGGCCACCAAGGGGAGGTGCCCCCTAGGTGCCTTGCCTCCCAAGCAAGGGGGTGGCTGCCATAGTGGGGCGCCCCACCCACCTGGTCGAGTGGGCTAGGGTTTGGGGTGGCTCTCAACCCCTTGTAGGATGATGTGCCCCCTTCCCTTGGCCCATGAGGCCCCCAACACTTGCCGGGCCCCCCTAAAACCCTTTTCGGTCTTCCGGTGATAACCCGGTACCTCCCGAAACACTTCAGGAATCCAATTCCCTTTGTTCTATATATCAATTTCACCTCCGGACCACTCTAGAGTTCCTCGTCATGTCTGGGATATCATCCGGGACTCCGAACAACCTTCGGCATCGTCACGAAACGTGAAGTGTGTACATCCTACAGGTTCGAGAACTATGCAGGCATGACCGAGACACCTCTACGGTCAATAACCAATAACGGGACCTGGATGTCCATCTTGGTTAATATTCTACAAAGATAGTTATAGGTTGAACCTCGATGCCAAGGATTCAGCCAATCCCGTATGCAGTTCCCTTTATCCATCGGTATGTTGCTTGCCCGAGATTTAATCGTCAGTATCTCCATACCTAATTCAATCTTGTTACCGACAAGTCTCTTTACTTGTTCTGTAATACAAGATCCAATGGCTAACTCCTTAGTCACATTGCTTGCAAGCTCATTGTGATGTCGTATTATTGAGTGGGCCCCGAGATACCTCTCCGTCATACGGATTGCTTGCAAGCTCATTGTGATGCCGTATTATTGGGTGGGCCCCGAGATACCTCTCCGTCATACGGAGTGACAAATCCCAGTCTTAATCCATGCCAACTCAACAGACACCCTCGGAGATACCTGTAGAGCATCTTTATAGTCACCCAGCAACGTTGCAGCGTTTCATACACACAAGGTACTCCTTTGGTGTCAGTGAGTTGCATGATCTCATAGTCATGGAAGAGATACTTGACATGAAGAAAACGATAGCAATAAACTTGATACAATCATATGCTACACTTATAGTTTGGGTCTTGTCCATCACATCATTCTCCTAGTGATGTGATCCCGTTATCAAATGACAACTCATGGCTATGACTAGGAAACCATAGCCATCTTTGATCAACGAGCTAGTGTGGTAGAGGCTCACTAGGGACATGTTGTTGTCTATGCTTCCACACATGTATTTGAGTTTCCGATCAATACAATTATAGCATGGATAATAAACAATTACCATGAACAAGGATATATAATAATAATCACTTTATTATTGCCTCTAGGGCATATTTCCATTAGTCTCCCACTTGCACTGGAGTCAATAATCAAGCATTACATGGTAATGGATCTAACACCTAAATAGTTCTGGTGTTGATCATGTTTTGCCTGTGGAATTGATTTAGTCAACGGATCTGCAACATTCAGATCCGTATGTACTTTTCAAATGTTTATGCCCTCCTCCTTGATTGCATCGCGGATGGAATTGAAGTGTCGCTTTATGTGTCTGGTCCTCTTGTGAAACCTTGGTTCCTTGGCTAGAGCAATGGCACCAGTGTTGTCACAGAACAGAGTCATCGGGTTCAGTGCACTGGGCACAACTCCAAGACTATCATGAACTGCTTCATCCAGTCACCCTCCTTCGCTGCCTCTGAGGGAGCTATGTACTCCGCTTCGCATGTAGAATCAGCTACCATGCTTTGCTTAGAACTGCACTAGCTTACCGCTCCCCCCATTTAGAATATATATGTATCCGGTTTGACACTTAGAGTCATCTGGATCAGTGTCAAAGCTTGCATCGACGTAACCATTTATGACAAGCTCTTGATCACCTCCATAAACGAGAAACATTTCCTTAGTCATTTTCAGGTAATTAAGGATATTCTTGACCGTTGTCCGGTGTTCCACTCCTAGATCACTTTTAAACCTTCCGATCATACTTATGGTAAGGCTGACATCTAGTCTTGTGCACAACATCGCATACATGATAGAGCCTATGCCAGATGCATAGGGGATGACACTCATATTTTATCTATCCTCTGTAGTCGTTGGGCATTGAGTCTTACTCAACTTCACATCTTGCAAAACAGGCAAGAACCCATCTTGGACTGATCCATTTTGAACTTCTTATAAAGGTATGTGCTCTCTGGAAGTCCTATTAAGCGTCTTGATCTATCTCTATAGATCTTGATGCCTAATATGAAAGCAGCTTATCCTAGGTCCTTCATTGAAAACTCTTGTTCAAATATGCACTCACGTTTTCCAAAAGTTCTATATTGTTTCCAATCAGCAATATTTCATCCACATATAATATTAGAGACGCTATAGAGATCCCACTCACATTCCTGTAAATACAAGCTTCTCTAAAAACTTGTATAAACCCAAACGCTTTGATCACCTCATCAAAGCAAAGATTCCAACTCCGAGATGCTTACACCAGTCCATAAATGGATCGAGGGAGCTTGCACACCTTGTCAGCATTCTCTTGATCAACAAAACCTTCTAGTTGCATCATATACAACTCTTCCTTAAGGAAACCATTAAGGAACATTGTTTTGACATTCATCTTCCAGATTTCATAATCAAAAAATGCAGCTATTGTTGGGGAACGTAGCACGCAATTTCCAAAAAAATCCTATGCTCACGCAATATCTATCTAGGAGATGAATAGCAACGAGGGGGAGATTGTGTCTACTGATACATCTCCAACGTATGTATAATTTTTGATTGCTCCATGCTACTTTATCTACTGTTTTGGGCTTTATTTTCCACTTTTATATTATTTTTGGGACTAACCTATTAACCGGAGGCCCAGCCCAGAATTGCTGTTTTTTGCCTATTTCAGTGTTTCTAAGAAACGGAATATCAAATGGAGTCCAAACGGAATGAAACCTTCGGGAACGTGATCTTCTCACCGAACGTGATCTAGGAGACTTGGACCCTACTCCAAGAAGCTTCCTGGGAGGTCACGAGGGTGGAGGGCACCCCCCCCCCCGGGCGCGCCCCCCTACCTCGTGGGCCCCTCGGAGCTCCACCGACGTACTCCTTCCTCCTATATACCTACGTACCCTCAATAGACCAGAGAGGGAGCCAAAAACCTAATTCCACCGCCGCAACTTCCTGTATCCACGAGAACCCATCTTGGGCCTGTTCCGGAGCTCCGCCGGAGAGGGCATCCACCACGGAGGGCTTCTACATCAACACCATAGCCCCTCCGATGAAGTGTGAGTAGTTTACTTCAGACCTTCGGGTCCATAGTTAGTAGCTAGATGGCTTCTTCTCTCTTTTTGGATCTCAATAAAATGTTCTCCCCCTCTCTCGTGGAGATCTATTCGATGTAATCTTCTTTTTGCGGTGTGTTTGTTGAGACCGATGAATTGTAGGTTTATGATCCAGCTTATCTATGAATAATATTTGAATCTTCTCTGAATTCTTTTATGTATGATTGAGTTATCTTTGCAAGTCTCTTCGAATTATCCGTTTGGTTTGGCCGACTAGATTGGTAGTTCTTGCAATGGGAGAAGTGCATGGCTTTGGGTTCAATCTTGCGGTGTCCTTACTCAGTGACAGAAAGAGTTGCAAGGCACGCATTGTATTGTTGCCATCGAGGATAACAAGATGGGGTATTTATCATATTGCATGAATTTATTCCTCTACATCATGTCATCTTGCTTAAGGCGTTACTCTGTTTTTAACTTAATACTCTAGATGCATGCTGGATAGCGGTCGATGAGTGGAGTAATAGTAGTAGATGCAGAATCATTTCGATCTACTTGTCACGGACGTGATGCCTATATACATGATCATACCTAGATAACCTCATAACTATGCTCAATTCTACCAATTGCTCAATAGTAATTTGTTCACCCACCGTAGAATACTTATGCTCTTGAGAGAAGCCACTAGTGAAACCTATGGCCCCCGGGTCTATTCTCATCATATCAATCTCCATCACTTTATTTACTTGTTTTGCTTTTACTTTTTACTTTGCATCTTTATACCAAAAATACCAAAAATATTATCTCTATCAGATCTCACTCTCGTAAGTGACCCTGAAGGGATTGACAACCCCTAAGCGTTGGTTGCAAGTTGCTATCATTTTGTGCAGGTACAAGGGACTTGCGCATGACCTCCTACTGGATTGATACCTTGGTTCTCAAAAACAGAGGGAAATACTTACGCTACTGTGCTGCATCACCCCCTCCTCTTCGGGGAAAACCAACGCAAGCTCGAGACGTAGCATCTATGTACCCTCGTAGACCGTAAGCGGAAGCGTTTCACAACGTGGTTGATGTAGTCGAACTTTCTTTGTGATCCACCGACCGAGTACCAAACGTACGGCACCTTCGAGTTCTGCACACATTCAGCTCGGTGATGTCCCTCACCTTCTTGATCCAGCAAGATGTTGAGGTAGTAGATGAGTTCCATCAGCACGACGGCATGGTGACGGTGATAGTGAAGTCATCTCTGCAGGGCTTCGCCGAAGCACTACAAAATTATGACCGGAGGCGTAAGCTGTGGAGGGGGCGCCGCACATGGCTAAGATAATGTCTTTGGTGTGTGCTAGGGGGCGCCCCCACCCCACATATATATATAGGTGGGAGGGAGAGGGGAGAGGCCAGGGGGCGCCCCAAGTGGGGCTAAATCCCACTTGGCTCCTGCCCTGGTTCCAGCCCCCCCCTTCCTTGTATAGGCGCCAGGGGAAGGAAGGGGGAGGTGGCACCCTTCATGATCTACTCCTGGATCACGATTGTACCCCCTTGCCAAACTCATGGCAAGGTACACAACAGGTTTGGTACACAACATGGCATACTTTATAGAACCTATGCTGAGGCATAGGGAATGACTTTCATTCTCTCTCTATCATCTGTCGTGGTCGGGCTTTGAGTCTTACTCA
The DNA here is from genome assembly GCF_018294505.1 of Triticum aestivum. Lineage (NCBI taxonomy): Eukaryota > Viridiplantae > Streptophyta > Magnoliopsida > Poales > Poaceae > Triticum > Triticum aestivum. The sequence continues at coordinate 529,768,583 of NC_057810.1, read as the reverse complement.
ACTTCAGACCTTACAACACAAGCTAGAACTCCTTCTTTGACTGATCCATTTTGAACTCCTTCAAAATCTTGTCAAGGTATGTACTCATTAAGCGTCTTGATCTATCTCTATAGATCTTGATGCCAATATGTAAGCAGCTTCACCGAGGTCTTTCATTGAAAAATTCTTATTCAAGTATCCTTTTATGCTATCCAGAAATTCTATGCCATTTCAATCAGCAATATGTCATCCACATATAATATCAGAAATTCTACAGAGCTCCCACTCACTTTCTTGTAAATACATGCTTCACCGTAAGTCTGTATAAAACCATATGCATTGATCACCTCATGAAAGCATATATTCCAACTCCGAGATGCTTGCACCAGCCCATAGATGGATCGCTGGAGCTTGCACACTTTGTTAGCACCTTTTAGGATCGACAAAACCTTTTGATTGTGATCAGATACAACTCTTTTTGAGATATCCATTCAGGCGTTTTGACATCCATTTGCCAGATCTCACAATCATAAAATGTGGCAATTGCTAACATGATTCGCACGGACTTAAGCATCGCTACGGGTGAGAAAGTCTCATCGTAGTCAACTCCTTGAACTTGTCGAAAACATTTTGCGATAAGTTGAGCTTTGTAGATAGTAACATTACCATCAATGTCAGTCTTCTTCTTGAAGATCCATTTATTCTCTATGGCTCGCCGATCATTGGGCAAGTCCACCAAAGTCCACACTCTGTTCTCATACATGGATCCTATCTCAGATTTTCATGGCCTCAAGCCATTTATTGGAATCTGGGCTCATCATAGCTTCTTCATAGTTCATAGGTTCGCCATGGTCTAGTAACATGACTTCTAGAACAGGATTACCATACCACTCTGGTGCGTTCCGTGCTCTGCTTGACCTACGAGGTTCTGTAGTAACTTGATCTGAAGTTTCATGATCATCATCATTAGCTTCATCTCTAGTTGGTGTAGGCATCACGGGAATGGATTTCTCTGATGCGATACTTTTCAAATTGAGAGAAGGTACAATTACCTCATCAAGTTCTACTTTCCTCCCACTCACTTCTTTTGAGAGAAACTCCTTCTCTAGAAAGGATCCTTTCTTGGAAACAAAGATCTTGCCTTTGGATCTGTGGTAGAAGGTGTACCCAATTGTTTCCTTAGGGTATCCTATGAAGACACGCTTCTCCGATTTGGGTTCGAGCTTATCAGGTTGAAGCCTTTTGACATAAGTGTCGCAACCCCAAACTTTAAGAAACGACAACTTAGGTTTCTTGCCAAACCCCAGTTCATACGGTGTCGTCTCAACGGATTTAGACGGTACCCTATTTAACGTGCATGCAGCTGTCTCTAATGCATAACCCCAAAATGATAGTGGTAAATCAGTAAGAGACATCATAGATCGCACCATATCTAATAAAGTACAGTTACGAATTCGGACATACCATTACGTTGTGGTGTTCCAAGTGGCATGAGTTGTGAAACTATTCCACATTGTTTTAAATGAAGGCCAGACTCGTAACTCAAATATTCGCCTCCGTGATCACAACGTAGAAACTTTATTTTTCTTGTTACGATGATTATCCAATTCTCTCTGAAATTCTTTGAACTTTTCAAATGTTTTAGACTTGTGTTTCATTAAGTAGATATACCCATATTTGCTCAAATCATCTGTGAAGGTTAGAAAATAACGATACCCACCGCATGCCTCAACACACATCGGACCGCATACATCAGTATGTATTATTTCCAATAAGTCATTGGCTCGCTCCATTGTTCCGTAGAACGGAGTTTTAGTCATATTGCCTATGAGGCATGGTTCGCAAGTATCAAATGATTCATAATCAAGTGATTCCAAAAGTCCATCAATATGGAATTTCTTCATGTGCTTTACAACAATATGACCTAAACGGCAGTGCCACAAGTATGTTGCACTATCATTATCAACTTTGCATCTTTTGGCATCGATATTATGAATGTGTATCACTAATATCAAGATTCAATAAACCATTAACATTGGGTGTATGACCATAGAAGGTTTTATTCATGTAAACAGAATAACAATTATTCTCTATCTTAAATGAATAACTGTATTGCAATAAACACGATCCTATCTTGTTCATGCTCAACGCAAACACCAAATAACATTTATTTAGGTTCAAAACTAATCCCAAAAGTATAGGGATTGTGCGATGATGATCATATCAATCTTGGAACCACTTCCAACACACATCGTCACTTCACCCTCAACTAGTCTCCATTTATTCTGCAACTCCTGTTTCGAGTTACTAATCTTAGCAATCGAACAAGTATTATATACACAGGGGATACTACGAGCACTAGTAAGGTACACATCAATAACATGTATATCAAATATACCTTTGTTCACTTTGCCATCCTTCTTATCTACCAAAAATTTGAGCTAGTTCTGCTTCCAGTGACCATTTCCTTTGCAGTAGAAGCACTCAGTTTCAGGCTTAGGTACAGCTTTAGGCTTCTTCATGGGAGTGACAACTTGCTTGCCATTCTTCTTGAAGTTCCCTTTCTTTTACATTGCCCTTTTTCTTGAAACTAATGGTCTTGTTAACCATCAAAACCTGATGCTCTTTCTTGATTTCTACCTTTGCCAATTTCAGCATCGCGAATAGCTCGGGAATATTTTTCTTTATCCCTTGCACATTATAGTTGATCACGAAGTTCTAGTAGCTTGGTGATAGTGACTAGAGAACTCTTTCAATAACTATCATATCTAGAAGATTAACTCCCACTTGATTCAAGTGATTGTAGTGCCCAGACATTCTGAGCACATGCTCACTAGCTGAGCTATTCTCCTCCATCTTGTAGGCAAAGTACTTGTTAGAGGTCTCATACCTCTTGACAAGGGCATGAGTCTGAAATACCGATTTCAGCTTTTGGAACATCTCATATGCTCCATGGCATTCAAAACGTCTTCGAAGCATCGATTCTAAGCCGTAAAGCATGGCGCACTAAACTATCAAGTAGTCATCATATCGAGCTTGCCAAACGTTCATAACGTCTGCATCTGCTCCTGCAATAGGTCTATCACCTAGCGATGCATCAAGGACATAATTCTTCTGTGCAGCAATGGGGATAATCCTCAGATCACGGACCCAGTCCGCATCATTTCTACTATCATCTTTCAACTTATTTTTCTCTAGGAACATATCGAAAATAAATGGGGAGCTACATCGCGAGCTATTGATATACACCATAATTTGCAAATACTATTAGGACTAAGTTCATGATAAATAAAGTTCAATTAATCAAATTACTTAAGAACTCCCACTTAGATAGACATCCCTCAAGTCATCTAAATGATACGTGATCCAAATCAACTAACCCATGTTTGATCATCACATGAGATGGGGTAGTCATCAATGGTGAACATCTCTATGTTATTCATATCTACTATATGATTCACGTTCAACCTTTCGGTCGAGGCTATGTCTGTACAAACAGGCTCGTCAAGTTTAACTTGAGTATTCCGCATGTGCAAAACTGTCTAGCACCCGTTGTATGTGAATGTAGAGTCTATCACACCCAATCATCACGTGGTGCCTCAACACGACGAACTGTCGCAACGAGTGCATACTCAGGGAGAACACTTATACCTTGAAATTTTAGTTAAGGGATCATCTTATAATGCTACCTCCGTACTAAGCAAAATAAGATGCATAAAATATAAACATCACATGCAATCAAAATATGTGACATGATATGGCCATCATCATCTTGTGCTTTTGATCTTCATCTCCAAAGCATCGTCATGATCTCCATCATCACCGGCTTGACACCTTGATCTCCATCGTTGCGTCGTAGTCGTCTCGCAAACTATTGCTTCTACAACTATCACTAACGCATAGTGATAAATTAAAGCAATTACATGGCATTTGCATTTCATACAATAAAGAGACAACCATAAGGCTCCTACCGGCTGCCAATAACTTCTACAAAACTTGATCGTCTCATACAATAACGTATATCACATCACAACATGCCCTACAAAAACAAGTTAGACATCTTCTACTTTGTTGTTGAAAGTTTTACGTGGCTGCTACGGGCTTCTAGTAAGAGTCGTTCTTACCTACGCATCAAAACCACAACGGTGATTTATCAAGTTTGCTATTTTAACCTTCAACAAGGACCGGCCGCAGTCAAATTCGATTCAACTAAAGTAGGAGAAACAGACACCCGCCAGCCACCTTTATGCAAAACTAGTTGCGTGTCTGTCTGTGGAACCGGTCTCATGAACGTGGTCATGTAAGGTTGGTCCAGGCCGCTTCATCCAACAATACCGCCGAATTAAAGTAAGACATCGGTGGTAAGAAATATGACGAGCACCGCCCATAACTCTTTATGTTCTACTCGTGCATATCATCTATGCATAGACCTCGCTTGGATGCCACTGTTGGGGAATGTAGCATGCAATTTCAAAAAATTCCTACGCTCACGCAATATCTATCTAGGAGATGAATAGCAACAAGAGGGGGGGATGTGTATACGTACCCTCGTAGACCTTAAGCGGAAGCATTTCACAATGCGGTTCATGTAGTCGAACTTTCTTTGTGGTCCACCGATCGAGTACCGAACGTACGACACCTCCGAGTTCTGCACACGTTCAGCTTGGTGACGTCCCTCGCCTTCTTGATCCAACAAGATGTCGACGTAGTAGATGAGTTCCGTCAGCATGATGGTGTGGTGATGGTGACAGTGAAGTGATCTCCGCAGGGCTTCGCCTAAGCATTACGAAACTATGACCGGAGGCGTAAACTATGGAGGGGGCACCGCACACGGCTAAGATAATGTCTTGGGTGTGTGCTAGGGGGTGCCCCCCATATATATAGGTGGGAGGGAGAGGGGAGAGGCCAGGTGGCGCCCCAAGTGGGGTCGAGTCCCATTTGGGCTCCTGCCTTGGTTCGCCCCTCCCCCCTTCCTTGTATAGGTGCCAGGGGAAGGAAGGAGGAGGTGGTGCCCCCCCCCCCCTTTCCTTTCTCCCTTGAGGAAGGGAAGGAAGGAGGGACTTGCCCTCCCCGCTTTCCTTTCCGTAGGGCTTGCCGGCCTAGTGGAGGGGCGCACCAGCCCCTTGTTGGGTGGTCTGCCCCTCCCTTGGCCCATTAAGCCCATATCTTTGCCAGGGTTGCTCGAAACCCGTTCTGGCAACCCTATATGTACCTGGTACCCTCTAGAACACTTCTGGTGTTCGAATACCATCGTCCTATATATCAATCTTTACCCTCAACCATTTTGAGACTCCTCGTCATGTCCGTGATCACATCCGGGACTCCGAACAATATTTGGTCACCAAATCACATAACTCATATAATACTATATCATCAACGAACGTTAAGTGTGCGGACCCTACGGGTTCGAGAACTATGTAGACATGACCAAGACACCTCTCTGGTCAGTAACCAATAGCGGAACCTAGATGCTCATATTGGCTCCCACATATTCTATGAAGATCTTTATCCGTTGAACTGTTATGACAAGATACGTTATTCCCTTTGTCCATCGGTATGTTACCTGCCCGAGATTCGATCGTCGGTATCTTCATACCTAGTTCAATCTCGTTACCGGCAAGTCTCTTTACTCGTTCTGTAATACATCATCCTGCAACTAACTCATTAGTCACTTCGCTTGCAAGGCTTCTTATGATGTGTATTACCGAGAGGGCCCAGAGATACCTCTCTGATACTCGGAGTGACAAATCCTAATCTCGATCTATGCCAACCCAACAAACACCTTCAGAGATACCTGTAGAGCATCTTTATAATCACCCAGTTATGTTGTGATGTTTGATAGCACACATGGCATACCTCCGGTGTCCGCTAATTGCATAATCTCATAGTCGAGGGAATATGTATTTGACATGAAGAGAGCAATAGAAATAAAACTGAATGATCATTATGCTAAGCTAACAGATGGGTCTTATCCATCACCCGTTCATCACATGACAACACTTGTCTATGGTTAGGAAACTAAACCATCTTTGATTAACGAGCTAGTCTAGTAGAGGCTTACTAGGGACACAATGTTTTGTTTATGTATCCACACATGTATCAAGTTTCCGGTTAATACAATTCTAGCATGAATAATAAACATTTATCATGAAATAAGGAAATGTAAAATAAAAACTTTATTACTGCCTCTAGGGCATATTTCCTTCAGCTATTGCCAACATGACTTAAGCATCGCTACGGGTGAGAAAGTCTCATCATAGTCAACTCCTTGAGCTTGCGAAAACCCCTTTGCCACAAGTTGAGCTTTATAGACGGTTATATTACCGTCTGCATTTGTCTTCTTCTTGAAGATCATTTTATTCTAAATGGCCTTTCACCCTTTAGGTAATACTTCCAAAGTCCATACTTTCTTTTCATACATGGATCCCATCTCGGCTTTCATGGCCTCTAACCATTTGTCAGAATACGGCCCACCATCGCTTCTCCATAGCTCGTAGGTTCATCGTTGTCCAACAACATGACCTCTAAGACAGGGTTACCGTACCACTCAGGAGCAGTACGTATCCTTGTCGACCTACGAGGTTCAATAGTAACTTGATCTGAAACTTCATGATTATTATCATTAAATTCCTCTTCAACTGACTAGGTGCCATAGAAACATCTTTCTGCGTTGTGCTACTTTCTGGTTGAAGTGAAGGTTCAACAACCTCATCAAGTTCTATCTTCCTCCCACTCAATTCTTTCAAGAGAAACTCTTTCTTGAAAAAGGACCCCTTCTTAGAGATAAACACTTTTCTCTCGGATCTGAGATAGAAGGTATACCCAATCATCTCATTTGGGTATCCTATGAAGACGCATTTGTCCATTTTGGGTTTGAGCTTTTCTTGCTGAAGCCTTTTGACATAAGCATCGCAGACCCAAACCTTAAACGACAGCTTAGGTTTCTTGTCAAACCATAGTTCATAAGGTGTCATCTCTAGGGACTTAGATGGTGCCCTATTTAAAGTGAATGTAGCCATCTCTAATGCATAACCCCAAAACGAGAGTGGCAGATTGGTAAGGGACATCATAGAACGCACCATATCCAATAAGGTACGATTATGACGTTCGGACACACCATTATGCTGTGGTGTTCCAGGTGGCGTCAGTTGTGAAACAATTCCACATTGTCTTAAGTGATTGCCAAACTCATAACGCAGATATTCTCCCCCTCGATCAGATCATAGGAATTTAATCTTCTTGTTATGATGATTCTCAGCTTCACTCTAAAATTGCTTGAACTTTTCAAACGTTTCAGACTTATGCTTTATTAAATAAATATACCCATATCTACTTAAATCATCGGTGAAGGTGAGAAAGTAATGATATCCACAGCATGCGTCAACACTCATCGGACCGCACACATCAATATGTATGATTTCCAACAAGTCACTTGCCTGTTCCATTGTTCCAGAAAATGGGGTTTTAGTCATCTTGCCCATGAGGCATGGTTCGCATGTGTCAAGTGATTCAAAATCAAGTGACTCCAAAAGTCCATCGGCATGGAGTTTCTTCATGCGCTTTACACCAACATGACCTAAGAGGCAGTGCCACAAGAAAGTGGTTCTATCATTATCAACTCTGCATCTTTTGGCATTAATGTTATGAACAAACCCCTCACAATGGGTGCATGACCATAAAAGATATTACCAATATAAATATAACAACCATTATTCTCTGATTTAAATGAGTAACCATCTCGCATTAAACAAGATCCAGATATAATGTTCATGCTCAACATTGGCACTAAATAACAATTATTCAGGTTCATTACTAACCCGATGGTAATCAAAGATCGAGCGTGTCGACGGCGACCACATCAACCTTGGAACCATTTCCCACGAGCATCATCACTTCGTCATTTGCCAACCTTCATCTATTTCGTAGTTCCTGTTTAGAGTTGCAAATGTGAGCAACCCGACCGGTATCAAATACACAGGGACTACAACGAGAGCTAGTAAGGTACACATCAATAACATATATATCATATATACCTTTGTTGATGTTGCCCCCCTTCTTGTTGGCCAGATACTTGGGGCAATTCCGCTTCCAATGGTCAGTTCCCTTCCAATAGAAGCATTCAGTTTCTGGCATGGGTCCAGCCTTGGGTTTCTTCATGGGATGAGCAACTACTTTGCCACCCTTCTTGAAGTTTCCATTCTTCCCCTTGCTCTTCTTGGAACTAGTGGTTTTATTGACCATCAACACTTGATGCTCCTTCTGGATGTCTGCCTCCATGACTTTCAGCATCACGAACAGCTCGGAGACTGACTTGTTCATCCCTTGCATGTTATAGTTCAACACAAAGCTCTTGTAGCTAGGTGGTAGTGATTAAAGAACTATGTCAGTGATCGCCTCAGGCGGGAGATCAACTCCCAAATCATCCAGACGGTTGTTAATACCCAGACATTCTGAGTATGTGCTCACTGACATAGTTGTTGTCCTCCATTTTGCAGGCATAGAACTTAACGGAGGTCTCATACCTCTCGATCCGAGCATTTTTCTCAAAAATAAACTTCAACTCCTGGAACATCTCATATGCTCCATGAAGTTCAAAGCACCTTTGAATTCCAAGTTCTAAGCCGTACAACATGGTGCATTGAACTATTGAGTAGTCATCCACACGCGACTGCCAGACGTTCACAACATTAGCAGACGCTGGAGGGGTGGTGCAGCAAGTGCTGCATCAAGGACACAAGACTTTTGGGAAGCCCTGAGGATAATCCTCAGATTACAGGCCGAGTCCACAAAGTTGCTTCCATCATCTTTCAACTTAGCTTTTTTCTAGGAACGCATTGAAATTCTAGGGAGCTATGTGCGAGCCATTGATCTACAACATAATTTGCAAATATAACTTAGACTACTGTTCAAGATAATGAGTTCAATTAATCATATTACCTAAGAACTCCAACTCAAATCAACGTCCCTTCAGTTGTCCGAGTGTAACATGATCCAAACTCACCAACCCAAGTCCAATCATCACGTGAGATGAGGTGGTTTCAATGGTGAACATCTCCATGTTGATCATATCCACTATATGACTCATGTTCGACCTTACGATCTCTTGTGTTTCGAGGCCATGTCTGTACATGATAGGCTTGTCAAGTTTAACCCAAGTGTTCTGCATATGCAAAACTGGCTTGCACCCATTGTATGCGAACGTAGAGTCTATCACACCCGATCTTCACGTGGTGCTTCGAAACGATGAACTTTCGCAATGGTGCACACTTGGGGAGAATACAATTTTATCTTGAAATTTAAGTGAGGGATCACCTTATAATGCTACCATCGTCCTAAGCAGAATAAGATGCATAAAAGGATTAACATCACATGCAAATCATAAGTGACATGATATGGCCATCATCTTGTGCTTTTGATCTCCATCTTCAAAGCACGGGCATGATCTCTATCATCACCGGCATGACGCCATGATCTCCATCATCGTGTCACTATCGGAGTTGTCACGCCAACCATGCTTCTACAACTATTGCTACCACTTAGCGATAAAGTAAAGCATTACATAGAGCTTAATGATTTACATTCAGGTCATACAATAATTAAAGACAACCCTATGGCTCCTCCCGGTTGCCGTATTCATCGACATGCAAGTCGTGATAAACTATACAAAACATGATCACCTCATACATCAAATATATCTCATCCTGTCTTTGGCCATATCATATCACGACATACCCTGCAAAAACATGTTAGATGTCCTCTACTTTGTTGTTGCATGTTTTACGTGGCTGCTATGGGTAACTACTAAGAAATGTTCTTACCTACACAAAGCCACAAGGTGATATTCAAGTTGCTATTTAACCTTCTATGAGGACCGCCTTTGTCGAATCGGATTCAACTAAGGTGGGAGAGACAGACACCCGCCAGCGATCTTTATGCAACAAGTTGCATGTCAGTTGATGGAACCGGTCTCATGTACGTGGACATGTAAAGTTGGTCTGGGCCGCTTCATCCCACAATACCGCTAAATCAAGATAAGACCAAGGAAGGGAGCAATCTACATATCAACGCCCACAAACTCCTTTGTGTTCTACTCACGATGTCATCTACGCATAGACCTAGCTCATGATGCCACTGTTGGGGAACGTTGCGTGGGAAACAAAAAATTTCCTACGCTCACCAAGATCAATCTAGGAGATGAACATCTATAAGAGGAGAGATTGGATCTACATACCCTTTGAGATCCCTAAGTAGAAGCGTTAAGAAATGTGGTTGATGTAGTCATATGTCTTCGCGATCCAATCAAGATCCGTCCATGAACTCCCGATCAAGTGCCGAACGGACGACACCTCCGTGTTCAACACATGTATGGCTTGATGACACCTTCACCTCCTCGATCCAGCGAGTGATGGTGAAGTAGTAGCTTGAGTTCTCCAACAGCACGGCAGCGTGGTGGCGGTGGTGCTGCAGAAATCTCAGCAGGGCTTCACCAAGCCTAGCAGAGAAGGAGAGGAACTACGAGGGAGAGGAACTTTACTCCGCCGCTGCACCCATGCAACAAAGTATGATGGATTTAAAGCACCATCCATGGCTGAGGGGCGTGCCACAAAAAGCAAAGTCAAGCCACGCTTGATCCCTACTGCCCCTAACCGAGCTAATACCACCTCTGCAGTCAACAACAAAGTGCCACCACCCCTTCTACCATTGCCTATCTGCGACAGATCGATACTGTAAAATGTGGCATCCCAGCTTCAGAGCTCCCCCCTCCAAGCTTATGGCAGAACAGGGAGACCCCCCCCCACATCTAGCTCCAGTTAATTCCCTTTCATCATGCCTCCTAAATAGTTGTGGAACATCCTAGTCTCGAACATTCTGGAATTAATTCAGAGGGTAAACAATTAGCTGTTAAGAATGTGATTGATGCATGTGGCTCTGATGTCATATGCTTGCAGGAGACTAAATGCATGAATTTTGATCATAACTTTGTCAAGTCCTTCTGTCCTCATCGATTTGATCATTTCGCATATGTGCCATCACGAGTGACTTCAGGGGGAATTATTACGATATGGAATAGTTCTGAATTTGATTGCACTGTGATCTTCTCAGATTTCTTTGCGCTTGGGGTTTCTCTTACATCCAAAGCATCAGTCATGTCCTAGACTTTATATAATATTTATGGACCTTGTCGTGGGAATGATCGAGTACTCTTTACTAATTGGTTTTACGATTTACACATCCCAGATGCTGAGGATTGGCATTTGGTTGGGGACTACAACTTTATCCATTCCTCAAAAAATTGCAACAAGCAGGGAGGAAGTGTGAATGATATTCTGCTCTTCAATGATATTATTAGAGCATAGGCTTTGGTTGAAATCCCTCTGAAGGGCCACTCCTTTACGTGGAGCAATATGCAGGATGATCCCCTACTCGAACAAATTGATTGGTTCTTTTCCACCTGCCATTGGACACAAACCTACCCAAACAGCATTGTAACTACTCTCGGCAAACCAATTTCGGATCACTCACCATGCATGGTCAATATTGAAACTAGCATACCCAAGAGTAAAATCTTTAGGTTTGAAGACTACTGGATCCACCACCCAGGATTCCTGGAGGTTGTAGCTAGCTCCTGGGGCAAGCAATGTTATGCTACCAACAGTGCTTTGCTGATCTGCAAAAAGCTCAAGACACTAAGATACAATCTCAAATCTTGGACCAAAGGAATTTCCCGCCTCTCTGTACTGATTCAAAATTGCAATTGTGCCTTAACTGAACTAGATGGGCTGGAAGAATTAAGAAGACTAACCACACCAGAAGCAAACTTCAGGAGAATCTTAAAGGCCCACCTACTTCAGTTACTGAATTACCAAAACCAATACTGGAGAAAGCGTTGCACCATCAGAAAGATTAAGTTTGGGCAAGAAAATACGAAGCTATTCCATGCTCTTGCTACAGAAAGGTTTCGAAAAAACTCTATAGCCTCACTGAAGCTACCTGACGACACTGTAGTGCATGACCATACCTCCAAAGAGGCGGTTCAATTCAATACCTATAAACAGAGGCTTGGCGAGTTGTCACCACCAACCCTGAAATTTGACCTGCCCTCAATTATCAAACGGGTGGAGGGCCTCGAAGCTTTGTCAGATCCTTTCACACATGCCGAGATCGATGAAGTTGTTAGAACTATGCCCGCCGATAGATCCCCCTGCCCAGATGGGTTTAACGGGTTGTTCCTGAAAAATTGCTGGCATCTTATCAAACCAGAGTTCTATAAACTATGTGATGATTTCTATAATGGCGATCTGGACCTGACCAGCATCAACTCAGGATATATCACGTTCATACGAAAATTGGTTCCCCGGATACTGCTAATGATTTCAGGCCCATTACATTGTTAAATTGTTGTCTGAAGATTATCACAAAAATCCTTGCTAACAGACTACAATGCTTCATCCTTGATATTGTCCATAAGAATTAGTATGGGTTCCTTTGTACAAGAACAATACAAGATTGCCTCGCCTGGACGTTTGTGTACATCTACCAATGCCATGCCTCCATGCGGCCATGCCTCCATGTAGAGAGATGACTCCTCCACCCACCCACCCCTCTCTCCCACCACCCTCCCGGCGACCATGACTCCGATCGTGATCCGGCCACATCCACCCTACAAAACCTACTTCCCCTTTGATGGATCCTTTCCTAGACCCCAACTCCATAGTTCACCAACTGGATTTCTCGGTTGGCCATTGTTTCAAAGGTGAGAGTCCTAAGTTGTTCCAATCTACGGTGAGTTCAATAACTACCTCCCATGGTTTCACCATGGTGGTATCATTTGCGAGATTTGTTTTCCATCTCAACACCATCAATGTCAGTCTGGTACTCTCGGCTCTCATTGATGGGGATCACAATTTATTTGAGGTCATTCACATCTCTGGGAATGTTTTTCGGTTCAAAGTTTGTTCTAAGGTTGTGGGTTTCTACCTAGTCCAAAAGATTCATTACACATGTGATCAGTTCAAATGCTATTTCCACCTATGGAGTGGTGGTGGACCAAACTGGATTTAGGAGGAGAAGATATGGTACAAAGAGCAAGATGCAGAATGGACTCATGTTACTCCTCGATGCAAAGGTACGCAACAATGTCATATCCGTGTTAGATAAGTGTACCGCAGGATTTCTTAGAATTTAACGTCGCATACTCCGGTTATCGATCTGCCTGTATCTGGTAATTCTACTACACCTGGTTCCATTGCTCATTGCCCTAGATCTGATGCTCATTCATATGATCAGATTTATCGCATGGCTAATACGTCCACAACTGATCCCATGCATAACGGACCAACCGGTACCAGGCCAATTTTGAATTCTAATTTGCGTCCAGTACTAGCTAAACCATCTAGGCCTCGGGCTAGTACTATTCAGCCCAGTAACATGGAAGACAGACCGCCTCGGCCCAATGATGACATCACCACAGCTCATTCAATGTTCTGTTTTAAATGTCTCGGATATGGTCACCTGCGATTACAATGCAACAATAAAATCAGGTGCAAATTATGTTACGGTTATAACCACATTGCTCGAGTTTGTTTTAACAAGAAAATCTAGGGCTATTCTTATTGGATCAAACAAACACAGCCGGCTCCTCCCGATATATACCAAACCCGCATAGTCTCCTCGACTTCTCCATCCCGTCCACCACCCACTGCTACGCCTGCGTGCACACCAGCTCCTGAGATGGCCTGCTATCCCTGCAACCCTCTCCCGCACCTCCCCCTTGGCACTACCGTCGTTCCTCCTGGCCCACTCCGTGCTCGCCGAGGCTATGTCATCGGCGGCGGCGATCTTCCCACGGTCTGTGATGAATGGGCCATCTCCATGCTCATCCCCGAGGTCTCCGCAAAGGAATTTCATGGCGCCATTACCCTCATATCCAACTACCTTGAGGGTCAGGCCTGGCGCATCAACTACACATCGCGTTGTGGTATGGGCACTGCACTGATCCAATTTACTACTGCATGTTCTAGAGACACCGCCATCAGTAGAGTCCGTTTCAGATAGGCGACTCTGTTTCGAGGCTTAGTAGGCAAGATCATGGTCCGAATTTCTAGGAAACATACTTGTGGATCAGGTTGTTATAAACCCTCATAATGTGGGTCTGGGTGAACCATATGAGGATGTGCATGCACCAAATAATGCCAATGTTGATCTCAGTGCTGATATGCCAGGTAATACCACTGGCCAAAACCTCGGTAGCTCTGAAACCCTTGCCAATGTTAATGTATCTGGTCTGAATGATATACCACTGGAGCAGCATGCTAACACTATTGGAGATCAGTTATATGACACTCTGGGACCTGATTATATTCCTCTTGTTTCTGATTCTCAACGGACATCTACCAATAGCCCCAGGTTCATGCCTGTCGATGGGAAACGGCACCTATGGGATCACAACAATCCCTACTACAGTTGCGGGGCACGGGGTTGTGAGAAGAGCAGGATTAGTAACCAGCACAAGGATCGTTTACCCAGGTTCGGGCCGCGAGGATGCGCAAAACCCTAGTCCTGCTTTGGTGGATGTATTGAGTGTTCTTGAGCTCTTAAACTAGCTATGGTGACCGCGTGGTTCAAAAGAGCCGAATCCCTCTCCAGTACGCCATGGCCTCCTTTTATATGCAAAAGGGGCTGCCACAGTGGCACATGGGAGGTGGAAAGGCCTATAGTGCTACGAGCTTATTGCATGTATTACAGGACAAGGCGCATTTAATGCGTAGCTTAGGTGTCCTCTCGCTTTATCGGGGACGGGAGCGAGGCCCGTCCCGTCCATCGCCGCTCCTCCTCGCTTCGGCACGTGCCCTGGCCAGCGATGCATGCGGTGCCATGTAGGCAAGCAAGCAGCTAAGGTGGCGCGGTGGTGGAGCCTCCACGAAGATCTGCATGCCGCCACGCAGGTGTGTGCTGAGTTGGCCTGGAAGTTGCATGTTGCCACATAGGTGCCTGCCCAGCTGGTTGGGCTGGCAGCTGCATGTGAACGGCGGTGGGGATTTGGTTGGTGCGGGCCTGGCAGTGGCCCCTCTGTCGCCCTTGGCAAGGGTCTTGCCAGGTGGCCCGACAAGGGTCTTGACAGGTGGCCCGACAAGGGTCTTGCCGTGGCGCGCTGGTGTCCCCGGCAAGGGGCTTGCCGGGGCTGCTGAGGCTGCCCCAGCAAGGGTCTTGCCGGGAAACCTGCTCCGCCCATCTGCTTTCTGTGGTCTCGGTCTTTGGCATTGCCTTGTTTGTCTTGTGCCTTCGGCTTCTCTCCGGCTCCCCTCCTTTGCCCTGCTGTGTGCGGCCGTGGCGCGCGGCTCTGACTGCCCGTGCACAAGTAAAGGGGTCAAAAGGAGAGCCCCTACTTTTGTACACCAATAGGAGCCCCCGGGCCTGGGCCACACATAAGCGCGACACTTGTTGGGCCAGGCCCAGAAGGGTGCGTGGGCAGGCGGGGCGGATTTCACCACGGAACTGTTCCGTCCGTTGAGCTTCTCCACGACTCGTGTTGAATGCGCGAAGTGGGGGTCGCGCGTGTGCGTGTGACCGAAGCATGATGGTGTCATCTTCAGGTGGACAGTAAAGGGGCGGCTTGTGTGTCTCCTCGAGACCGTAGGGCCACTGCTCATTTACTTCCCTTACTTGGGAACCATCGCTCCACCTGTCCCACTGCGCCCGTCTCTTGCGCCACGTTTGCTGCATGCCTGACGCAGAGCGAATGACAGACGCACAGGATACAGGAAGTCACGCGTGCGTGGGTCGATTCCCACGCGCCTTCAATTGAGCGGGGAGGACGGTCGACGGCCCCGCCCGTTGTCACTTCAATGGGCCAGATTGGCCGAGAGGGGCGGCCGAGCCTCGCCCCCGCCCCTTTATAAAGAGGGTAGCAGGAGGAACAGCGCCTCTCAATCCTTTGTCATCCGCTTCTCCCCATTCCTGCTTCCTCTTTCCTTCTGCTATGGCGAGGGGGCGTGGCGATGCTTCATCGGTGGCGGCGAGGGTCTCGGCTATACAACATCGCTCCTCCCCAAGAGCTTGTGGTGGTCGATCCAGCCGTGAGAGGGAGGGGGAGGGGGCGAGGTCGCAGTTGTCGCGGCGCTCGAGGGAGAGGAGGGCGGGGCGCCAAATCGGCCTCGCCTCCGCCAGCGGCCCCTCCCCCGGTGGAGGGCCACATCGGGGATAACCCTTATGAGTTCTTCATCACGCTGCGCCAGCCGCCGCGCCGCCGTCTTTGCCTCCCGACCCCATTTGCACGAGAGATGAAGCTGGATCCGCTGCAGGTGCTGCGGATGCATATGAGGGGTTGTGGGAACAGCGGCACATGGGCTGACGTTGAGTTCCCCGCCCCTCACGTCATGTATCTTCGCCGAGGGTGGAAGAATTTTGCCCGCATCCACAGCCTGACGGAGGGGCTCACTCTCCATTTCAAATTAATGGAGAGCACTCTCCTCTCCGTCAAGGTCTTTGGGCACTTCGGGACCTGCGTAAGGTGCTGCGTGGAGAGCTCCTCTGACGATGAAGATTCCTCCTCGAGCAAGAGTGGCAAGGAGGACAGCGACAGTGACGACGAGGGTAGCGGGCGGCAGGATGACGGGTCCGACTAAGCGTCGGGCGCCGCTCCGGGCGACACCGGTGACCCCATCATCTGTGTCGCCGGTTACTTGAACTTCTCAGGGTTGTCTCCTTGGGCAGCTGGCGTTGGGAGGCTGCGGAAGAGGAAGAGGGCGGGCAGTAAGGCCGTCAGGTCAGAGTACGCAGGCATCGATGCCTTTGTTGCGTATCGACATCCTGCCGCCTCGTCTTCGAGCTCTTCCCCCGGCGCCGTCATCACCAGCCAGCCTTCGGACGGCCACCGAGATGTTCTCTTGGTGCTTTCTGTCGCTCGTAGCCCTACCAGGCGCCCCTTTTGCCCCTTTTTGCTTCCTTTAACCTGCCTCCTGAGGAGAGGGACAAGAAAGGGATTACGGGCATCTTATCTTTTTTTAATCTGTAAGCCTTCGGGCCTTCGTTAAATTTAGAACTTGTAATCCTCTTGCTCATGTTTTTCACTCCGTATGAACTGTACCTGTATGGGATGTTTTTAATGAAAAAGGGATGTTGGCTGAGTTTTTCGTTCGTGGGTGAAACCCGCGACAAGGAGTGAATCCTTGTTACTATTAAGATAAATGTTTTTACGCCCGGTAACAGGCCTTGCCGTCCCCCCACTTTGCTTGACCTTTCTCACACCCTTGGCGGCGGTAGGGATGAAGTGGGCTTAGGCTCCTCGTTCCATTTCCTTGCTGCCGCAACTACAACCAAATCCGGACCCTAGAAATAATCCTTGGGTACAGAAAAAAGGGAAGCACGGTAGCCTAGAAATAAAACGAGGTTTCACATATCCCAGCTCCATATCGAAATGGATGATAGAGGATACAAGACTTATCTGGATCTGCAACCCTCGGCAACCTTGGCTTGCCGTGGTTGGATCCTGGTACTTGCAGCCTCCGGCAACTTTGGTTTGCCGGGGTCGGGATGCTGGTCTGTTTCCTTTCTTCCAAACAGCTCGGTAGAAGTGCTTATGTGCCCTGCAAACCAAAGAGGACAGAAAAGAATAGAGAGACGCGCACTCGACCTCTAAGCTAGGGGTTAGCCGCCGCTAAGCACTATCAACCCTAACCGAGGAAGAGACTCGACCTAGGATGCATGCTATAACTTAGGGCGTCAGCGCTTCATTTATTTATGCTCAGGGTCTGCGCCTGGTTTTGCACAAAGGGTTACATGCCTTGCAGGCAAGGCCTGTACAAAAGGTGGCTTGCCGGGAGGCCCGGCAGCCGCGCCTTATGGGTAAAACTTGCGAAGATGCTCGATGTTCCAGGAGTTGCTCACTGGAATGGCATCTTCGGTCTCCAGGCAGACTGCGTCGGGCCTGGTGACTCGTGTTACCTGATAAGGGCCTTCCCACTTTGGCGTCAACTTGTTGGAATTCTTGGCCGACTAAACATGCCGAAGAACAAGGTTGCCTTCCTCAAAGCTCCGGGCATGAACCTTGCGGCTATGGTAGCGGCGCAAGGCCTGCTGGTAGCATGCTGCTCTCTGCTACGTCTTGAGCTTGTGTTGGTTTTCCTTGAAGAGGAAATGGTGATGCAGCAATAGTAGCGTAAGTATTTCCCTCGGTTTTTGAGAACCAAGGTATCAATCCAGTAGGAGGCTCCTCAAAAGTCCCACGCACCTACACAAACAAACAAAGAACTCGCAACCAACGCAATAGAGGGGTTGTCAATCCCTTCACGGCCACTTGCGAAAGTGAGATTTGATAGAGATAGTATAATAAGATAAATATATTTTTGGTATTTTATAATATAGATGCAAAAAGTAAAGATGCAAATAAAAGTAGATTGAAAGCTTATATGATAAAGGATAGACCCGGGGCCCATAGGTTTCACTAGTGGCTTCTCTCAAGATAGCATAAGTATTACGGTGGGTGAACAAATTACTATCGAGCAATTGATAGAAAAGCGAATAATTATGAGAGTATCTACGCATGATCATGTATATAGGCATCACATCCGCGACAAGTAGACCGACTCCTGCCTGCATCTACTACTATTACTCCACACATCGACCGCTATCCAGCATGCATCTAGAGTATTAAGTTCATAAGAACAGAGTAACGCATTAAGAAAGATGACATGATGTAGAGGGATAAACTCATGCAATATGATATAAACCCCATATTTTTATCTTCGATGGCAACAATACAATATGTGCCTTGCAACCCTTTCTATCACTGGGTAAGGACACCGCAAGATTGAACCCAAAGCTAAGCACTTCTCCCATGGCAAGAAAGACCAATCTAGTAGGCCAAACCAAACTGATAATTCGAAGAGACTTGCAAAGATAACTCAATCATACATAAAAGAATTCAGAGAAGATTCAAATATTTCTCATAGATAAACTTGACCATAAACCCACAATTCATCGGATCTCGACAAACACACCGCAAAAAGAGTTTACATCGAATAGATCTCCACAAGAGAGGGGGAGAACATTGTATTGAGATCCAAAAAAGAGAGAAGAAGCCAACTAGCTAATAACTATGGACCCGAAGGTCTGTGGTAAACTACTCACAACTCATCGGAGCGGCTATGGTGTTGATGTAGAAGCCCTCCATGGTCGATTCCCCCTCTGGCGGAGCACCGACGAAGGCTCCAAGATGGGATCTCGCGGATACAGAAGGTTACGGCGGTGTAAATTGTGTTTCAGTTGCTCCCTGGATGTTTTCGGGGTACGTAGGTATATATAGGAGGAAGAAGTACGTCGGTGGCCGCTCGAGGGGCCCAGGAGACAGGGGCGCGCCCAGGAGGGGTGGGCGCGCCCTCCTGTCTCCTGGCCACCTCGATTGCTTCTTGACTTGCACTCCAAGTCCTCTGGATCACGTTCATTCCAAAAATTACGCTCCCGAAGGTTTCATTCCGTTTGGACTCCGTTTGATATTCCTTTTCTTTGAAGTACTTAAATAGGCAAAAAAACAGCAATACGGGCTGGGCCTCCGGTTAGTAGGTTAGTCCCAAAAATGATATAAATGTGTAAAATAAAGCCCATAAACATCCAAAAAGGGGTAATATAATAGCATGGAACAATAAAAAATTATAGATACGTTGGCGACGTATCAAGCATCCCCAAGATTAATTACTGCTCGTCCTCGAGTAGGTAAATGACAAAAACAAAATTTTTGATGTGGAATGCTACCTAGCATAATTCTCAATGTAATTTTCTTTATTGTGGCATGATTGTTCAGATCCAAATGATTCAAGATAAAATCTTATAAAACACAAAAATAATAATATTTTAAAGCATACTAACAAATAATCATGTCCTATCAAAATAGCATAGCCAAAGAAAGCTTATCCCTCATATAGTTAGGCCATGCTTCATTTTCATTACACAAAATACTCCCATCATGTACAACCCCGATGACGAGCCGAGCAATTGGTTCATACTTTTTAACGCGCTTCAGCTTTTTTCAACTCTTACGCAATACATGAGCGCAAGCGATGGACATAGCACTATGGTGGTATAAGGTGATGGTTGTAAGGACAAAAAGGGAGAAGATAGTCTCACATCAACTAGGCGTATCAACGAGCTATGGAGATGCCCGTCAATAGATATCAATGTGAGTGAGTAGGGATGACATGCAATGGATGCACTAGAGCTATAAATGTATGAAAGCTCAACAAAAGAAACTAAGTGGGTGTGCATCAAACTCGCTTGCTCATGAAGACCTAGGGCATTTTGAGGAAGCCCATCATTGGAATATACAAGCCAAGTTCTATAATGAAAAATTCCCACTAGTATATGAAAGTGACAACATAGGATACTCTCTATTATGAAGATAATGGTGCTACTTTGAAGCACAAGTGTGGAAAAGAGATAGTAGCAATTGTCCCTTCTCTCTTTTTCTCTCATTTTACTATTTTATTTTTCTTTTCTTATCTTTTTTTTCTTTTCTTTTTTTTCTTTTTTTTCTTTGGCCTTTCCTTTTTCCTTTCTTTTTGGCCTTTCTCTTTTTTTTCTTTTTTGTAAAGTCTGAAGTCTCATCCCGACTTGTGGGGGAATCATATTCTTCATCATCCTTTCCTCACTGGGACAATGCTCTAATAATGAAAATCATCACACTTTTATTGATTTACAACTCAAAAATTACAACTCAAAGCTAGAACAAGATATGACTCTATATGAATGCCTCCGGCAGTGTACCGGGATATGCAATGAATCAAGAGCGACATGTATGAAAATTATGAAGGTGGCTTTGCCACAAATACGATGTCAACTACATGATCATGCAAAGAGCAATATGACAATGATGGAGCGTGTCATAACAAACGGAACGATGGAAAGTTGCATGGCAATTTATCTCAGAATGGCTATGGAAATGCCATAATAGGTAGGTATGGTGGCTGTTTTGAGGAAGGTAAATAATGGGGGCATGCTACCGGCGAAATTTGCGCGGTATAATAGAGGCTAGCTAAGTGGAAGGATGAGTGTGCGTATGTCCATGGACTCACATTAGTCATAAAGAACTCATATACTTATTGCAAAAATTTACTTAGCCCTCGAAGCAAAGTACTACTATGCATGTCCCTAGAGGGATAGATCGGTAGGAAAAGACCATCGCTCGTCCCCTACTGCCACTCATAAGGAATACACTCAAAAGAGCACCTCATGCAACAAATTTGTCACACAACTTTTACCATACGTGCATGCTACAGGACTTGCCAAATTCAACAAAAGTATTTCTCAATTTCATAATTACCCACTAGCATGACTCTAACATTACTACCTTTATATCTCAAAACAATTATCAAGCATCAAACTGATCCTAGTGTTTTATGCACTTTCTATGATAGTTTTTATTATAACCAACTTGGATGCTCATCATTCTAGGAACAAATTCATAACCATAGCAAATACCATGCTGTTCTAAGAGACTCTCAAAATAATATAAGTGAAGCATGAGAGACTAGCAATTTCTATAAAATTAAGCCATTGCCGTGTTCTAAAAGATATAAGTGAAGCACTAGAGCAAAAACTATCAAGGTCAAAAGATATAAGTGAAGCACATAGCAAATTATAATAAATCCAATCAAGTGGGCTTCTCCCAAAAGGTGTGTACAGCAAGGATGATTGTGGTAAACTAAAAAGCAAAGCCTAATATAATACATGACGCTCCAAGCAAAACACATATCATGTGGCGAATAAAAATATAGCTCCAAGTAAAGTTACCAATAAATCAAGAGGAGTATTTTTAGTAGTAAACAACTTCATAAGTTCATCCATCTTTCCACTCAAAACATTGATTTCTTCTATAGCATGCACTTTTTTACTAGAAGATCTTTTGGTGTGCCAATGAGAATAATTAGCCATAATATTATCCAAGAATCAATACTATTTTTAGGCAAAGACGAAAACCAAACTTTAGCACGATCTCTAAGTGAAAACGGAAATAACTTCAATTTAACAATATCATTATCTGTATCTTTCTTCTTTTGCATATCACACAGATAAACAAAATTGTTTAGATGAGTAGCGGCATCTTCACTAGGAAGGTCGGCGAATTGATCTTTCATAACAAGATTCAGCAAAGCAGTATTGATTTCACAAGACTCAACATCATTAAGAGGAGCAATCGGAGTACTAAGGAAATCATTATTATTGGTATTGGAGAAATCACACAATTTGGTATTATCTTGGGCCATGGCAACAAGTAATCCAAGACACAAGCAAACAGAAAAAGGCAAGCGAAAGAGCGAGAAGAATATTGGGAAAGAGAGGGCAAATAAAATGGCAAGGATGAAGTGGGGGAGAGCAAAATGAGAGGCAAATGGAAAATAATGTAAATGCGAGGGAGATGAGTTTGTGATGGGTACTTGGTATGTCTTGACTTGAGCGAACACCTCCCCAGCAACGGCGCTAGAAATCCTTCTTGCTACATCTTGAGCTTGTGTTGGTTTTCCTTGAAGAGGAAAGGGTGATGCAGCAATAGTAGCATAAGTATTTCCCTCGGTTTTTGAGAACCAAGGTATCAATCCAGTAGGAGGCTCCTCAAAAGTCCCACGCACCTACACAAACAAACAAAGAACTCGCAACCAACGCAATAAAGGGGTTGTCAATCCCTCCACGGCCACTTGCGAAAGTGAGATCTGATAGAGATAGTATGATAAGATAAATATATTTTTGGTATTTTATAATATAGATGCAAAAAGTAAAGATGCAAATAAAAGTAGATTGAAAGCTTATATGATAAAGGATAGACCCGGGGGCCATAGGTTTCACGAGTGGTTTCTCTCAAGATAGCATAAGTATTACGGTGGGTGAACAACTTACTGTCGAGCAATTCATAGAAAAGTGAATAATTATGAGATTATCTAGGCATGATCATGTATATAGGCATCACGTCCGCAACAAGTAGACCGACTCCTGCCTGCATGTACTACTATTACTCCACACATCGACTGCTATCCAGCATGCATCTAGAGTATTAAGTTCATAAGAACAAAGTAACGCATTAAGAAAGATGACATGATGTAGAGGGATAAACTCATGCAATATGATATAAACCCCATCTTTTTCTCCTCGATCGCAACAATACAATGCGTGCCATGCAACCCTTTCTGTCACTGGGTAAGCACACAGCAAGAGTGAACCCAAAGCTAAGCACTTCTCCCATGGCAAGAAAGACCAATCTAGTAGGCCAAACCAAACTGATAATTCGAAGAGACTTGCAAAGATAACTCAATCATACATAAAAGAATTCAGAGAAGATTCAAATATTTCTCATAGGTAAACTTGATCATAAACCCACAATTCATCGGATCTCGACAAACACACCGCAAAAAGAGTTTACATCGAATAGATCTCCATAAGATAGGGGGAGAACATTGTATTGAGATCCAAAAAAGAGAGAAGAAGCCAACTAGCTAATAACTATGGACACGAAGGTCTGTGGTAAACTACTCACAACTCATCGGAGGGGCTATGGTGTTGATGTAGAAGCCCTCCATGGTCGATTCCCCCTCCGGCGGAGCTCCGGCGAAGGCTCCAAGATGGGATCAAGCGGATACAGAAGGTTATGGCGGTGGAAATTGTGTTTCGGTTGCTCGTTGGATGTTTTCGGGGTACGTAGGTATATATAGGAGGAAGAAGTACATCGGTGGCCGCTCGAGGGGCCCAGGAGACCGGGGGCGCGCCCAGGAGGGGTGGGCGCGCCCTCCTATCTCTTGGCCGCCTCGATTGTTTCTTCACTTGCACTCCAAGTCCTCTAGATCACGTTCGTTCCAAAAATCACGCTCCCGAAGGTTTCATTCCGTTTGGACTCCGTTTGATATTCCTTTTCTTCGAAATACTGAAATAGGCAAAAAACAGCAATACGGGCTGGGCCTCCGGTTAGTAGGTTAGTCCCAAAAATGATATAATTGTGTAAAATAAAGCCCATAAACATCCAAAAGGGGGTAATATAATAGCATGGAACAATCAAAAATTATAGATACGTTGGAGACGTATCACTCTCACAGTCGCCCAGAGACGATGTTCCTCAAGGAGCATTGCGTCATCTTGCCGCAATCGCTCTTGCTCAAGCTCATCATAAGCGAGCACTCGAGGTGACCCGTATATGAGTTCCGTGGGGAGAACTGCTTCTGCCCCGTAGACCAGGTCCAAGGGTGTCCGGCCGGTGGCTCGATTTGGCGTCGTTCTGATCGACCCAAGAACCACCGGCAACTCGTCAACCCAGCGCCTTCCACTCTTGCCCAGCCTGTCAAAAGTCTTCGTTCTTAAGCCTCGCAGAACTTCAACATTTGCTCTCTCCGCTTGTCCATTGCTCCGTGGGTGTGCCACGGAAGCAAAACAGACCTTGCTACCGAGATCCTCAATGTATTGCATGAAGGCATGGCTTGTGAACTGTGAGGCGTTGTCGGTGATGATGCTGTTGGGTACCCCAAAACGGCAAACTAGTCCCTTAAAGAACTTGATGGCTGACTGCTCTGTCACCTTCCTCACTGCTTCCACCTCTGGCCACTTCGTGAACTTGTCTATTGCAACGTACAAGTACTCAAAGCCCCCGACTGCATGAGGGAAAGGGCCCAATATGTCGAGCCCCCACACCGAGAAGGGCCAGGACAGAGGGATGGTTTGAAGGGCTCGAGCTGGTTGATGAAGCTTCTTTGAATGGAACTAGCACGCTTAACACTTGGTTACTAGTGCCGTCGCATCCTGGAGGGTGGTGGGCCAGAAGAAACCTTGCTGGAAAGCCTTGCCGGCAAGGGCCCTCGACCCTATGTGGGAGCCACATATGCCTCCATGTATCTCTGCTAACAGCTCTAGTCCTTCCTCCCGGGAGATGCACTTCAATTTCACCCCGTTCGGTCTTTTTTTGTACAATACATTGTCAACGAATTGGTACAGAGCAGACCGGCGGGCTACTCTTTCTGCCTCTTCCTGATCTTCAAGAAGCTCTCCTTTTTGGAGGAATCGAATGGTGTGTTGCGCCCATGTCGGAGCTTGCGGCTCGACGATAAGGACCAAATGCATCTCTTCTGCCATGGGAGCAGCCGCCTCTACGGCTATGGCCTGAGGCCCTGCCGAAGTCGGTTGCCCCGCGGCAGGATCGGCATCCCTGGTAGCTTCTTTGCCAGCGGCCCCGGGGAGCTCGATGGGGAAGTACTTGCCGGGGCCTAGCTTCATCCGCTTGTTCTGCCTGGCTGATGGTTCGGCGGATGGTTGAGTTAACTGAAGCACAAAAGTACCTGGTTCCACTGGTAGCTTGAGGGCAGCGCGCTTTGACAGGTAGTCGGTGATGTCGTTTTCCGTCCGAGGGACATACTCTGCTTGTATATCGTCAAAGCACTCCTCCAGTTTCCTCACCTCATCTACGTAGGCTTCCATCAACGGGCTTTGATAATGTTTGTTGATCTGCCTGATGAGAGCTGCGAATCACCCCCACGATGAGCTTTTTGACTCCGAGGTCCCCCGCGATCCTGAGACCGGCAAGAAAGCCCTCGTACTCAGAGGTGTTGTTAGTTGACATCTCCCGGGGAAAGTGCATTTGGATGACATACTTGAGGTGCTCTCCGGCTGGTGCGACAAGTAGCACACCAGCACCGGTACCTTGTAGCGAAAAATCCCCATCAAAGTACATGATCCAGTTGCGGCTTGTTTCCTTGCCGGGAAGAGTGGTCTCCTGTACCTCTTCATCGGGCGTCTAGGTCCATTCTGCAATGAATTCCGCCAAGACTCTGCTCTGAATCGTCGAGTTGCTTTCGAACTTTAAACCGAAACTCGATAGCTCTATGGCCCATTCCACGATCCTCCCCATTGCATCTGGGTTATGCAGTATCCGTTCCAATGAGAGGCGGGTGACCACAGTGATCTCTTGCGCTTGGAAGTAATGATGCAGCTTCCTCGAGGCCATAAGGAGGCCCAAGAGCAGTTTTTGCACACCTGAGTACCTCGACCTAGCCCCTGCAAGAGGGAGCTGACGAAGTAGGATGCTGCACCATTTTCTTCTTCTGCGCCACTTCACCCGGTTGCGCGGGCCCTGTCGCACTGGTGTCAGACTCTGCGAGGGACTCGGTCTTGCCGGAACCGAGTCCTGCCGGGGAGGGTTCTGGTTCGCCATCCGTTGACTCTACCGCTGCTGCTGCCTCTTCGTCGACCTCTCTCTGCGCCACTAGTGCGGTGCTAACCACCTGATTCGTTGCCGCTAGGTATGGCGGCAACGGTTCCTGTGGTTTGGGCGCAACCAGCACTGGGGTAGAGGAGAGGTACTTCTTCAAATCTTGTAGCACTACCTCGGCCTTCGGGGTCCACTCCATTGGGCCCGTTTTCTTCAAGATCTTGAAAAAGGGAAGGGCACGCTCCGCAGACTTGGAGATGAATCTGCTCATGGCGGCAACACAGCCAGTGAGCCGACGCACATCTTTGATCCGTTTAGGTGCCTCAATCTGCTCGATTGCCTTGATCTTGTCTGGGTTTGCCTCAATCCCGCGCTATGACACAAAGAAACCGAGAAGCTTGCCGGACGGGACACCGAAGACACACTTCTCAAGGTTCAATTTGAGGTTGATCTTGCGCAGGTTTGGAAATGTTTCCTCCAGATCTTGCACAAGTGTTGATTTGTCCTTGGTTTTGACCACTATGTCATCCATATAAGCTTCCATATTTCTATGTAGCTGGGGCTCAGAACAAATTTGGACTGCCCTTGCAAAGGTTAAGCTAGCACTCTTCAACCCGAAAGTCATCCGTAAAAAGCAATACATACCACATGGGATGGTGAATGATGTCTTCTCCTCGTCTTCTTTCATCATGAAGATCTGATGGTACCCTGAGTAGGCGTCGAGGAATGATAACAGGTCACACCCAGCCGTGGAGTCGACAATCTGGTCGATGCGCGGTAGCGGGAAAGGATCCTTTGGACAAGCCTTATTGATGTCTGTGTAATCAATACACAGTCTCCACTTCCCGTTTGCCTTGCGCACCACTACCGGGTTGGCCAACCACGTCGGATGGAGCACTCCCCTTACCAAGCCTGCCGCCTCTAGTTTTCCAGAGCTTGCTTCCTGACCTTCTGCTTAACGGGCCGTGCATGAGGACAGACAGCAAGATGGTGCTCAATCACTTCCCTGGGAACGTCGGGGATGTCAGAGGCTTGCCATGCAAACACATCGACATTCGCCCGCAGGAAAGTGATGAGCTCGCTTTCCTATTTGCCATTGAGGGTGGAGCTTATGGTAAAAGCTCCCCCCGTGCCGTCCTCCTTGATGGGTACCCTCTTGGTCTCTGGTGGTGCAGCTCTGGACTTCTTGCTCTTGCTGGTGGAGCTCTCTGGCACGTCCTGAACGGGAGCGCAACACCCCGAGGAGGTGTGCTTACCGGAGTGGGTGCGAGGGGTCTCGCCGGTATTTTTCCCTCCCAGGGCTCCATCGGCAGGAGCAGGTGCCTTGGTGGCAGCTGCTGCAACTACTTCCCGGTAGAGTTGGTCGGCACAAATCAACGCGTCTTTCTTGTTGGAGGGGACGGTGATGATGTTCATCGGCCCTGGCATCTTCAGCGTGTTGTAGGCGTAATGTGAAGCCACCATGAACTTGGCTAGTGCCGGGCGGCCGAGGATCCCGTTGTAGGGCAAGGGGATCTCGGCTACATCAAAGACAATCCTCTCCGTCCTGTGGTTCAGCTCTCCTCCGAACGTCACGGGCAGCGTGACCTTTCCCTTCGGCTGGCTCCTCCCCGGGTTGACCCCTTGGAACGTGCCCGTTTCCTCGAGGTCTCTATCAGGGATCTGCAGCCTCTTGATCACAACAGGCAAGATCAAGTTCAGACCGGCCCCGCCGTCAACCAGCATCTTCGTCACCTTGAGATTGGGATTGATGGTGAGACCAACAACGGCAAGCACCCGACCGCAGTAGTGCGGTCAGGATGGTCCTCGGTGTCGAAGATGATAGGCGTGTTGGACCACTTCAGCGGCTTCCGTGCGTCGAGCAACGGCTCTACCAATGTGATCTCACGCGCCTGGCAGTGGGATGTATGCAGCGAGGCGCCACCATCGACACACATGGCTTCTGTGGCTTTTTGGAACTCATGGTCGCCGGACTCATCGTCCTCGTCATGATCATCGTCTTCCTGCTTCTTGTCGCGGCCCTGGGCGGGCCTCTCCTGCTGATTATCTTTGCTGCGGTGGCCTCCTTGGCCGCTACGCTTCTTGTTGAATCCCTCAGCACCCTCTTGGCCCTTCTCCTTGTCCTGCCACTCATACTCGACTTTCTACTTCTCAGCGAGCAGCTCCACTTGTCGGCAGTTCTGGAGATCGTGGCCTTTGGTGTGGTGGATCTTGCAATACTGCTTGTTGGAGCCCCCTGGCTTATCGGCAACCGCCAAGGCCCGGCAAGCGGCACACCCGGCAACCTCCTTGCCGGGGTCACTCGCCTTGGGTTTCTTTGTGGCACCGATATCGTCGAACCCCTCGACGGCAAGCACGGTCTTGCCCTTGTGCTTCCTGTTACGGTGTTGGCCCTTCTTCACCGGGGTGGCGGTATCATCCGTGGAGTCGGTTTCTGCACCGGCATCTTCGCCGGGGTACTTCCTTCCCTCTTCAGCGCGAGCGCACCGATCGGCCAGAACATAAAGTTTGGCCACATCCTTGACCTCGTTCATCACCAGCTCCTCATGCATCTTACGATTGCGCACATTCTGATGGAATGCACTGATCACGGCGGCAGGATGAACGTCGGGGATGTTGTACTGCACTCGGTTGAACCTTTGGATGTACTTGCGCAAGTTTTCTCCTTCCTTCTGGGGGATGATATGCAAATCAGTCGCCTGGCCATGAGCTTGGTGGCCTCCGGTAAAGGCGCCAACAAACTCATGACACAGATCCGCCCAAGAAGAAATGGAGTCCCCCGGCAAGTGCATCAACCATGACA
Source organism: Triticum aestivum (assembly GCF_018294505.1). Classification (NCBI taxonomy): domain Eukaryota; kingdom Viridiplantae; phylum Streptophyta; class Magnoliopsida; order Poales; family Poaceae; genus Triticum; species Triticum aestivum. The sequence continues at coordinate 529,739,631 of NC_057810.1, read as the reverse complement.
TAACATTGGGCTTGAGTGCCAACGGGAAGTAATTGGCAAGCACCTTGTCGTCGCGGGCCCCAGCAGCTTGCATCGCGATGGTGTGGATGCTGAGGAACTCCGACGGGTGAGTCTTGCCATTGTACTTCTCGCCAACGTCAGCCTTAAACGTGTCGTGGGAGGGCCACTGGAACTGCCGCAGCTCATGGGTGCAGGCCAGACAACCCACCTCATAAGGTAGGCCACTGTAGCCTCCCGGTGCTGGGTGGTCTGCTGTGGGCCCTACCTGCCTGTTCGACTGGTGGCGGGCGTCACGCTGGCGCTTGATGGTGGTTCGAGCGTCTTCATGAGCTCGCTCCTGAAGAACTTGGCATTGGTCGCGGTGGGTTCGTGGGTCGGATGATGCTATGGAGATATCATCACGAGCGTGGTCGCGACGGACCGACACCCGTGGTGGCCAGGATGGAGGAGGGGAGTGCACCATGGCCGCATCGCCTCCGGCCCGACCTCCGCTGGCGTGCGGTGGCCCGATGAAGCGACGGCCTACGGGTCTCGCCGGCCACAAATCATTGTTGTTAGTGATGCCGACGAGGCTCCGGATGGTGGCCCTCCATTCATCAACCTTCTCCGCAGCGGGAGGAAAGTCAAGGAGCAGCTGCGCGCATGCTAGGGCTTCTGCTGGCGTGGGCGGCGGCGAAAGCTGTGTGGACCACGATGCTCCTCGACTTCTAACCGCATTAGAAGGAGCCCCATCACGGCTCTGCAGCCGTTCGCCACCTCTGCCAGCACCTCGGCGCGCATGCTGGCCCTCCTCATCTTGTGAAGGGCGCATGGGACCCTTCCCAGGGCAGCACTCAGGGTCACCAGCAGGGTGGCGCTGCTCATCATGCACGACCTGAGAAGAGCGCGCCGTGGGCGCCGGTGTTGGCGTCTTGGAGGTCACCGCACCGCCATCTGGCGGCACGACGACGCCCCTGGAGGGCCCCGCGCTGCCTGCGGGAGGGCCGACTCCGTCTGTGGGGCCTGCGGCGCGTGGCTCGTCACCTGGCGTATGAACGACTCCGCTCACTAGGCCTGGACTGCCAGGGTGATGTGGATGTTCGCAAGCCGTGCCACAGGTTCTCTCTGTGACTGGCCCGCTACTAGTCCGCACCAGTACTGGCAGTCCAGTTCCGGACGAACCAATCGCCGTGGTCGTCTTCTTCTTAGGAGCCATGGCGATGAAGAACTGCTAGGCCAACTACTAGACCAGATTCTCACAATTGCGCCCCCTACCTAGCGCGCCAAAGATGCCGGTGGGAAACGACACCTATGGGATCACAAGAATCCCTACTATGGTTGCGGGGCGCGGGGTTGTGAGAAGAGCAGGATTAGTAACCAGCACAAGGATCGTTTACCCAGGTTCGGGCCGCGAGGATGCGTAAAACCCTAGTCCTGCTTTGGTGGATGTATTGAGTGTTCTTGAGCTCTTAAACTAGCTATGGTGACCGCGTGGTTCAAAAGAGCCGAATCCCTCTCCAGTACGCCATGGGCCTCCTTTTATATGCGAACAGGGCTGCCACAGTGGCACACAGGAGGTGGAAAGGCCTACAGTGCTACGAGCTTATCGCCCGTACTACAGGACCAGACGCATTTAATGTGTAGCTTAGGTTTCCTCTCGCTTTATCAGGGACGGGAGCGAGGCCCATCCCGTCCGTCGCCGCTCCTCCTCGCTTCGATACGCGCCCTGGCCAGTGATGCATGCGGTGCCATGTAGGCAGGCAAGCAGCTGAGGTGGCGCGGTGGTGGAGCCTCCACGAAGATCTGCATGCCACCACGCAGGTGTGTGCTGAGTTGGCCTGGAAGCTGCATGTTGCCACGCAGGTGCCTGCCCAGCTGGTTGGGCTAGCAGCTGCATATGAATGGTGGTGGGGATTTGGTTGGTGCGGGCCTGGCAGTGGCCCCGTTGTCGCCTTGGCAAGGGTCTTGCAGGGTGGCCCGGTAAGGGTCTTGATGGGTGGCCCGGCAAGGGTCTTGCCGTGGCGCGCTGGCGTCCCCGGCAAGGGTCTTGCCGGGGGCCTTATGGATTTTCCTCGGCATGGATCTTGACGAGGATTGTTGCCCTCCAATCCTTATCTGATCTTGAATATTCTTTGTCTTCACAAAGATCTGCATGCCACCATGGAGGTGCCTCCCAAGCCCTGGCCCAACAGGGTTGATGCTGTTGGAGACCGTGGGCTCGAGGGTGGCCTGCTCCGCTGGTGTGGGCGAGCCGCCCAGGAAAGGGGCTTGCCGGGGAAACCTACTCCACCCATCTGCTTTCTGTGGTATCAGTCTTTGGCGTTGCCTTGTTTGTCTCGTGCCTTTGGCTTCTCTCCGTCTCCCCTCCTTTGCCTTGTTGTGTGTGGCCGTGGCGCGCGGCTCTGACTGCCGTGCACAAGTAAAGGGGTCAAAAGGAGAGCCCCTACTTTTGTACACCGACAATGCAACACAATGCCAATATGAATTATAATGATTTTCCTTCCTCTAGCACTGCTCAACAGGTTCATACTTGTGATATATCTGTGGAGGGCATCTTTGAACACATTTCTGTGCTGCAAGAACTGGTTGGTAATCTGGTATCTAATGCTAGTGAGATTATTCCCAAACTTGGGGGGAGTAAGATCATTAATGCCAAGTGCAATGTTGTGGATGTTGTTGGAGCAAATGGCACCAACAAGAGATGTTATCTTCAGATTCAAACTGTCCAGCAGGGTGAACCAATTCCACAGCACACCAGCTCTATCAGTATTGAGGAGATTACTGGTCAAGAATTTGATGTTGTTCAGAAGACGGCTAATAAGAAGAAGAAAAGCCTATTATTGATGAGTCTTTCTACAGAAGGAGTGGGAGAATTGCTCTCATTGCCAAGGGTTTTAAGGACAAATCTGTTGCTATGGCTGCTAGCAAGGATGATATCAATATGGATAGGGAACAGACAAGTCAGCAGAGCAACACGAAGATGAAGAAAGCACTAAATGTCAACTTGGGACCCCAATTTGATGTTGTGGTTAGTGATAGGAATGCACCTCCACCACCTATCCTGCCTGTCAAAACCCTTCAAGCTATAGGCACTGGACCTTGCAAGATGGCACCTCATGAAGTGTCCTCTAAGCTTCTGCACTATGATAGCTCTGATGATTAAGGATTGCAAGTATACTTGGGGCTTGGGTGGCTCCCCCCTATGCTATCCAGTTTGTGTTATCATGTTTTTACCTTATCATCCTTGTCATTTGGATGCCTGCGTGCATCACAGTACTATTTGGTTTGTAATAATGGGCTGTTATGCTACTTTGAATTCCTAGTATGCAATGCTATTATGCCATACTCTCTTAGTTATGCCAGTACTTATAGTATCTGCCATGTCACTAAGTATTGTTCATCCATGTCTGCTCTGAGGTTAATTATGATATGGCACAATCATTGGCACCTTGATCAGGCTTATGATATATTATGCTATGCTATTCATAGGATAATAACTTGCTACCTTCAATCTATCAATTATGAATAGGAGCTGGAATATTTTAAATTGGAATGTCAGAGGTATTAACTCAAATGCTAGATGGAATGATATTAGACTGAAAATTGAAGAGAGTGCATGCAACATCATTACCTTTCAGGAAACTAAGAGAGAACATTTTGATATGGCATATATCAAGAATTTTTGTCCTAAGAGGTTCAATCAATTATGTTACTCACCATCTAATGGTAGTTCTGGTGGGCTCATTACAATTTGGAATGGTCACTTATTCACTGGGAAGATTATATCCCAAAATTATTTCCACATTACTATTGAGTTCATTTCCAATCTAGACAACAGTAGCTGGTTTTTGACTAATGTTTATGGGCCTAACTCTGTTGAAGGTAAGTTTGAATTTACCACCTGGCTACAGAATCTCAACATTGCACAGAGCAAATATTGGATGATTCTGGGTGATCTCAATTTTAACAGAGGACCAGACAACAGGAACAAGCCTGGTGGTAACCCTAATGGTATGATGACCTTCAACAACATCATAATCAACCTTGATCTTGTTGAAATACCTTTAAAAGGCAGATCATTCACATGGATCAATAAACAAGATTTTCCACTCCTGGAGAAATTGGATTGGGTATTTACTAGTTCACAATGGACTAATACATATCCTGGCACTATGGCTTTTCCATTGGCCAAAATCACTTTTGACCATGTTCCTATGAAAGTTCAAATGGATAGCAACATTCCCAAAAGCAACATTTTCAGTTTTGAGGAATTTTGGACAGATTTTGATGGTTTTGTGGAGACTGTAGAAGACCAATGGTTCAACTCTGTTTATTTTGCTGATTCTGCTAAAAATCTTAATGCAAAATTTAAAAGCTTGAGAAGAGGACTGAAAAAATGGAGCAAGAGATTATCTCAATTAAGCAAAACTATTGAAGACTGCTGTTTTTATGTCAAACTTCTGGATGGTATAGAAGATCAAAGAGTTCTATCCATTACCAAAAAGAACTTCAGGAAGATTTTAATACTCCATACTAACAAACTTTTGGAAGCTAAAAGATTGTATTGGAGGATCAGAGCCAATATCAGATGGGCCAACTTGGGAGATGAAAATATTAAATTTTTCCATGCAATCGCCTCCCAGGTTCTTAGACACAACTACATCAACTATCTTCTATCTGCTGATGGCCAACAGGTCAATGAACATGATCAAAAAGCAGCTCTCCTATGGGCATCTTTCAAAGAGAGAATTGGCACACAAGTTGAGTGCAGGAAATCTTTCAACATTGATCATCTGTCCATGGATGCACTTCCATCAGACCTTGACAGACCATTTTCTACCAAGGAAGTTGATGATATCATTAAGCATATGCCAAAAGATAAATCTCCTAGGCCTGATGGGTATAATGGGCACTTCATGAGGAAATGTTGGCACATTATTAAGCACTGTTTTTACAGGTTTATCAATGACTTCCATGAGGAAAGCATTTCACTGCAACCTATCAACACTTCTTATATCACCCTTATTCCTAAGACCCAAAATCCTGAATTACCTAATGACTTCAGACCTATCTCTCTGGTTAGTATGTCAATTAAGATTCTCACAAAATTACTTGCCAATAGAGTACAGCCTATCATCTTATCTAGGGTCAGCAAGAACCAATATGGTTTTTTTTAAACTAGGAACATCCAGGACTGCCTGGAATGGAGTTTTGAATATATCCATATGTTCCATAAGTCTAAGAAGGAGATCATAATATTCAAAATTGATTTTGTCAAGGCTTTTGACAAAGTGAACTACAAGGCCATACTGTTTATGATGAAGCATCTGGGGTTCAGTGAAAAATGGATCAGATGGGTTACCATGATCTTGACTACAACTACCACATCTGTTAATTTGAATGGGGTACCTGGGAAAAACATTCACTGCAAATGTGGTGTTAGGCAAGGGGACCCATTTTCCCCATTATAATATGTTATGGTGGGAGAGCTGCTACAAATCATGGTTAATGATGCTTGGAGAGAGGGACTTCTCAGTTTACCTATAGACACTAATGACACTGAATACTATCCTATTATCCAGTATCCAGATGACACACTTATTATCCTTCCTGCTGATGTTGAGCAAATCAGTATCTTCACATGTATTCTTGATAAATTCTCATCTTTCACTGGGTTGATTGAAAATTACAGCAAATCTTCAATTGTACCTATCACCATTTCTGATGAGAGATCTCAGGAATTGGCAACCTACTTCAACTGCAAAAGAGAATCAATGTCTTTCACTTATTTGGGTCTCCCTATGGGCTCTACAAGACCCAAAGTAGTTGATTTAATGCCAATGGTATCTAGACTAGATACTAGACTGTCTGGCATTGCCACTATGATGACATACTCTGGTAGGCTTATTCATTTGAAGGCTATTGTATCTGCTCTACCTATATTTGTTATGTGTTGTATTAGAGTACCATACACTATCCTGGATCACTTTGAGAAATCAGGCAGAAGTTTCCTCTGGTATGGCAAGGACATCAACAAACATGGAAATTGTCTGGTGAAATGGGAGAAGGTCTGTCATCCCAAAAAAGCAGGGGGGGCTAGGGGTACTTGATCTAAGAATTCAAAACAAGGCCCTACTAACCAAATTCCTCTTCAAGTTCTTTAATACACAGGATACTCCATGGGTGAAACTGATATGGAACAACTATTATAATAATGGTGAATTGCCATGTTTCCCCACTAGAATTGGGTCTTTTTGGTGGAGGGATTGTTGCTCTATCTTGGAGAAATTCAAGGAAATGACTATATGTGCTGCTGGGCAAGGTAACACCATTATGTTATGGTCTGACAAATGGTGCACTCAGCCATTGAGCATCATGATGGCTCAGCTTGCATCATATGCTAAGAACCCCAGCATTACCCTCCAGGAGGCTAGTAATCTTGATTATGATAGTTTCTATGAGATGTTTCACTTGCCAATGTCTAGTATTGCAGTTCAGCAAAGTATCCAATTAAGAGGACTTGTCAATAACAGAGAAAACCAAGGGCAACCTGATTCATGGAACTTTTATTGGGGAATATTAAATATTCCAATAAAAGAATATACCTGGAGTATATCAGTAAACCTATGGATGCTCCCAAACCCTTCCAATGGATATGGAAATCTTGCACTTTGCCTAAACATAGATTTTTCTTTTAGCTGCTACTACAGAATAGGCTCAACACCAAAGATCTATTAACCAGGAAGAGTTTCCACATCCAATCAACTTCTTGTGTCCGTTGTGAAGATGAACCTAATGAGCACCTAATGCATCTATTTTTCAGTTGTGATTTCAGTCAAAACTTCTGGATGAACATAGGCTTCCAATGGAATAAAGATTATAATCTCCTTCAAATGTTGTTGGAGAGCAAGAAGAACAGTAACTGCATATGTTTCAAAGAATTGTTTGATTGCAGGTTGTTGGAGTTTATGGAAACACGGGAATGGTATCATATTTGATCACAAGGAGAAAAGTATGGCATATTGCATAAGTTCCTTTAAAGAGCACTTTGGCATGATCATCAAGAAAGCAAAACCTAGCTTGAAGGAAGGAATGCAGAGTTGGCTAGACTATTTGTAGATCATTTATTATTTTCCACATTACCCATGAACAATTGATGTAACATTACCCATATATTAATGAAAATCAGAGTTACAGTGGGGGTTTTCCCCACTATGTTTGCTCAAAAAAAGTTAGATTTCACGAAGGCATTCGACATGATCGAGCACTTGTCGATGTTGGAGATTATGAGACATATGGGATTTGACAAGAGATGGTTGGGATGGATAAAGAACATATTTGGATCAGGAACTTCATCGGTTTTGCTGAATGGCGTTCCCGGCAGACAATTTCTCTGTTGCCGTGGAGTACGGCAGGAGGACCCATCTCCACCCTCATATTCATACTTGCAACGGATCTGTTGCAATCTACGATCAACGATGCCTTCCGCCGACACTTAAACGAATTAACTATAGCGGCAAGAGGAACAGACTACCCCGTCGTACAATACACCAACTACACAATCCTTCTCATGTCGGCATGCGCGAAACAAGCGACAAGGATGAAACAAATACTGATTGATTACGCTGAATATGTTGGTCTCAAGACCAATTTTCATAAGTCTATGCTTGTCCCGCTAAATGTGGATGGCTTCCTAGTTACACAACTCGCAAATATGTGGCAGTGCACGGTCGAGACGATGCCATTCACTTACCTTGGCTTGCCGATGGGGACGGCGAGACCCTCGGTGACTAACCTCTTGCCAGTGAATGAGAACGCTAAATGTTAACTCTCTTCCTCGTTATGCATGATGGACCAAAGGAGCAAGTTCACATTACTAAACTCGCTCATCACCTCACTTGCGTTGTACCCCATGTGCACCATCAAATTCCCACCAAAGTTGATTGAGTATCTTGACAAAATTCATAGACGCTGCCTTTGGAGGAAGAAAACAGAGCATGGGGAAACCTACAATTCCTTAGCTGCATGGGATTTGGTCTGCCGCCCCAAAAGTCGTGGTGGACCTGGCATACTGAACATCAAAATTCAGAATACTGGCCTGCTCATGAAATTTCTACACAACTTTTATAACAAGAAGGATGTTGTCGGTGTCAAAACCGGCGGATCTCGAGTAGGGGTCCCGAACTGTGCGTCTAAGGCTAATGGTAACAGGAGGCAGGGGACACAATGTTTTGCCCAGGTTCGTGTAACGCCCCGGATTCGATGCGCCAAGTGTCTGCCAGTTATTCGCCGTCGTTGCCATGTCATTTGCTTGCGTGTTGCATATTGCCATGTCATCTTGTGCATTTCATTTTGCATACGTGTTCGTCTCATGCATCCGAGCCTTTTCCCCGTTGTCTGTTTTGCAATCCGGCGCTCCTATGTCCTCTGGCGTTCCCCTTTTGTCTCCTGTTGTGTGCGGGTGTTAAACGTTCTCGGAATGGACCGAGGCTTGCCAAGTGGCCTTGGTATAGCACCGGTAGACCGCCTGTCAAGTTTCGTGCCATTCGGAGGTCGTTTGGTACTCTAACGGTTAACCGGGTAACCGTAAAGGCCTCTTTTGTCTTTCAGCCCAACACCCTTCCAAAGTGGCCCAAAACCAAGCAAACTCCCCTCCATGCTCTCGGTCGTTCGATCACGATCGCGTGGCCGAAAACCGCTCCTCATTTGGACTCTCCTAACTCCCAGAATCTATAAATAGGTCCTCCCCTCCATTTTTCGCGGATGAATCCCGGTCTAACCCTAGCTTTCGTCCTCCTCCCGCCGCCGGACATGTCCGCGCCGCCGCTCCCCAGCCAATCGGAGTGTGCCACCTGTCCCCGCGCTCTCTCTCTCCTCCGCCGCGACGCGTCGCCAGCCCGCTCAGCCCTCGCGGGGCCTGCCCGGGCCCGAGCCGCCCGCCACCGTGGCCCACGCCCCGCGTAGCCACCCGTCCTCGCTGGCGCCGCCCGCCGCCCGCCGGCGCTGCCCAACGCGCCCCCGCATCCGCGCCCATCCGCCGCCCGGGCTCCGCCCGTCGCCGCCGCGGCATCCCGCCGCTGGCCGCGGCCTCGCCGCCCGGGAGCTTCCCCGCGCCACCCCACTGCCGCCCCTCGCCGGCCGGCGCGGCCCCGAGCGCCCCGCGTCCGATCCTACCGCCCCTCGCCGGCCGCGACCTCCGGCGAGTTCGGCCCTCGCCCCCGCGCCTGCTCTCCTTCGCCCCCGGCCAGATCGGGCCACGTGAGGGCCGGATCCAGCCGTCCCCTCCTCCGACGAGCTTCCCCGACCTCGCCGGCCGCCTCTCCTCCAACTCCGGCGAAGTCCTCGCCGCGGTTGACTTTTCCCCGGGGTGAAAAAATCTGTCCCAGATCTGTGTAATTTTCATGCCATGTTCGACCTGCCATGTCTCTATGCATGTAGCTTCGTTTCGTGCATGTAATATGTCAAATTGTTTGTCTCAACGAGTACATCATTTCATTCCATTGCATCATGTTCATTTGAGCTCATCTTGATGCCTGAATTATTGTTGCAAGAGTGCTTCATGATGTTGTCTGTTGTCTGTTAACAGAACATGCTCTTTTGTCATTTTTGCCATGATTGATGTGTGCATCCTGTGAGGTTGATGTCTACATGTGTTTTGATCTATGCTATGTCTTCTTTACAGAGGTGCTTATCATGTATTTTTGTGATCAATGTGGTGACTAGCACAAGCATGCAAACTAGGCATCGTGATGTTGCTGATTTTTGCCCCTGTTCTGCTGTTATTTTGATGCTATGTAAACATGATGCTACAGAGAGATCCCTGCATATTTTGAGATACTTCAGTAAGGGTGTTTTGAACATATGATTATTGTCTATCCATTCATGCCCCTGATTGAAATTATGGAGTAGTCTAGCATGTCATTTTCGTGCTCTACTTTTGCTTTAAAATGTTTCCTGGCAGATTGTTTACATGTTATTCAATTTTGCCAAGGTTGTTGTAGTTGATCCTTGCATGCTATGAACTTGTTCTTGACTTGGTTAGCTTCACAAACATGTCTTCTTATTGTTGGTTGCCTTGCCATGCCATGTTTTGCTCTGTGGTGAGTGGTTCAAGTTCATCAACATGCCTTCGTATCGTTGTTCCTGCCATGTTTGAATCTGTAATATAACTTGCTATGTTTACGTGGGTGCCATCATATTTTCTGTTTCTTTTTGTCTTATGGTCAGTAAGGGACTTTTGAACTATGCAATTAGTAGGTTAATGCCATGTCTTGTTTTTCTATTATAAGTTCCGGTAACATGTTGTTTGATAGCTCTAAACATTGCAACCTGATGTTATTTTCTGCAAAGTCTGAATTGTTATTATTTGCAATCTTGTCATGTGTGTTTGAGCATGTTCTAGTAGTTTCTGGAGTTAGCTCAGTGTTCATGTTTTGTTATGCTTTACCTGTACTTCATGACCATGCCTTTTGTTTTCATATTGTGGTATTGTAGCATGTTGTTTTGATGCTTGCAATATGCCTAATTGCTGTTTTGGACAGATTGTTGCTATAACTTGTATAGTGTGTGTGTGTTGAACCGTTGCTCCGTTTTGAGTGTGCTTTATATGAAACTTGCTTGATTTTGCATGTAGTTTCATATTATCATGTTGCATCCATGTTTTGAGGTGTTTGCTTGATGTTTGGGTGCATTTTGCATCAATGCCATGTTTAACTTGTTTTGCTCATATCTTCTAGGCCGTAGCTCCGAACTAAATGAACTTTATATGTAACTTGACTAGAATCTCGTGTAGATCATCTCGGTGCATCTTAACTTGCTGTTTAACAACTTGAACATAAGGTTTATTCAGATATGTACCAATTTCGAAATTTGCATATGAGGACTTATCGGAATTGTTATATGTTGTTCCCGGCCTCATTTAAACTTGCCTTGATGTGTTGTTCTTGTTTGCATCATCTCTTACCATGAGTAGCCTCATGTAGCTTTGTCATGCATCATGTCTTGTCTATGTGTGGTGTGTCTACCATGTTGTGTGCTTCTTCTCGATAGTTCCCGTTTCGTTGCGATCGTGGGGATTCGTTCGTCTACGCTTGGTTCGGCTTCATCCGTTCGTCTTCTTCATGGACTCGTTCTTCTTCCTAGCGGGATTTCAGGCAAGATGACCGCTACCCTGGATCTCACTACTATCATTGCTATGCTAGTTTGCTTCGTTCTATCGCTTTGCTGCGCTACCTATCATTTGCTCGTCAAGCCTCCCAATTTGCCATGAACCTCTAACCTTTGACACCTTTCCTATGCAAACCGTTGTTTGGCTATGTTACCGCTTTGCTCAGCCCCTCTTATAGCGTTGCTAGTTGCAGGTGAAGTTGAAGATTGCTCCATGGTGAACAGGATTTATGTTGGGATATCACAATATCTCTTATATTATTAATGCATCTATATACTTGGTAAAGGATGAAAGACTCGGCCTTTTGCCTGGTGTTTTGTTCCACTCTTGCCGCCCTAGTTTCTGTCATATCGGTGTTATGTTCCCGGATTTTGCGTTCCTTACGCGGTCGGGTGATTTATGGGACCCCCTTGATAGTTCGCTTTGAATAAAACTCCTCCAGCAAGGCCCAACCTTGGTTTTACCATTTGCCTCACCACCACCTACTTTTCCCTTGGGAGTCGCGCTCTCGAGGGTCATCTTTATTTCAGGCCCCCCGGGCCAGTGCTTGTCTAAGTGTTGGTCCGAACTAGAGCCCTTTGCAGCGCCCCCTCAGGGAAACTTGAGGTCTGGTTTTAGTTGTACAGATTGCTCATCCGGTGTTGCCCTGAGAACGAGATATGTGCAGCTCCTATCGGGATTGTCGGCGCATCGGGCGGCTTTGCTGGTCTTGTTTTACCATTGTCGAAATGTCTTGTAAACCGGGATTCCGAGCCTGATCGGGTCTTCCTGGGAGAAGGTATATCCTTCGTTGATCGCGAGAGCTTGTCATGGGCTAAGTTGGGACACCCCTACAGGGTATAATCTTTCGAAAGCCGTGCATGCGGTTATAGTCAGATGGGAATTTGTTAATGTCCGGTTGTAGATAACTTGACACCAGATCTGATTTAAAACGCATCAACCGTGTGTGTAGCCGTGATGGTCTCTTTTCGGCGGAGTCCGGAAAGTGAACACGGTCTTTGGGTTATGTTTGACGTAAGTAGGAGTTCAGGATCACTTCTTGATCATTGCTAGCTTCACGACCGTTCCTTTTGCTCTCTTCTCGCTCTTATTTGCGTATGTTAGCCACCATATATGCTTAGTCACTGCTGCTGCCTCACCACTTTACCCCTTCCATTCCCTTTAAGCTTTGCTAGTCTTGATACCCATGGTAATGGGATTGCTGAGTCCTCGTGGCTCACAGATTACTACAACAAAAGTTGCAGGTATAGGTTATGCGATGATCATGACGCGAGAGCGATGTTTGATTGTCTTGGAGTTCTTCTTCTGCTCCTTCTTCGATCAGGGATAGGTTCCAGGTCGGCAGCCTGGGCTAGCAGGGTGGATGTCGTTTGAGTTTCTGTTTGTGTTTCATTCGTAGTCGGATGGTGCTTTTATGTATTGTGATGTTGTATTCATGTGGCATTGTATGCCTTATGTATGTATCCCCGTCTATTATGTAATGTTGATGTAATGATATCCACCTTGCAAAAGCGTTTCAATATGCGGGTCTATCCTTGGTGGGACCTTCGAGTTCCTTTTGTATAGGGTCGCATATTGGGCGTGACAAGTTCGTAATCAGAGCCTCGACCGACCTTAGGAGCCCCCCTTGATTGATTGTGTAGTTTGGCCGTTGTTGAGTCTAGAAGAAAACTATTTTCGGAGTCTAGTTATATCGGAGAGTAGGAATTCTTTTTACTTCTCTGCCCCTTCGTCACTCTGGTGAGGAATCTTGACGTAGGTGTTTAGAATTACTCCTCTTCCCCTTCAAATTTTTCTTTAGGATCACGTAGTTGGTTTTCCGATCGTTGGTTCTCGGCTCTTTTATCCGGTGCATTTCTCGTCAAGTTGACTCGAGCCTCTTCATCGTTGCCAAGTTCAATCCTCAGTCCGCTCTCAACGAAGTTATTTCTCTATCCTCAGTTGTTTTATTTTCCCACCCTCCCTCCCTTTTCATCTCGGAACCGGAGCCCTTAATCGAGTATCCTTCCTACTCATGCGAAGTCTTTGCCTTCTTTCCCCAATGATTTCAACCGGTGTTGTCTCTTCAAGATATTCATCGTTTCCCCTCCCGAGTTGCCTTTATTTTTCCCGCCCTCCCACCCTTTTCTTCCCGGAGTCTGACTCTCTCTTGACCATCTATCTCATTCGTGCGGAACCTCTTCAGTCTTTCGTAAATTATTTCAACCGGTGAATTCTCGTCTTGTTCGTCATTCTTCATCCCTTTTCTTTTTCTGGTGGACCCAATTCAAGTATTCGGTGTTGATCATATTCTTTTCCTCGGATCAAATGTTTTCCTTGCTCGTTCGTCTCTCGCCAGTTTATCCTTCCGGAGTGTTCAAGACATCTCAGGAGATCCGTCCGCGTTCGAATTAATTCGAGGTTGTCACCTCATTCAAATATTTCAATTGTTCCGGTGCATCATCTATCTCTTCAATAGTCCTTTCCAACGGTGTTATCTCTTCAGTGGGCCCTAACCCACAGGTCTTTTTCCAGGATCTTACCTGACTCTTCTAATTTCCCGGAGTTATTCACAAATTCTTTTTGGAGTTTGACGTAAGAATGAATTTCATCAGTCAGATGCCATCTCCAAGTTCGTTTTCAAATTCTTTTCATCTTTGATTGAACCCTTCCTCTTTTTCATTCTCCCGGAGATCTCAGTAATTTTGGTGTTGTTTCTCGTCATCATTGGAAGATCGAAGAAGAGTTTTTTTCCATCTTGTCTGTTCTCTCGAAGTTTCGTGGTTCTAACTTCATGTTATCCTCGAGAATTATTCCAATTGTCAGATATTCCTTTTCTTAACCATCCCGAGTATTTGAGGAGTTGTTTTCCCGTTTCTTTTCATCGGAGGCCATCATTCCAGTTATCGTTATCCAATTATCCCGGTGCTTCGTTCAAGTATTCTTTAATCAGATCATGATCTCTTTGTTCTTCTGCATCTAAATCCCCTCTAGCATTTGTGTTCGTCTAATTCTTCCCGGTGATTCATTCTCTTTCATCGGTCATTTTCCAAATTCTTACGGTGGTTCGTTAAAGATTCTTTTTCCTTGATTATCATATTAATCCATTCGTTCTTTTCAATCCTACCAGTGGTTCATGACGACCTTCTCAAGTTTGCGAGATGTCACTTCTCAATTCTTTTTCAAGAAGAATAAGTAGTATGAAAAATCCATTGCTTGTCATCAGTTTAATTGATGAAGGATAAGAATACAATAAATCTTATTCTTATTTCATCCACGTGAGTAATATTTTCCTTCGGAGTTTGTTCTTGATGAATAAATTCTAGTTTCAACTGTTTTCATCTTTTCTCTTCAGGAGTTCAAATTTCATCAGCCATTTTGTCGGAACCTCCATCTAAATCATCGCAAGGCTTAATTTTATTCTTTCACCCTTCATTTTATCTCGTCATCCTTTTTGTCACCGGAGTTCTTCATGGTGGTTCTTCATGATTTAATTCATTCTTCAAGAGTTCATCAAGATTCTTATCGAAGGAGCTCAAGTATTTTTTTCTTCTCGCGTCTCGAAGTGCAATTAATTCTCCGTATTCTTTTGAAGTGGAGTTTTGCATTTCTTCGTTCTTCTAAGTCATCCAATCATTTCTGTTAGCGGCTGGTTATCACCTCATAATTTCTGAGATGTTATCCATAAGTCCACATCGAGCTTATTCTTTCGTTGTTGATTTTCTCAACAACTCCATTCAATCCTTATAAATTCTTTTCATTCAATTCTCTTTCAATTCTTTCCGGAGGTTTTATATCTTGTCTTCATCAAGTATCATTCCATCCCCTCAAGTTCATGTTCTTTTCCTTCCATTTTCAGCCGGAGTGCTGCCTAAATCCTTTCAATTTTATTAGTTTCTTATCTCGTTCTAACCGGAGTGTTTTCATAGTCTATCTGATTCTGTGAGCTTTTGATTCTCGTCATTCTCGTCGTTCCTATCTTCTTCTCGAGTGCTCTCAATTCTTTCCTTCTTCTCTTGAGTTCTTGTTTCACCTCATCCCTTTTCCCTTCCGTCTCGGTCCTAAGATCTCGGGACGAGATCTCTTGTTAATGGAGGAGTGTTGTAACGCCCTGGATTCGATGCGCCAGGTGTCTGCCAGTTATTCGCTGTTGTTGCCATGTCATTTTCTTGCATGTTGCATATTGCCATGTCATCTTGTGCATTTCATTTTGCATACGTGTTCGTCTCATGCATCCGAGCCTTTTCCCCGTTGTCCGTTTTGCAATCCGGCGCTCCTATGTCCTCCGGCGTTCCCCTTTTGTCTCCTGTTGTGTGTGGGTGTTAAACGTTCTCGGAATGGACCGAGGCTTGCCAAGTGGCCTTGGTATAGCACCGGTAGACCGCCTGTCAAGTTTCGTGCCATTCGGAGGTCGTTTGGTACTCTAACGGTTAACCGGGTAATCGTAAATGCCTCTTTTGTCTTGCAGCCCAACACCCTTCCAAAGTGGCCCAAAACTCAGCAAACTCCCCTCCATGCTCTCGGTCGTCCGATCACGATCGCGTGGCCGAAAACCGCTCCTCATTTGGACTCTCCTAGCTCCCAGAATCTATAAATAGGTCCTCCCCTCCATTTTTCGCGGATGAATCCCGGTCTAACCCTAGCTTCGTCCTCCTCCCGCCGCCGGACATGTCCATATTGAGCCGGACATGTCCGTGCTGCCGCTCCCCAGCCAATCGGAGCGTGCCACCTGTCCCCGCACTCTCTCTCTCCTCCGTCGCACCGCGCCGCCGGCCCACTCAGCCCTCGCGGGGCCCGCCCGGGCCTGAGCCGCCCACCGCCGCGGCCCGTGCCCCGCGCAGCCGCCCGCCGCCTGCTGGCGCTGCCCGCCGCGCCCCCGCGTCCGCGCCCGTCCGCTGCCCGGGCTCCGCCCAGGAGCTTCCCCGCGCCGCCCCGCTGCCGCCCCTCCCCGGCCGGCGCGGCCCGAGCGCCCCGCGTCCGGTCCTGCCGCCCCTCGCCGGCCGCGACCTCCGGCGAGTCCGGCCCTCGCCCCCGCGCCTCCTCTCCTTCGCCCCCGGCCAGATCCGGCCACGGGAGGGCCGGATCCAGCCGTCCCCTCCTCCAGCGAGCTTCCCCGACCTCGCCAGCCGCCTCTCCTCCAACTCTGGCGAAGTTCCGGCGAAGTCCTCGCCGCGGTTGACTTTTCCCCGGGGTTAAAAAATCTACTAAGTACCAGATCTGTGTAATTTTCATGTCATGTTCGACCTGCCATATCTCTGTGCATGTAGCTCCGTTTCGTGCGTGTAATATGTCAAATTGTTCGTCTCAACGACTACATCATTTCATTCCATTGCAGCATGTTCATTTGAGCTCATCTTGATGCCTGAATCATCGTTGCAAGAGTGCTTCATGATGTTGTCTGCTGTCTATTAACAGAACATGCTCTTTTGTCATTTTTGCCATGATTGATGTGTGCATCCTATGAGGTTGATGTCTACATGTGTTTTGATCTATGCTATGTCTTCTTTACAGAGGTGCTTACCATGTATTTTTGTGATCAATGTGGTGACTAGCACAAGCATGTAAACTAGGCATCGTGATGTTGCTGATTTTAGCCCCTGTTCTGCTGTTATTTTGATGCTATGTAAACATGATGCTACAGAGCGATCCATGCATATTTTGAGATACTTCAGTAAGGGTGTTTTGAACATATGGTTATTGCCTATCCATTCATGCCCCTGGTTGAAATTATGGAGTAGTCTAGCATGTCATTTTCGTGCTCTACTTTTGCTTCAAAATGTTTCCTGGCAGATTGTTTACATGTTATTCAAGGTTGTTGTAGTTGATCATTGCATGCTATGAACTTGTTCTTGACTTGGTTAGCTTCACAAACATGTCTTATTACTGGTGGTTGCCTTGCCATGCCATGTTTTGCTCTGTGGTGAGTGGTTCAAGCTCATCAACATGCCTTCGTATCGTTGTTCCTGCCATGTTTGAATCTGTAATATAACTTGCTATGTTTACGTGGGTGCCATCATATTTTCTGTTCCTTTTTGGCTTATGGTCAGTAAGGGACTTTTAATCTATGAAATTAGTAAATTAATGCCATGTCTTGTTTTGCTATTATAAGTTCATGTAACATGTTGTTTGATAGCTCTAAACATTGCAACCTGATGTTATTTTCTGCAAAGTCTGAATTGTTATTATTTGCAATCTTGTCATGTGTGTTTGAGCATGTTCTAGTAGTTTCTGGAGTTAGCTCAGTGTTCATGTTTTGTTATGCTTTACCTGTACTTCATGCCCATGCCTTTTGTTTTCATATTGTGATACTGTAGCATGTTGTTTTGATGCTTGCAATATGCCTAGTTGCTGTTTTGGACAGATTGTTGCTATAACTTGTATAGTGTGTGTGTTGAACCGTTGCTCCGTTTTGAGTGTGCTTTATATGAAACTTGCTTGATTTTGCATGTAGTTTCATATTATCATGTTGCATCCATGTTTTGAGGTGTTTGCTTGATGTTTGGGTGCATTTTGCATCAATGCCATGTTTAACTTGTTTTGCTCATATCTTCTAGGCCGTAGCTCCGAACTAAATGAACTTTATATGTAACTTGACTAGAATCTCGTGTAGATCATCTCGGTGCATCTTAACTTGCTGTTTAGCAACTTGAACATAAGGTTTATTCAGATCTGGACCAATTTCGAAATTTGCATATGAGGACTTACCGGAATTGTTATATGTTGTTCCCGGCCTCATTTAAACTTGCCTTGATGTGTTGTTCTTGTTTGCATCATCTCTTGCCATGAGTAGCCTCATGTAGCTTTGTCATGCATCATGCTTGTTATGCATCATGTCTTGTCTATGTGTGGTGTGTTTACCATGTTGTGTGCTTCTTCTCGATAGTTCCTGTTTCGTTGCGATCGTGAGGATTCGTTCGTCTACGCTTGGTTCGGCTTCATCCATTCATCTTCTTCATGGACTCGTTCTTCTTCCTAGCGGGATTTCAGGCAAGATGACCGCTACCCTGGATCTCACTACTATCATTGCTATGCTAGTTTGCTTCGTTCTATCACTTTGTTGTGCTACCTATCATTTGCTCGTCAAGCCTCCCAATTTGCCATGAACCTCTAACCTTTGACACCTTTCCTATGCAAACCGTTGTTTGGCTATGTTACCGCTTTGCTCAGCCCCTCTTATAGCGTTGCTAGTTGCAGGTGAAGTTGAAGGTTGCTCCATGGTGAACAGGATTTATGTTGGGATATCACAATATCTCTTATATTATTAATGCATCTATATACTTGGTAAAGGGTGGAAGACTCGGCCTTTTGCCTGGTGTTTTGTTCCACTCTTGCCGCCCTAGTTTCCGTCATACCGGTGTTATGTTCCCGGATTTTGCGTTCCTTACGCGGTCGGGTGATTTATGGGACCCCCTTGACAGTTTGCTTTGAATAAAACTCCTCCAGCAAGGCCCAACCTTGGTTTTACCATTTGCCTCACCACCACCTACTTTTCCCTTGGGAGTCGCGCTCTCGAGGGTCATCTTTATTTCAGGCCCCCCGGGCCAGTGCTTGTCTAAGTGTTGGTCCGAACTAGAGCCCTTTGCAGCGCCCCCTCAGGGAAACTTGAGGTATGGTTTTAGTTGTACGGATTGCTCATCCGGTGTTGCCCTGAGAACGAGATATGTGCAGCTCCTATCGGGATTGTCGGCGCATCGGGCGGCTTTGCTGGTCTTGTTTTACCATTGTCGAAATGTCTTGTAAACCGGGATTCCGAGCCTGATCGGGTCTTCCTAGGAGAAGGTATATCCTTTGTTGATCCCGAGAGCTTGTCATGGGCTAGGTTGGGACACCCCTGCAGGGTATAATCTTTCGAAAGACGTGCCTACGGTTATAGGCAGATGGGAATTTGTTAATGTCCGGTTGTAGATAACTTGACACCAGATCCGATTTAAAACGAATCAACCGTGTGTGTAGCCGTGATGGTCTCTTTTCGGCGGAGTCCAGAAAGTGAACACGGTCTTTGGGTTATGTTTAACGTAAGTAGGAGTTCAGGATCACTTCTTGATCATTGCTAGCTTCGCGACCATTCCTTTTTCTCTCTTCTCTCTCTTATTTGCGTATGTTAGCCACCATATATGCTTAGTCGCTGCTGCAGCCTCACCACTTTACCCCTTCCATTCCCTTTAAGCTTTGCTAGTCTTGATACCCATGGTAATGGGATTGCTGAGTCCTCGTGGCTCACAGATTATTACAACAACAGTTGCAGGTACAGGTTATGCGATGATCATGACGCGAGAGCGATGTTTGATGGTCTTGGAGTTCTTCTTCTGCTCCTTCTTCGATCAGGGATAGGTTCCAGGTCGGCAGCCTGGGCTAGCAGGGTGGATGTCGTTTGAGTTTCTGTTTGTGTTTCATCCGTAGTCGGATGGTGCTTTTATGTATTGTGATGTTGTATTCGTGTGGCATTGTATGCCTTATGTATGTATCCCCATCTATTATGTAATGTTGATGTAATGATATCCACCTTGCAAAAGCGTTTCAATATGCGGGTCTATCCTTGGTGGGACCTTCGAGTTCCTTTTGGATAGGGTCGCATATTGGGCGTGACAGTTCGGTCCCTCTCGATGGAGGTAATACCCTACTTCCTGCTTGATTGATCTTGATGATATGGGTATTACAAGAGTTGATCTACCATGAGATCGTAGAGGCTAAACCCTAGAAGCTAGCCTATGATCATAATTGTTGTTGTCCTACGGACTAAACCCTCCTGTTTATATAGACACCGGAGGGGGCTAGGGTTACACAGAGTCGGTTACAGAGAAGGAAATCTACACATCCGAATATCCAAGCTTGCCTTCCACGCAAAGGAGAGTCCCATCCTAACACGGGACGAAGTTTTCAATCTTGTATCTTCATAGTCCAACAGTCCGGCCAAAGTATATAGTCCGGCTATTCGAGGACCCCTTAATCCAGAACTCCCTCAGTAGCCCCTGAACCAGACTTCAATGACGAAGAGTCCGACGCGCATATTGTCTTTGGCATTGCAAGGCGGGTTCCTTCTCCGTATACTCCATAGAATATTTAGGACACAAGGGTCGTGTCCGGCTCTGCAAAACAAATTCCACATTCCACCATAGAGAGTATAATATTCCACAGATCTAATCTGCTGACGGCTTTTTATAGCATGGCATCATGCCACTGTCGGATTTCGGGTTCCGGCAGACCCTTAAGGTTCGAAGTCTGGGGTGCGCGCGAAGATCACTCCCTCTACCAACACGCGTCTCGTCGCCTCGCAAAGGATCTAATCTACACGAAGAACAACACAAGGGACACGAGGTTTATACTAGTTCAGGCCACCATTGTGGTGTAATACCCTACTCTAGTTTGTGGTGGGGTGGATTGCCTCAGGGGCTGATGATGAACAATACAAAGGAAGAACAGCCTCACGAGGGGTGTTCTTGCGTGGGTGGTTCTGGCTAAGGTTCGATTGTTCGATCCTCTTCTCTTGAGAGTGGCTAGTCCTATTTATAGAGCAAGGCCCTGGTCCTCTTCCCAAATATTGAGCGGGAAGGGCGCCAAGAATTGGCCATTTTGAAGGGGAACATCTAGTACACTTATCCTGACTAAAGTTGGTCCTCGCCTGCCAAAGGCTCTGATGATGATGCCGGCTTGGGCTCCATGATGACCTCCATCCTGCCGTTCTGCTGGTCTTGGTCTTGTTGCACCAAAATGGTTGCCTTTGCTTGATACCCTTGCCTGCGCTTGCCCCCTTTGCACCAAAGAAGAAACAAGGACTCTGCGCAGGCCGGCGCCCGCCTGGCGCCCGCCTGGCTTCGGTCGTCATGGCTTACATCATGGGCACCTCATGAGGTACCCCGCCTTGATCTCTCTGCCTCCTCGCGAGCCAGCCTGACGAGGCCGTGCCTGAGGAAGCTTCATGTCGTCTGCCCCGCAAGGCTTGGCCCCTCACAAGGGTCTTGAGCATGTGTCGATGAAGATGGGTCGTACTGGGCCACTCCTTGAGCCACGCCGCAGGCCGCAGGCAGGCAAGTCTGGGTACCCCCGTTCCCAGAACACCGACAGTAGCCCCCGGGCCCAAGGCGCACCCGGACTTGGCTTAGCAGAGAAGCGAAGGGGTAAGTGCGAAGCGCCGCGGGCCCCAACAGCATGCGGCCTTGGGCGCCGCGTGGCGGTTGATTGGACGTGGGCGTCCTCGCTTCCCCATGATGCCTCGGCAACCGTATGACTTGACAAGTCCCTACATGCAAAAACGGGTCATGATTACTTGTGATCGTGGAGGCCGACGGTTGGCCTCCTCCGGCTATATGTATGGAACGGCGTGAGCCCCTCCAGTTCATCTCTCCCTGCTACTTTCTTCCTCCTTCTTCCTCGCCCTTGCTCCACCTTACGCCAATGGCACCAATCCGCCGGTTTTCTGCCAAAGAGAAAGGGAAGGCCCCCCGAGAGGGTCCTGTCCCGCTTCCGCTGAAGAAGCGGCTTGTCTCCTGCCGCGGAGAAGGGGGTGCTTGGCTGGAGGTGTCGAGACCATGGTTCGAGCGGCCGCTTCCTGGATTCCCATTGCCCTTGTATGCTCGGATTGAGGGCCCTGAAGACGCGGGCACCGAGCGACATCACCAGAGACGCCGTCGTCGCTGGCGGATTACGGCGGTGCGCATTGTTCCTCCTGGAATCCATGCTGAGGGCTCTTCTCGCGAGCTGGTGCTTCATGACGCCATGCCCCCTTGATCTTGGCTCTGCCTTCCTCCCTCCTTCGCCTTCGAGATCCCACCAAGGGGGCCTCTTGAACTCTGGCTGCAGCACGCCGACTGCAGTACCCCTGTGACCGAAGCGGAGGTCGAGGTCATTGCTCCGGGCAAGGTCTTCATGACCCGAGGCTGGGGCGAGATCGCCCGGGTCTGCCGATTGGAGGGGGCCCTCGTGATCCACCTGGATTATGATGGCGCCTCCCTGATGCTCTTCAAGGTCTTCGATGAAGAAGGGCGCCGGCTGGAGTGCTACCCCAAAGGTAGCGGCCAGAGCTCTGGAGCGGTGAGGACCAGGCTTGCCGCCCGCCCTTCCAGCAGCTCCTCCGGTGGTAGCGGGTGCGTCCGGGGGTCCAGCGACTCTTCCGGACTCTTCCTGACACCGGTGACGAGCGATGATAGCTACGAGCCTCCGGGTTCGCGCTGCGCCCAAAGTGTGGCAACTGCGTCAGGCCGTCGGCGCCATTGATCTGAATGGAGCTGGCGCCGGCACTTGATGGCCCACTGTTGATGATGGCGTATGCCGTGGTGGTGTCTGTAGTTAGGACTCCTTAGGATTCACGTCTTTTGTCCCTACGAGGAACCAAGGTACCACCCCACGGGGGTATGTAAGGCGCTAGCCATGACTTTTTGTGAATACGTGTCCTTATTATGAATTGGTGCGAGATGCTCGTCCCGTCTTAGATTAGTTCCTCCTTTCGAACCTCGCGAGGACTTGATGCTCTGCGCCGACAGGTCCCAGTCCCAAGGCAAGCTTCAGTCGTCGTTGGTATGCCAGGTCGCGATGCCGTGGTCAAGGCCAGGAGGTGAGCGGCCCGAGGTCCAGTAAGAGCCCCTGAGTCGCGATGGTCAGGAGGTCCCCTTTAGCGCTCAAGCAGCCATCGTTTGGTGAGAAAGGAGCGCAACATTGCCAACACGGAGCTGCATGTGGTGCAGGGTCGGTGCTGCGATAGCTAGTAGCTCCGGAGCGTGACTTATCTTGAAGGCCTGAAGCCACTCCTTGGCATGGCGCCAGGTCCGTGCGGCGGCAGCTGAGGAGTCGCTGGGCGAGGTCCTCGCGAGCCTCTCCCCCCTTTCCCTTACACCCCTTCATGCTCTACGTCCTCGGGTCCCGGCCTCGAGCGAGCTCAGCCGTCGCTGGTATTCCAGGTCGCGATGCCGTGGACAAGGCCAGGAGGTGAGGGCTGGAGATCCAGTAAGAGCCCGTGAGTCGCGATGCTCAGGCGCCCCCCTCCCTTTAACGTGCAAGCGGTTCGTGCGGTCAAGAGGGAAGGAGACGTCGCAAAAGCCTCTCCCGAAGTGGCTCCTTAAAAGTATCCTGCGAGCTCATCACAAGTAAAACGAGGGTTGCCGCTACAATTGCCAGCCAGCTACTAGTTGCTCTGGAAGGGTGACGAGGGCACTGAGGGCCTAGTGAGGTGGCGCATTGCGGGGTTGCCGCGGCTAGAGCTCAGCCACTCAGGTTTGTCGATGTTGCAGGGACGGACCCATGCGCAAGCGTCGTGCCGTTAAGGAGCAGCTCCATAAGTTGGTGTCAATCGAGCTGGCGATTAAGTCAAGAACGTTAATCATGAAGGAGCAAACTCATTTAGATGGATGAAGGGAAAGGCAAACACCGCTGGGTCAGGCCCGAGCGGCTTGGGGATAATGCAGCCCGAGGGGCGCCCCCAACAAGGTAATCTAAAGACATGAACAAAAAGGGATGCATGCCGCAGGGATGGACCCACGCGGCTTGGGAATGATGCAGCCCTGGGGGCGCTCCTAGCTAAAAATGAAACTCGAAGGATGTCACCTGTTGATGTTGAGGATGAAGGGATGCTAAAGTAGCTGATGACTCACGCTACGGAAACCGATCCTCACGAGCCCCTAGGCCCAGGAGCCTCGGGGTGCTCCGGAGGTGTCGGTGGCTCTTCAAGGGCCTTCTCCATCTCCGCCAGGACTGCGGAATGCCTGGCCTCCTGAGCCTCCGCAATGCTCCTCATGAGGCGCTGACGCGCAGTAGCCATGTTCGGCAGGCCGAAAGGCATGCGAACATAGCTGTGGGTGGACCTTCGCAGTGTCCCACGCGTGAGGGCCAGAAGCGCTCCTGAGAGGCGGCTCGGTTGAGCCCTGGTACGTTGATGCAGACGCAAAGCCCACCATCCTTGCCTGGATGGGGAGCTACGGCGGGTAAGCGGCGGCTGCCACTTATGACTCTTGACTCCTGCAGCTCCTGAGTGATTTCGCTGATGAATTCCCAAGCGCCTCCCTCGTGATCTTGGCAAAGTCGATGGCCCTCCTGGAGAGAGCCCCCGAGCCTTGCCCGAGGAGGGCGCCAGGCGCGCCTTCCTATGCGACAGAAGGAGGTGTCCCTTGAACGGGCGCGGATCCTGAGGGCCTGCCTCCGGGGGGTTCAGACCAGGCGATGTCTTCTTCTTCTTAGGGGCTGCCTCGGGAAGCCTTCCGCTCCTGTGATCTGGATCTTCGATTGACGCGGCTTGGAAAGCTCGCTCAAGGGAACACACTGCATCCCTCTCCTCACAAGGCATTGTGATGACTCCACCGCTTCCTGGCATCTTGAGGACATTGTAGCCGTGATGGGTCACTACCATGAACTTGGCCAGGGCTGGGTACCCTAGGATGGCATTGTATGGCAGGCGAATGTGGGCGACGTCGAAGTCGATAAGCTCGGTGCGGTAGTTGTCGTGCTGCCCAAAGGTGACAGGAAGGCGGACTTGCCCTATCGGAACTGTGGAACCATCAGTCACTCCTGAGAAAGGCTTGGTTGGCTGAAGCTGATTGTATGGCACGTGGAGATTGTTGAACGTCTCGACGGACAGGACGTTGAGTCCTGCTCCGCCATCAATGAGGGTCCTGGTGACTTGCACATTGCTGATGATCGGGGAGCAAAGCATGGGGAGGACTCCGGCCGTGGCTGCGCACTTGAGCGGATCCACAGGGTTGAATGTGATAGCACACGCCGACCACCTGAGAGGGCGCGTGGCCTCAAGCTTGGGAAGGACTGCATTCACCTCGCGAGCAAACTGCTTGAAGATACGCTGAGAGGCTGGGGCCTGTGCGCCACCTAAGATGCAAGCGATCGCGCGCGGCTCCTGGAAGCCCCCAGCCCCTTCGTCTTGATGATGGTCTTCATTCCTCCTCGGCTGAGGTGGCAGAGGAGGGAGGCCTGCGTTGCCTTGTGGGCGATCCTCGCGAGGCTGATCCCTCCAACCTCCCTCGCGAGGCTGGCCCTGCCAGCGGTCCTTGCGAGGTCGGTCACGCCACCCTTGGCGAGGGCCACGGTCTTCCCATCGTCCTCCACCTCTTCCTCCTCCTCGGCCATAACCCCGGTCGTTGCGCTCGGGGTGTCAGTCGGCACGCACATCTCGCACAGCCCTGATCTCTTGGCATTCATTGGTGTTGTGGGTGTGGAGGTCATGGTACACACAGTATCGGCTGCCCTTGGATGACTCAGGCTGATCCCTGCCTCGCTTGGTGTCTGGCTCTGCTGCCAATACGGAAGCCCCCTTGCGCTTCACGTCCTTGGCATTGGGCTTCTTCTCTTCAGGGTCGGCAGCCGGAAGCTCGAGGAGGGAGAGACGCCCCTCCTCAGCCCTGGCGCACTTGGTCGCCAAGTTGAACAGCTCCAGGCACGTGCACAGGTCTTCATGGATTGCTAGCTCCTCTTTCATCTTGATGTCTCGCATGCCGTCGGAGAAGGCTGAGATGATGGCCTCCTCGGTCACCCTGGGGATCTTGAGGCGAGCGTTGTTGAAGCGCTGGATGTACTTTTGCAGGGTATCTCCTGGCTACTGCTTGATGCGGCGCGGGTCGCTCATGGCCGAGGGCCGATCGCGAGTGCCCTGGAAGTTGGCGATGAAGCGAGTGCGCATCTCATCCCAAGAGGAAATCGTGCCAGGAGCCAGGTTCAGGAGCCAGGTGCGGTCATCGTCCTTGAGTGCTATGGGAAACCAGCTCGGCATGACCTTCTCGTCCGTGTTGGCGGCTTCGATGCCCAGCTCGTAGAGCTATAGGAACTCCGCAGGGTCGGCCGTGCCGTCGTAGCGCGGGGGCAGATCTGGCTTGAACTTTCCCGGCCAGGCCATGCCGCGCAGCTCGGCGGTGAAGGCACGGCAGCCTGCAGTGCCCACGGGAGGCTTTTGGTGACGAAGAGCTTGATCTTTGAGATCTCCGCACGCTGCCGCCAGGAGCAGCACGGGGTCCTGGCGCACTAGAGCAGGAGCGCGGTCATAACGTGCCGGTGCGGGGAGCACGCAGGCAGCTTCTTTAGGACGAGGAATCTCTTAGCAGCTCTTCTCTTGCTATGCGGCCGCTGGACGGAGTGGGTCCCATCCCGGGGCCACGCGCCTCGGGGCCAGGGTGCCTTCTTGAGGGGGAGGCGGCTGAGGAGCCTCCGGAGTTGCGTTGCCCGCACAGGGCGGGGGGCGGTGCAGCGAGAGGGACGGCGCAGGGGAGCCCCAGAGGCGCTGACGAGCTCGGTGATGCGGGTGAGCCACTCGTCGTAGAGGTCGTCGATGGGACGGTAGTGCAAGAGCTCCCGCGCCAGGAGGAGCGCGGCATGCACGTCCATAGGAGCACGAGGGGCGTGGGACGATGAACCGGCTGGAGTCAGCGATGGGGTGGCGGTGCGGCCTTCCCGCTGCACCGAACGATGCAGGGACGACGCCTGCTGCTCGTTCCCCGCCGGGCGGGTGGCGGCGTTGACGGCAGGCGACGGGGAACGGCGGGGGCATCCGCCGATGAGAGCCGTCTGGATGACGCGGGTGGCAGAGCAGCCCGATGCTCGGCGCGGGCTCGACGAGCGTCCGACATGGATGCGACGGACGGCGAAACACACGGCGACGGAAGGCGGATACCGGCGCACCCCTACCTGGCGCGCCAAATGTAGGATTTCGGGTTTCGGCAGACTCTTAAGGTTCGAATTCTGGGGTGCGCGCGGAGATCACTCCCTCTACCAACACGCGTCTCGTCACCTCGCAAAGGATCTAATCTACACGAAGAACAACACAAGGGACACGAGGTTTATACTAGTTCGGGCCACCATTGTGGTGTAATACCCTACTCTAGTTTGTGGTGGGGTGGATTGCCTCAGGGGCTGATGATGAACAATACAAAGGAAGAACAGCCACGCGAGGGGTGTTCTTGCGTGGGTGGTTCTGGCTAAGGTTTGATTGTTCGATCCCCTTCTCTTGAGAGTGGCTAGTCCTATTTATAGAGCAAGGCCCTAGTCCTCTTCCCAAATATTGAGCGGGAAGGGCGCCAACAATTGGCCATTTTGAAGGGGAACATCTAGTACACTTATCCTGACTAAAGTTGGTCCTCGCCTGCCAAAGGCTCTGATGATGACGCCGGCTTGGGCTCCACGATGACCTCCATCCTGCCGTTCTGCTGGTCTTGGTCTTGTTGCACCGAAATGGTTGCCTTTGCTTGATACCCTTGCCTGCGCTTGCCCCCTTTGCACCAAAGAGGAAACAAGAACTCTGCGCAGGCCGGCGCCCGCCTGGCACCCGCCTGGCTTCGGTCGTCATGGCTTGTGTCATGGGCACCTCATGATGTACCCCACCTTGATCTCTCCGCCTCCTCGCGAGCCATCTTGACGAGGCCGTGCCTGAGGAAGCTTCCTGTCGTCTGCCCCGCGAGGCTTGGCCCCTCGCGAGGGTCTTGAGCATGTGTCGATGAAGATGGGTCGTACTGGGCCACTCCTTGAGCCAAGCCGCAGGCTGCAGGCAGGCAAGTCTCGGTACCCCCATTCCCCGAATGCCGACAGCCACGGTTCGGCCTTTATTCAAACCGTTTTCATAACTAGCCACTACACGCGCTGCGATGCGGTTTTACTGGCACGTCTTGTCGAAGCAGAGATCTTGTCCCCCCTTATCATGGGGTTGCGTGGGTAACTCAACCGTGTTTGTTTAATATGACTCTTCAATTTTAGGCAAGTCCCAAACAGTCACGCGGGGGACGCTTGATATTCGTCCTATTTATAAAGGGGCCAAGGCCTGTCTTTTTCTTTCCACGCTCGATCCTTCCCCTCCCCCACCTCGAGTTCCAACACCCAAGGCTCAAGCTAAAGCACCTCGGTCTTTCGACCATGTCCGGATCCAATCAAGGCCGGTGGATGGCCTCCTCCATCATAGAGGAGGACATCTGGAAGCTTAGGGAGGCCAGGTATCTCACCGCTGAGATTCCGCATAGGCTACCTACTCCAGGGCAGGTCGTCCCCACTCCCGAGCCTAACAAGGGCGTTGTCTTTATCTCCCACTTTCTCCGAGGGCTAGGTTTTAGCGTTGATCCCTTCGTAAGAGGGCTCATGTTCTATTGCGGACTAGATTTCCATGATCTAGCTCTGGGTTCCGTTCTTCACATCTCGACATTTATCGTCGTGTGTGAAGCCTTCCTCCGCATCACCCCCCACTTCGGCCTATGGCTCAAGACCTTCAATGTGAGGCCGAGGGTGATCGACGAGCGTCACGCGGAGTGCGAAGGCGCTATAATAAGCAAAGGCGCCGACGCCCCATGGCCAAAGGGTTCTTTCATGGAGACCTCTGATTTATGGCAGCGGAAGTGGTTTTACATCACCGCTTCCCGAGGTACAAAGAGGGTGGCTGCTCCAGCGTTTCGCCCGGGCCCTCCACCACAACTGGCGTCATGGGTCAACAAAGGGCTGGACTGGGGGCCGACAAATGACGTGCTGACATTGCAGAGCCGCCTCCGAGACCTTCTCAAGAGGGATATCAGTCTTGCCAAGATAATGCAAGTGATGCTGGTCCGTCGAGTCCTTCCCTGCCAATGTCATCCTCTCCGTATGTGGGAGTTCAACCCGGAAGGACCGCGAACTGTTCAACAATTCTTTGGCCTGACGCTCAAAGAGATGTATGAGTTATTCTTCGGATCACAAATAAAGTGTCCGGACACCACCGAGGACGCGGGTCTCAATTGCAACCGTCCGGATACCCCGATAAATACTTCTGTTGCCGAACACACCATCCTTTATATTTATTATAACATAATTCTAAAAAACGTTCTCTGCCAGGACTGGCTGAAAGAGGCAGAGAGGATTAGGTGTCCGGCCCCTCTTCCCAAAGGCTCGCCGAATCCTTTGTTGACCAGGACGCTTGATCGTGCACCGTATCAGGTGCCATCAGGCGAAGACGAGGGGAGGAATAGAGAAGCCACAGATGGGCCTCATTTTTTACACATCCAGATTGGAGGAGTAGATGCCTCTACGAAGGAGGATAATTGGGGAGGGGAATCTAAAATCCCCTCTCCCCAAGGTAAGAAAAGGGTCGCCTCCGAAGATTTGGAAACGGAGGCTTCTAAACGAGGGAAGAAGACCTCACAAGGGGACCGGCCCTCCACCGAGCCGTAAGTGAGAGAGTACTTTGGTATACATACCCTGTTTTGAGGATAATGACCGAAACATATTTGTTGCAATCCGGCTCGTAGCCCTTCTCCACAGAGTTCGTCCTCGGGGGATCTTCCCCCGGAGATGGTGGAGAGCGAGTCGCCTCCCCTGCCTCCCCGCCACACAGGGCGGATGACCCCGAAGTGTCGTCACGGAGGATTTCTCCTGATCCGCCAAGGCCAGAAGTTGATACTTCGGCCGCCCAGAGTCTGGGATATCCGGCTCCCAAGGAGAGCTTTAGGGGGGGGGGTCTGGGATTGTCCGGCACACAGCCGGACACCCTAATGGGCCTTCTGGAGCAAGCGTCCGTCTCCGAGATGCATCGTGCCTTAATGGCCACAGTAGTTGAGAGGATTTCATCCGCGAAAGGCGGTTTGAACGAAGCTTTTACGAGTCTGCTAAGAGGCTTTGAGGTATGCAAAAAAATGTATTTTTGATGGTTCCGCACATTCTAAGTGTGCTCTATATAGATAGTAGCCCCTGAGACTCTGGTTGCCATCAACGTGGCGGACAAAGGATCATAAGCTCTGTTAATAATCGCCCTGCTTTATGTGTAGGTGGCTGCGGGTTCGGCAGCCGATCGATCTGCTGATTTTGCCGAACTAAAGCGGTAGCTAGACGTGGCCGATTCCAACATCACGCTTGTTAACAAGCGGCTTGACGAGGCCCAGGGTATGTATATTCGGCTTATCAGCAAAACTATTAAGAGGAGCATGATGCTAGTATCTATAGTATGCTGTTACTGCAGATGGAGCTGCTGCCGTGGAGACCCTTTGGGCGGAGCTTGCCCGAGCCAAGGAGCAAGCCCGGATGAGTGATGCGGCCGCTCTGAAGGCGGTCGAGGAGTTAAAAGCCGAACAGGCTGCTCGTCACCAGAGCAAAGAAAAGATGGCTCGGATGGCTACCGAGCTGGAAGATGCCGCGAACCGCCACGAGCTCCTTGAAAAGGAAAATCAAGAAAAAGCAGCTGACCTGAAGAAGGCTCTAGAGGCAGCCAAGGAAACCCGCTCTGAAATGAGGGGGTGAAGAAGGAGCTTCATGAAGCCGGAGATATCGTGGACGGAAAGCCTTATCTGTTGCAGATGAAATTCGGAGATCCGAAGTATGCCCCTCTGGATTAGTTGTGGAGTGCAGCGGACACATATGCAGACCTGGCAAAGAGTGCTACTGATGCATCCGAGTTTTACAAAGATCGGAAGGACCATAAGGCTGAGAGGTTATTCTGGTCGCGGTTTAGTGCCCCGACGCGTCCGCTGCCATTAAATGAAAAGATGGTCGCATGGGCCGAACTCCACAGGTTGTCCGGGCTTGCTATGAGGTCTGTCGTGGATCATCTTTGGCCACAAGGGCCAATGCTGGACAGTTATTTTGGATTAGTGCAACAATTCCTTAGTGTTGTGTCGCATATCGACATTGTGAAGAGGTCGGCGTGCATAGAGGGTGCGCAGATGGCTCTTGCCCGTGTTAAAACATATTGTGACCCAGAGTGTGGCGGACGGCCGGGACCCGGCCGAGCACTATTTTGCAGAAGTCTTAGAAGGTGCTCGTTTAATACAGGCTCAGTGCTCGAAGGGTGCCATGTTCGAATGACATGTATCGCAATTGTAAAGACAATGCTATTTCGATTATAAAGGTTGTTTTTTATACTTTTGCCTGAAAGTATTATAATGCCTCATGTGCGGCCATTTATGTATATATATATGTATCCTGAATGTTTGCAGTCGTCGGCTTCAGCCCCCATGCATATAATGCGGGGGTGTTCAGGAAAGTGCGTAGTCACACTTGATCCAACGTCTTGGTCCGTTAAGGAGGTGATAGCGCGGTGAACCAGGCAATCGGACTATACAGCTTTAACACTTTCACTTAGCCATAGGAGCTTGATGGTGGGGCTACTATATAGCCCCTGGTACTTTCGCGTTCAGCCGGATATGGTGTGGGTATGTACGTGACCGGGAAACCGGTCCTTCTTTAATGCAGGGGAATCGCGAGGATTCCGCAGGGTCATCGAGTGGTTGACTAGTCTCGCGCTGTATCATGACAGTCAGTTTTCGACTTTCTCTACTGAGGTGCTCGTCCAGGTGAACCGGGGCACAATCGCAGTAGTTCTCCCGGTGCCGCCTTAGCCGATAGAACGAAACGTAAGGTAGCAAAACACGGGAGCCGGGCAAACCCAACATTTGAGCAAAGACATGATTCGGAGCTGATGCATATAAGGCCAAACTCGCAATGTCGAACACTCCCTAAGGTATTCGGACTTTATAATGTGTATTGGGCTGAATAACGCCCTTAACAATGAGCCCTGAGTTTCCAGGTATGAGCAGTGTCCTGGTGTGACAAAAATGCCGAAGACGCCAGTATCCCTCCCGGTTGTATAAAGTTTCCGGAGGGGAAGAAGCAACAAGAGATGTTAAAAAGGTTTACGCAAGGTCTTAATCTAAAGAGAAACCTTTGTGCGGGGCCCTACTACACGTCTGCGCCTTTATCTCTGTTGTGCCATATCCTGGAAGGGTGTAGCACGATGGTCGCCTATAAAAGGAAAAAAACCATGTGAAAGACTTCGTGCGAGGTGTTCGTTAATGAAAATGCAATATGCTATTGTATTAATAAGGTCGAGCCAAACTATGGGCTCTTTTTGCGAGCAGCCCCTAGCATCTCTTATGGGGAAATCCCAACTGGGTTGTTACATTAGTTGGAGCGCTGGACTCGTCTAACCATGTCCGTGGTCTTGACGACCGGCCATTAGTCCTGGTTGGAGGGGCCGCTCAGTGTTCGGCTGCTGGAGCCGCCACATATTCTTCCGCACGTAAGGAATGCTCTGTGTTTCCGCTAACTGTGATGATGCTGCGTGGACCGGGCATCTTAAGTTTGAGGTAGGCGTAATGCGGTACTGCATTAAAATGAGTGAAGGCCATTCGCCCGAGTAGTGCGTGATAGCCACACCGGAATGGAGCGATGTCGAAGGTTAATTCCTCGCTTCTGAAGTTGTCGGGGGAACCGAATACAACTTCTAGTACTAGGGAGCCCGTATAGTGGGCCTCAACACCTGGTATTACTCCTTTAAAGGTAGTGTTATTTAGGCTGATCCTTGAAGGGTCTATCCCCATTTTGCGGACAGTGTCCTGATATATCAGGTTTAGACTACTGTCGTCATCCATGAGGACTCGTGTGAGATGGTATCCATCAATTATTGGGTCGAGCACCAAGGCAGCCGATCCTCCGTGTCGGACACTAGTCGGGTGGTCCCCGCGATCGAAGGTGATCAGGCAGGCCGACCAGGGATTAAATTTGGGGGCAATGGGCTCAACAGCGTATACGTCTCTGAGTGCGCATTTGCGCGTTCTCTTTGGAATGTGAGTTACGTAAATCATATTCACTGTTATAACTTCTCGTGGGAATTTTTTCTGTCCTCCAATGTTCGGCTGATGAGGCTCCTCCTCGTCCTCACTTGGTGTCTCCCTCCCCTTTTGTTCGGCGTTTAGTTTGCCGGCATGTTTAAAAACCCAACACTCTCTGTGGGTGTGGTTTGCAGGCTTTTCGGGGGTGCTGTGAATCTGACATAATTTGTCTAGAATCTTGTTTAGGCTGGACGGTCCGTCTCTGCTGCCTTTAAATGGCTTCTTCCATTGAACGGGTCGAGAGCCCCTGAATCCGGCATTGACTGTTGTATTCTCTGGGCTGTCATTATTGTTTCGACGCTTGTTTTTGTTGCGTCACGGCTTCCCATTGCCATCCCTGACTTCGGATTTGCTTGGGTCGCTGGTGCCGCTACGGGTCAGCCAGCTGTCCTCGCCCGCACAAAAGCGGGTCATAAGGCTTGTTAAGGCTGCCATCGTCCTCGGTTTTTCTTGGCCGAGGTATCTGGCAAGCCATTCGTCCTGGATACTGTGTTTGAGGGCCGCTAAAGCCTCGGCGTCCGGGCAATCGACTATTTGGTTTTTCTTAGTAAGAAACATGTTCCAGAGTTTTCGGGCTGACTCTCCGGGTTGTTGAATTATATGACTTAGGTCGTTAGCATCCGGAGGCCGGACATAGGTCCCTTGAAAATTGGCCCTGAAAGCATCCTCGAGCTCTTCCCAACTTCCAATTGAGTTTTCGGGAAGGCTTTTCAGCCAGTGTTGAGCTGGTCACTTTAATTTGAGGGGTAGATATTTGATGGCGTGGAGATCGTCTCCGCGAGCCATATGGATATGAAGGATAAAGTCCTCGATCCAGACCCCAGGGTCTGTAGTTCCGTCGTATGCCTCTATATTCACGGGTTTGAATCCTTCCGGAAATTCATGATCCAGCACCTCATTGGTGAAGCACAGGGGGTGTGCAGCACCCCTGTATTTGGTTGTGTCGTGGCATGTTGTTGACAGTTGTTGTGCTTGGTTCTGATTCCAAGCTGGTATTCGATCGATGTGATCGTTTTGGTAGTTCTGATCATGTGCTGGAGCGCGCTTCCTAGATCCGTAGATGGATCTGGCCATACCGGACTTTCTGTCCAGGAGCTCATGTAAATCGTGTGCTGACTTGTGCGTGGCATCCTTAGTCGTCTTGTCATGGCCACGGGGCGGTCGGTCTGGCCAATCGGTAGTTTTCGACTGAGTGGGCTCTAAGGCCTCATCGTCGAATTCGGGCAGCAGCTTGCGCTTTGGATAGCTCTTTGCGTGGCGATCGTCGCCGTATTTTTCTTCTGTGTCGAGCACTTTGCTCCACCTACGGTTGAGCGTATCCTGTGCGGCCTTAAGCTTTTGCTTCTGCTTCTTTAGGCTCCTCACGATGGCGATAAGTCTTTTATGGAGGTTCTCTTGTTCCAAGAGTTTTTCTGGGATGATAATTGCATCATCGTCCGGGTTGTCCTCCTCTATGGAGACAGGTTGTTGAATTTTACCCTCGGGATCGGTGTTATTTGACATCGGCTCCGGACTGTTTTCACTGTCCCCTGGCTCATCCTGCTCCATCGCTGGGTCCATGGGGTCGTCGTTTCCTTTGGAATCAACTGGGGTATTATTATTTCTTGCGCTATTGTCGCTGTTTTTACGGTGGCGGGATTTAGAGCGGCGTCTACGGCGCCGCTTTGGTGGCTTATCGAGGGGATTATCCTTCGTTGTATCGTCACCATCGCCTTCTTTTGGTGTGTCCACCATGTAAATATCGTATGATGAGGTGGCAGTCCAACACCCAATGGGCGGTGGTTCCTGTTCTTCTCCTACGTCGTCGTACATACCGTCGACGTCTTCGGAGTCAAAATCGAGCATGTCGGTTAAGTCATCGACAGTGGCTATGAAGTGGGTGGTGGGTGGGTAACGAATTTCTTCCTCATCCGCTTCCCACTCGAGCCGGACATAGTTCGGCCAAGAGTCTCCTAACAAGGACAGAGACCTTAATGAGTTCAGCACATCTCCCAAGGGTGAGTGGTGAAAAATATCCGCGGCGGTGAACTCCATGACGGGTGCCCAATCTGATTCGATAGGCACAGACGCACGCGGTTTGGATCCTGCAACCGGGGAAGAGTCTGGGGGTCCGACGACACCACTCTCATAGGAGGTGGGATCAGCGTTCGACTCCAACACTGATGAGTGTGCAGCCTCCGTAGCGGGGTCCATCCACCCGTCCTCGGAAGGCATGATCTGCTCTGGATTGATTCCTGGCGCCAACGCGGGTGTGGTCTCCCGAATACTGTCCGACGGCGGATCAAAGTCATGTCTGTCGTGACTGTTCGGCGCACCTGTCATGGGCTCAAACCCGTCGAAGATCAAGTCTCCGCGGATGTTGGCAGTGTAGTTTAAGCTTCCAAACCTGACCTGATGGCCAGGGGCGTAGCTATCGATTTGCTCCAGATGGCCAAGTGAGTTGGCTCGTAGTACGAAGCTGCCAAATACGAAGATCTGTCCGGGAAGGAAAACCTCCCCCTGGACCGCATCATTGAAGATGATCGAAGGGGTCATCAAGCCTTACAGCGATGACACAGTGGAACTCTCAATGAAAGCGCCAATGTCGGTGTCAAAACCGGCGGATCTCGGGTAGGGGGTCCCGAACTGTGCGTCTAAGGCTAATGGTAACAGGAGGCAGGGGACACGATGTTTTACCCAGGTCCGGGCCCTCTCGATGGAGGTAATACCCTACTTCCTGCTTGATTGATCTTGATGATATGAGTATTACAAGAGTTGATCTACCACGAGATCATAGAGGCTAAACCCTAGAAGCTAGCCTATGATCATGATTGTTGTTGTCCTACGAACTAAACCCTCCGGTTTATATAGACACTGGAGGGGGCTAGGGTTACACAGAGTCGGTTACAGAGAAGGAAATCTACACATCCGAATATCCAAGCTTGCCTTCCACGCAAAGGAGAGTCCCATCCGGACACGGGACGAAGTCGTCAATCTTTATATCTTCATAGTCCAATAGTCCGGCCAAAGTATATAGTCCGGCTATCCGAGGACACCTTAATCCAGGACTCCCTCAGATGTTCCATGGAATAACTTGATCTGGACTTCGTACTATCAAAATAAAGTTCCACATGCAGCTGAGGCATGTGGATCATTTTGGTGGCGAGATGTTATGCAGTTGAGTGATGGATAGAAGGGGGTCACGCACGTGACCATTGGAGATGGATTAACAGTGACATTCTGGAAAGACGTCTGGCAAGACCAAATTCTTGAAGATTCACACCCTCGGGCCTTCTCTTACACGAAGATCGAAGATGCATCAGTGGCTACCTTTCTGAGTATAACGGATTTGAACAATGGATTTCACTTACCACTGTTGTAGCAAGCTAGAGAGGAAGTACGCGACCTGCAACGGCTAACCGAAGCGACAATAGTCGACATAGACATGCATGACGCCTGGGCATGCACTTGGGGGTGGCTTCTCTTTCGCTAAGCTCTATAAATTCTACTTTAAAGATGTGGTGGCTAACGAAGCTTTCAAATGGATCTGGCATTCAAAATGCACGATGAAAATTAAAACGTTCGCGTGGCTCCTGTTGGCAGACAAAATCAACACAAAGAATATGGTCAAGAGGAGGCACTATAATGTGTCAGATGGAATGGATTGCGTCCTATGTGCCTTAGGGATGGAGGAAACCGTCAAACGTCTATTTTTTGATTGCCCATTCAGCCAAACTTGTTGGTCCTCGCTGGGTATTAGTTGGACAGCCAGTGGGAACCACCTAAACATGATCCATTCATGCAGACAATGATGGGCGCGTAAAATGTTCATGGAAATTTTCATGACATCTGCATGGAGTATTTGGAAACAACGCAATGGCAAATCTTCCAAGGGATCCCACCGTCCCATGCATCCTGGAGAAGTAGGTTAAAGACTGATTTTGCTCTTCTTGTATATAGGGTTAAACTCTCCCTAGTTGAGTTTGTAACAACCTTTTGTAATTCCTTAGCATAAACTCTTGACGACCACCCCACTGGTCAGCTTTCCCACTATAACTATGTTGCATTAGCCACCCTAGATGGGGTTGTGTGATGTAGCTGATAGTGTGTAAGAGACCACATGTAACATGTAACCCCTATATTAATGAATTTATGTCAGTAGGAGCCTCTCTTACTGTCTTGCACACTCAAAAAAATGAGGGAGGGGAAGGGCAGCGCCGTGGCAATGATGGGTGCGGCTGCCCTCCCTCTCCATCTCTATATATAGGGGGGAGGGAGGAGGGGTGGCGCCCTAGGGATTACCTCTAGGTGGCGCAGCATCCACCAAGGGGAGGCGCCCCCTAGCTAGGTGCCTTGCCTCCTAAGCAAGGGGACGGCTGCCCTGGGGGGCGCCCCACCCACCTGGCCGAGCGGGCTAGGGTTTGGGGTGGCGCTCAGCCCCTTGTGGGCTGGTGTGCCCCCTTCCCTTGGCCCATGAGGCCCCCAACACTTGTCCCCCCACCCACCCCCCCACCCCCCCGAAACCCTTTTCGGTCTTTCGGCGATAACCCGATACCTCCCGGAACACTTCCGGAATCTGATTCCGTTCGTTCTATATATCAATATTCACTTCCGGACCATTCCGGAGTTCCTCGTCATGTCCGGGATCTCATCCGGGACTCTGAACAACCTTCGGTTACCAACATAATAACTCAACTATACTTAGGTCATCACGAAACATTAAGTGTGTAGACCCTACGGGTTCGAGAACTATGCAGACATGACCGAGACACCTCTATGGTCAATAACCAATAGCGGGACCCGGATGTCCATATTGGTTCCTACATATTCTACGAAGATCTTTATCGGTCGAACCTTGATGCCAAGGATTCAGCTAATCCCGTATGTAGTTCCCTTTATCCATCGGTACGTTACTTGCCCGAGATTCGATCGTCGATATCTCCATGCCTAGTTCAATCTCGTTACCGGCTAGTCTCTGTACTCATTCCGTAATACAAGATCATGTGGCTAACTCCTTAGTCACATTGCTTGCAAGCTCATCGTGATGTTGTATTACCGAGTGGGCTCCGAGATACCTCTCCGTCACACGGAGTGAAAAATCTCAGTCTTGGTCCATGCCAACTCAATAGACACCCTCGAAGATACTTGTAGAGCATCTTTATAGTGACCCAGTTATGTTGCGACATTTGATACACACAAGTTACTCCTCCGGTGTTAGTGAGTTGCATGATCTCAATGTCATAGGAACGTATACTTGACATGCAGAAAACGATAGCAATAAACTTGGTACGATCATATGCTACGCTTATAGTTTGGGTATTGTCCATAACATCATTCTTCTAATGACATGATCCCGCTATCAAATGACAACTCATGTATATGACTAGGAAACCATAGCCATCTTTGATTAACAAGCTAGTCTGGTAGAGGCTCACTAGGGACATGTTGTTGTCTATGCATCCACACATGTATTTGAGTTTCCAATCAATACAACTATAGCATGGATAATAAATGATTATCATGAACAAGGAAATATAATAACAACCACTTTACTATTGCCTCTAGGGCATATTTCCAATAGGTACAATCGCCTCATCAGGTTCTACTTTCCTCCCACTCACTTCTTTCAAGAGAAACTCCTTCTCTAGAAAGGACCCATTCTTGGCAAGAAAGATCTTGGCCTTGGATATGTGGTAGAAGGTATACCCAATGGTCTCTTTAGGGTATGCTATGAATACACATTTCTTCTCTTTCGGTTCGAGCTTATCAGGCTAAAGCCTCTCGACATAAGTGTCGCATCCCCAAACTTTAAGAAATGACAGCTTAGGTTTCTTGCCAAACCACAACTCAGCTTAGGTTTCTTGCCAAACCACAACTCATACGGTGTTGTCTCAACGGATTTAGACGGTGCCCTATTTAAAGTGAATGCGGTTGTATCTAATGCATAACCCCAAAACGATAGTGGTAGATCGGTAAGAGAATCATAGAATGCACCATATCCAATAGAGTACGATTACAATGTTCGGATACACCATTATGCTGTGGTGTTCCAGGTGGCGTGGGTTGTGAAACAATTCCACATTGTCTTAAATGCATACCAAACTCGTAACTCAAATATTCACCTCACGATCAAATCATAGAAACTTTATTTTCTTGTTACTATGATTCTACACTTCACTCTGAAATTCCTTGAACTTTTCAAATGTTTCAGACTTCTGTTTCATTAAGTAAACATACCCATATCTACTCAAATTATCAATGAAGGTAAGAAAATAATGATATCCATTACGTGCTTCAACACTCATCGGACCATATCCATCGGTATGTATTATTTCCAATAAGTCACGCTCCATTGTTCCGGAGAACGGTGTTTTAGTCATCTTGCACATGAGGCATGGTTCACATGTCTCAAATGATTCATAATCAAGAGATTCCAAAAGTCCTTCAGCATGGAGTTTCTTCATGCGCTTTACACCAATATGACCTAAGCGGCATTGCAACAAATATGTGGTACTATCATTATTAACTTTGCATCTTTTGGCATCAATATTATGAATATGTGTATCACTACGATCGAGATTCAACAAGAATAAACCATTCACAAGGGGTGCATGACCATAAAAGATATTATTGATATAAATAGAACAACCATTATTCTCTGACTTATATGAATCACCGTCTTGAAATGAACAAGATCCAGATATGATGTTCATGCTCAAAGCAGGCACCAAATAACAATTATTTAGGTCTAAAACTAATCTCAAAGGTAGATGTAGAGCTAGCATGCCAACGGCGATCACATCAACCTTGGAACCATTTCCGACGCGCATCGTCACCTCATCCTTAGCCAGTCTTTGTTTATTCCGTAGCTCCTGTTTTGAGTTACAAATATTAGCAACCGAACCAGTATCAACTACCCAGGCGCTACTACGAGCACTAGTAAAGTACACGTCAATAACATGTATATCAAATATATCTTTGTTGATGTTGCCAGCCTTCTTATCTACCAAGTACTTGGGGCAGTTCCGCTTCCAGTGACTATTCCCCTTGTAGAAGAAGCACTCGGTCTCAGGTTTGGGTCCAGCCTTGGGTTTCTTCACGAGAGTGGCAACTGTCTTGCCATTCTTCTTGAAGTTCCCTTTCTTTCCCTTGCCTTTCTTGAAACTAGTTATCTTTCTACCATCAACACTTGATGTTTTGTCTTAATTTCTACCTCCGCAGCCTTAAGCATCGCGAAGAGCTCAGGAATAGTTTCCTCGATCCCTTGCATATTATAGTTCATCATAAAGCCCTTATAGCTTGGTGGCAGTGACTGGAGAACTCTGTCAGTGACCGTGTCATTTGGAAGATTAACTCCCAAGTGAGTTAAGCGGTTGTGAAACCCAGACACTCTGATTATATGCTCACTAACAGAGTTGTTCTCCTCCATCTTGCAGCAAAAGAACTTGTCGGAGGTGTCATACCTCTCAAGCTGGGCATGAGCTTGAAATACCAATTTCAGCTCCTGGAACATTTCATATGCTCCATGGTGCTCAAAACGTCTTTGGAACCCCGGTTCTAAGGTGTAAAGCATGGCGCACTGAACCATCAAGTAGTCATCAGAACATGCATGCAATATGTTCACAATATCCACAAACGGCGCTGGAGGGGGTGCGACACCTAGTGGTATATCAAGGACATAAGCCTTCTGTGCAGCAATGAGGATAATCCTCAAGTTACAGACCCAGTCTGTTGCTTCCATCATCTTTCAACTTAGCTTTCTCTAGGAATGCATTAAAATTTAGGGGAACTACAGCGAGGGCCATTGATCTACAACATAATTTGTGAAGACATTTAGACTATGTTCATGATAATTGGTTCAGTTAATCAAATTACTAGTGACCTCCCACTTAAATCAACATCCCTCAAGTTGTCTAAGTGTTACATGATCCATATCAACTAACCCATGCCCGATCATCATGTGAGATGGGGTAGTCATCAATGGTAAACATCTCCATGTTGACCATATCTACTATATTACTCGTGTTCGACCTTTTGGTCTCCTGTGTTCTGAGGCTATGTCTGTACATCCTAGGCTCGTCAAGTTTAACCCAAGTATTCTGCATTGTAAAACTGGCTTATACCTGCTGCATGGGAACATACAGTCTATCACACCCGATCATCATGAGGTGTTTCGAAACGACGAACTATTGCAATAGTGCATACTTAGGGAGAACACAATTTCTTGAAATTAAGTGAAGGGGTCATCTCATAATGCTACCGTCGTCATAAGCAAAATAAGATGCATAAAAAGATAAACATCACATGCAATCAAATATGTAACATGATATGGCCATCAGCATCTTGTGCTTTTGATCTCCATCTCCAAAGCACCGGCATGGTCTCCATCGTCACCGGCATGACACCATGATCTCCATCATCGTGTCGTCATGTGGTCGTCTCGCCAACTATTGCTTCTATAACTATTGCCAACGCATAGTGATAAAGTAAAGTAATTACATGGCGATTAATAAATTAAAGACAACCATATGGCTCTTGTCGGTTGCCGAACTCATCGACATGCAAGTTGTGAACCTATTACAAAACATGATCATCTCATACATCAACATATATCACATCACGTTTTTGGCCATACCACATCACAACATGCCCTGCAAAAACAAGTTAGGCGTCTTCTACTTCGTTGTTGCAAATTTTACGTGGCTCTTATGGGCAACTACCAAGAACCGTTCTTACCTACGCAAAGCCACAACGGTGATAGTCAAGTTGCCTTTTAACCTTCAACAAGGACCACCTTCGTTAAATTAGATTCAATTAAAGTAGGAGAGACAGAAACCTGCTAGCCACCTCATGCAAAACAAGTTGCATGTCAGTCGGTGGAACTGGTCTGCGAGGACATGTAAAGTTGGTCCGAGCCGCTTCATCCCACAATACCACCGAATCCAAATAAGACAAGAGAGGTAAGAAATTTGAGCATCAACGCCCACAACTCTTTGTGTTCTACTCGTGCATATACATCTACACATAGACCTAGCTCTAATGTCATTGATGGGGAACAAAGCATGAAAATCAAAGAAAATTCCTACGGAACACCGAAGATCCAATCTAGGAGATGCATAGCAATGAGAC
The DNA here is from genome assembly GCF_018294505.1 of Triticum aestivum. Classification (NCBI taxonomy): domain Eukaryota; kingdom Viridiplantae; phylum Streptophyta; class Magnoliopsida; order Poales; family Poaceae; genus Triticum; species Triticum aestivum. The sequence goes on along the minus strand of NC_057810.1, from coordinate 529,697,859 downwards.
GGGAGTGTGTATACATACCCTTGTAGACCGAAAGCGTTACCATTGTAATGCAGTTGATGTAGTCGTACTCTTCATGATCCAATCGCGATCCAACCCGATCTAGCGCCGAACGAACGGCACCTTCGAGTTTAGCACATGTACGGCTTGACGATGTCCTCTCCTTCTTTATCTAGCAAGCGAGGGAGAGGAGGTAGATGAGATCTGAACCAAACCGTCAGCGTGGTGGTGGTAATGGTAGCGGAACACCAATAGGGCTTCGCCAAGCGCTGACGAGTCGAGGTGGAGGCTTATTGGAAGAGAGAGGAGGCTTGGGTTTGGTGTGTCCAGCCCTTGCGCCCCTCCCCACTATATATAGGGGTGTGGGAGGGCTGGAGTGCAGCCCTAGCCCCTCCTACAAGGAGGGGAGGCATCCAAGTGAGGAAAACTTGCCTCCCAAGGCAAGCGGACTCCCTCCCACGGTTTCTCCTTTCTAGACACATGGGCCTTGTAGGGGTTGGTTCCCTTGGCCCATTAAGGTCAGGATGCCCCCTACAGCCCATTCTGCTATATGGGATGTAGTGGAACCCTCCGGGGACTTTCGGACCCCTGCGGAACCTTCCGGTGACCTCCCAGTACAATATCGAAAAAACGGATTTTTCTGGGAACCCCGACAACAACTTTCCATATGTAAATCTTTACCTCCGGACCATTCTGGAGCTCCTCGTGACGTTCCGGATCCCATCCGGGACTCCAAACAACCTTCGAATTTTCCACTGTTAATGTCTCAATACTACCCTAGCGCTCCCGAACATTAAGCGTGCGACCCTACGGGTCCGAGAATCATGTAGACATGACCGAGACTCCTCTCCGGTCAATAACCAATAGCGGGACCTGGATGCCCATATTGGTTCCCACATATTCCACGAAGATCTTTATAGATTGAACCGCGATGTCAAGGATTCAGTTAATCCCGTATACAGTTCCCTTTGTTCGGCGATATGTTACTTGCCTAAGATTCGATCATCGGTATCTCCATACCTAGTTCAATCTCATTACCAGCAAGTCTCTTTACTCGTTTCCGTAATAAAAGATCCCGTGACTAAACTCATTAGTCACATACTTGCGAGCATCTTATGATGTTGTATTATCGAGAGGGCCTAGAGATATCTCTCCGTCATACGGAGTGACAAATCTCAGTCTCGATCCGTGCCAACCCAACAAACACCTTTGAAGATACCTATAAAGCGCCTTTATGATCACCCAGTTACGAAGTGCCGTTTGGATTCACACTAAGTATTCCTCTGGTGTCATGGAGTTGCACGATCCCATGGTCTAAGGAACAGATACTTAACATGAAGAAAGCTATAGCAAATAACTAAAGGATCTGATGCTAAGCTTACGGTTGGGTCTGTCCATCACATCATTCTCCTAATGATGTGATCCCGTTATCAAATGACAACTCATGTCAATGGTTAGGAAACCTTAACCATCTTTGATCAATGAGCTAGTCTAGTAGAGGCATACTTGGGACACGGTGTTGTTTATGTATCCACACATGTATTTAAGTTTATAGTCAATACAATTCTAGCATGAATAATAAACATTTATCATGAACGGAAAATATGATAATAACCATTTTATTATTGCCTCTAGGGCATATTTCCAACAGTCTCCCACTTGCACTAGAGTCGGTAATCTAGTTTACATCGCCATGTGATGAGCGCCCAATGAGTTCTGGGGTTTGATCATGTTTTGCTTGTGAGAGAGGTTTTAGTCAATGAGTCTGCAACATTCAGATCCGTGTGTACTTTGCAAATCTTTATGCCATACTATAGATGCTGCTACCACGCTTCAACTGACTGCTCCACCATTCAATATAAATACATATCCGATTTGAGACTCTGAGTCATCTGAATCTGTGTCAAAGCTACCATCGACGTAACCCTTTACGACGAACTCTTCGTCACCTCCATAAATTAGAAACATCTTCTTAGTCCTTTTCAGGTACTTCAGGATGTTCTTGACCGTTTTCCAGTGATCTACTCCTGGATCACTTTGGTACCTCCCTACCAGACTTATGGCAAGGCACACATCAGGTCTAGTACACAACATGGCATACATTATAGAGCCTATGGTTGAGGCATAGGGAATGACTTTCATCCTTTCTTTTTCTTCTATTGTGGTTGGGCTTTGAGTCTTACTGAACTTCACACCTTGCAATACAGGCAAGAACCCTTTCTTTGACTGATCCATTTTGAACTTCTTCAAAACTTTTTCAAGGTGTGTGCTTTGTGAAAGTCCTATTAAGCGTCTTGATCTATCTCTATAGATTTTGATGCCCAATATGTAAGCAACTTCACTGAAGTCTTTCATTGAAAAATTCTTGTTCAAATATCCTTTTATGCTTTGCAGAAATTCTATATCATTTCCAATCAACAATATGCCATCCACATATAATATTAGAAATGTTACAATTCTCCCACTCACTTTCTTGTAGATACAAGCTTCTCTGTAAGTTTGTATAAAACCAAAAGCTTTGATCACCTCATCAAAGCAAATATTCCAACTCCGAAATGCTTGCACCAGTCCATAGATGGATCGTTGGAGCTTGCATACTTTGTTAGCATCCTTATGATCAACAAAACCTTCTGATTGCATCATATACAACTCTTCCTTAAGAAACCCATTAAGGAATGTCGTTTTGACGTCCATTTGCCGGATCTCATAATCATAAAATGCGGAAATAGCTAACATAATTCTAACAGACTTAAGCATCGCTCCGGGTGAGAAAGTCTCCTCATAGTCAACCCCTTGAACTTGTCGGAAACGCTTTGTGATAAGTCAAGATTTATAGACGGTGATATTAGCATCAGTGTCTGTCTTCTTCTTAAAGATCCATTTATTCTCAATGGCTTGCCAATCATCAGGCAAGTCCACCAAAGTCCATATTTTGTTCTCATACATGGATCCTATCTCGGATATCATGGCCTGAAGCCATTTGTCAGAATCTGGGGGTGATTAGTTGTAGATTTAATGGGGGTCACAGCGTTTGCATGCATTCATTTTGACTCAGCCTCATCAATCCAACGTGGTTTCTATAAAAAGGCTTGTCGGAAGCGAGCTTCATTAATTCGCTCGCTACAATGAGCGATTTCGAAAGAGCCATTTCGCTAAGAATGAAGCTACTACACAACCGACACTGCCTGCATGATTCATGGACGATTGATAATGTGATGGATGTGTTGCACTTTATTCTATGAATGGATGGCTGGATGTGAAGCATCATGCATGGATCGGCTGGAAAGCATTGTCTGCATAGCAGTGTTCTACTAACAAAAGTGAAGGAGGCGTGGTCCGGCCAAGTATGGCTGCTTTGGGGAGAGAAAAAATAGGGCATGACCAATGCATAGCCCTAGGATGATGCCCCACATGCCATGTAGGATTGGATGTCAGGAGAAATAGGTTCGAATGAGGAGGCGGGATCCTTTGCAGGAGGCGGGTGCTTGGGGAGAAAAGGTGTGATCCGGTATAAAAAGCTGAAGATTTTGAAGTAGAGAGTAGAGATGCATGTGTAGTAAAGTCTTTATTTTCCATTTCTTGATGAGGCCCATTAGTAGTAGCTTGCGTTGGGAGAAAAAAATAATGTAGTTGCCTCAAGCTATTTTTTTCTCATGGGCATCTGTATTCATATGTCACCATTGTTCATGCCCTTACATAGTGGTTTCAACTTACAAGACAGATGAGGCAGTTACATGTTGTTGCCTCCATTGTACAATGCCCTAAGAGCATTTATAGTCGGACTTTGCAAATCCGACCCCTCATACGCCCGTGGACGCGTCCGCGGACAGTGACAGGGCGGCCCGCCCGGGCGTATGAGACGGGTTTGAGGCGCCCGGCTGTAGATGCTTTAATGGGCTTATTGTAGAAAAATCCCCAAGGTGAATACATGATATCAGAGCAACTCCAACGGGGCGATCCATTTCGTCTGCCGCTGTCCGCTTGGGTCCGCGCGAACAAAAGTGAAGGCCCAACGCACGACCCAAACCCAAAATGCGTCCGCTTCACGTCCGCGCCGATGCATTTGCGGCCCAAATTTGCGCCCCAAATGCGTCGGTGCGGACACGAAACGGATGCCATGCGCGCCTTCTCGATGTCCGCCGCGGCCCTACCTGGCGGTCGCCCAACTACCCGCCACCTCGTCGGTCAGCTTAATTTATGATCCCGGGCCCACGCGTCAGCGACGACGGTCGTCCTTTTTTTAAGCCGACCGTGTGGCGGGGTCGTCCTCATCCAGTTCCCGTCCCCATCTAGGCCACACTCGCTCCCCCGTCGCCGGCAAGCAAACCCTAGCCACCCCAGCCACCCCACCCGCCCAAATGGGGCTCTTCTCTGGCAGCAGCAGCAAGTCGAAGGGCAAGGCCCCCGTCGTCCCCTTCCCCACGGAGTTCACCCCGCCTCCGCCGAGGCATCGGGTGCACGTGCCTGTGCACCAGGCGGAGTGGCACTGGCGCCACCGCGTGCCGCTGCCGTACCCCGACATGACGCTGCCGCACGACTGGCATCTAGATCCGGAAAGGATCCCAGTGCCAGCGGCGCCGCGGTCGGCTAGGGCGCACGCAGAGGAGGTGCGTCGCCGGCGGGCGCTCCTGACGCCGGAGCGGCGCCGCGACGAGGCCTACGCCTACGACTCGCCCAACTGGGCGCGCTGGTTCGTCTTCAAGCACGTGGAGGCTAGGCGGCGCGGCGTGCGCGAGGTCGACCACAGTTTGTCGTCGCCGCCGCTCATCATCAAGGAGGAAGACCAGGCGGCAGAGGACGCCTACCAGGCGGCCCTTGCGGCCGTCTACCGGGAGAGCAAGGAGGACGAGCGGCGCAGGGCGGAGGCGACAGAAGAAGAAGAAGCTCGGTACGAGGCGGCCATGGCCCTCCCCGCGGCTGACGACTGCGTGGTGCCGCCGGTGGCCCCGCCGTCCCCTCCCCGCTGCCTCGCCAAAGCCAAACCGCAGCCGGAGCCCATCGAGCACTACTCCTGGACGGGAGTAGTGCGCGAGTGGGTGAGGGCGCCGCCGGTCTGGATGCAGGCCATGCCGGAGCAAGAGGCAGCGTACCTCGAGCACTGGCGGCAGATCCGGGTGGCCGAGGAGCACCGCGAAGGCGAGTACCTCGAGATGCTCGAGCGCGACGCCGAGGCCGAGCGGCTCGAGGCCGAGGAGGAGGCGCGGCGGGCCGCGGCACTGCCAGCGCTGGCACAGCTCGCGCCCGACATGGCCGCGCTCTGGAACACGGCATTCGGCTGGGCCGGTCCGGCGCCGACGCTCATCGACCTCACAGACCCTGAGGACGACGGCGACGCCTAGGGCAGCGCATCGGCGCCTAGTTTTTAGTTTGTTTTTATTTTTTTAAATGCTAATGTGGACGCGTGGACTCCTGCCGGACTTCGTGGCCGGCTTTAATGTTTAATTAATTTAGTTTTTATGTTAAATATGCATGCATTCTGAGTTTTTTTACGCCGTCAAAATGGATCGCGCCAGCGTTGTGCACACGCACCGACCCAAGCGCGGGAGCGGACGCTCGTGTCCGCCTGGCCGATCCAAACGGACAAAAACCGGACGAAATCACCGTTCGTTTGGGTCGGCCGTCCGTTTGGGTCGGCCCGTTGGAGCAGGGTGAAAGAGAGAAGGCATATGTCCTTCCCCCTCAAGCCATGGACAGACATGCCCTGCGTTTGCATGCCCTGCTGTGCATGTGCCTACGGCTGCCTCCACAAGAGCGAGCAGATGGGCAACCAGCCAGGCCCCCCACCATGAGCCGAGGCCACATGGGCAACGACAGATGAAAACCCTGTGACAATGCTATTGCTACGTACGCACTGCACAGGAGGAAACAGGCCTCTCCCCTCCTCTCGGCTTGGTGACAAGACAGAGAACAAAATGGTTGGGAAAGTTATGAGACACAGTTGGAAGGATAAGCTGTCTTTCCCATTTAAGGACACTGCCACCCTCTTGCAGCCGCTCTCCTCTCCCCACAAACACAAGAGCAGAGCCCTCTCCTATGAAGAGAGGAGGGGATGGCTGGGTGTCAGAGACTTCTTCAATGTTCTCCTCTTCCTCCTCATGTAGGTAGGTATTCAAAGAGCTAGCACAAAGAAGATAGCCAACAATGGCTTCCTCAGTGTTGCATTGATGAGTGCCCCGGAGAAAGCATAAATAGAGAGCTAGCTATCCGGTGTTCTTCTCCAAGTAGTTACTCATTCCTTCTCTGCTCTACTTCTACTTCTGCTGCGTCTGTTCCCTTGGTCTCCGGTTTTTCCTTCTTGTTTCTGCATTCCATTTCATTCTCATTCACTAGATCTTCCCATTGCCCGCCCGCCCGCCTGCCTGCCATGGAATCCTCCCATATCACCGGGGATGATGGCGAGGGCTGCAACAGCAGTGAGTCTGGGTGGACAATGTACCTGGTCTCCCCCATGCAAAGCGGCGACGACGACGATGGTGGTAGCCGCAAGGGAAGCGGCAGCGATGGAAGCAATGTCGATGATGGCTATGGCTACACTTACCTCGTCCGTGGCAGGAAAGGAGGCAAGGAATACTACCAGCAGGATGATGGCGATGACAACGACTCCCTTGCCTCTGATGCTTCGACTGGACCAGCCAAGGTCAAGGTGCAGCCCTCGTCGCCTGACGGCAAAGAGAGGCAAGGCCATCGAAAGGACGGTGACAACCACGGCGAGAAGCGGGAGGAGGACGAGGAAGAAGAAGACAGGCACACCAGGTTCTCAACGAGCTCCCGCAAGAAAGCCGGCAACAAGGCGGAGAAAGGGGGCGAGGGCAAGTCATCCAAGAAGAAGGGAAGCTCCTCAAGGACAAGCTTCTTTTGGTAAACCAAATGCTTCAGAATCATTGTTCTGTACTACTAGTAGCAAATAGCAATATGTATGTGCCTTATGCATCATCGGTCGATCTTTTCCATTTGTTGTTGAAGATGGGAATGTATCCCTCATTGTTAGGAGTATTGGAGAAGAGGGAGGAAGGCTTTTTTGGGGTCCTCAGTTTTGCCTTCCATAGTGTTCTCCCATGGGTTGACCACCCCCCCAATTACTAGTAGGGTTAACTGTTGCTGCAATGTAAATCTACTGCAACCTTCGGTTATTATTATTACTATTCAATGCCTTCCTGCTTTTACTGTTGCTTGCATGCAGACCTTGCAATCTTCTGCTACATGTTCCTAGCTATTAATGGAGCACTGCTCTAACTCACAAGCTACACTCTAGCCAGCCAGATAGATTTGCGAGCAAAACATGCATTGAAGCATGGAAATAATTTAACAGTAAAGAGAAGAAAAGCCAAGTCAAATTAATTGCCTTCTGCTTCTTTCCATTGCCCAGACTCTAGAATGTCAGCAGTGTGCAAGTGTAATGCATATGTTTTTTTAACATAAAATTTATTATTACTAAAAGAGGGTAACATGAGGCCCACATGCAATCTTTATGCCAAAATCATTTGCACGGCATTTCAGCAAACCAAATCACTTGTTTGCCTTTGTCTCCAACGGCTCATCACCTAAACACAGCCCAATCATAGACAAACAGGAACATGCATGCATGTATCACAACACAGGCAAACATTGGGAAATAAATACCAATAGCTTTATGGAGGAAAAAATCCTTGCCAACTCACGCTCTTCAGCAGTGCGCTAAGCAGATTCTGAGAGCAGGTGACCTTGGCTTGAAGTAATTTTGCTGGGTGCCCATCATGTGGCAAGTATATAACAATCACACCAGAAGAATTATGTGGCCTAACCAAACTCCAGAGGGGAATATTTGTCTAACCAGACCACTCATGCAGCATTAAGGCGGCAATTGCTGCACATGCTCTAGACAGGGTGGAAACAATGATTTGTCCATCAGACAGACAGGGATAATCAATAGCCATAAACTAACCAACAACCATGTAAGCTGGTTCACGTACTACAACAACTACTAGTATCTCTCTTATTTTTCTCTATCCACACCAAACAGTTTCTTAAAAATAATTTGCTTTTATGTGTTTAGAAGGATATATGGGAAGGGCAACATGATTACAGCTAACACGTCGCTTTTTCAACAAACCTAATGTGGTGTTACCATGAGCTGCTATACTTTATACGATAATTAAACAATGTACGTTGCATCTTCTAGGATATGGCGGGCAACTACATGCTGCAATTAAGCCTCACCACCCCCAATGATTTGGCATTAGATATCTTCACCTTCATAATAGAAACATATGATTGGTACTGTAGGTATGCACCGCACATTAAACCAAAGTATATCACCTGCTGCTATGGATTTATGGTTCCTCCGGTTACACAGCAACAGCTTCCTAAAAGCAGCTTTGGCGTCGGTCTCGGATCATCCTTTGCTTCAAAATAATGCAGGGAAAGATATGTATGTCTCTGAACAGCAGTCCCTCTTTCCTGGAAGAGAAGAAATCTATCAAAAGGAGCCTGTAACTGGTGCTTGGGATGTATAATTAAGTAATTAAGTCTGGGAAATATGCAGTTTAACTGAAACAGCCCAAACAAGGTAAAACAAAAGTAGAATTGCTCACACTTCAGATAAAAAAAACATTGAGATGGCTCTAGTGTTGTGGTCCTTGCATGTTACTGCTGAAGATTTTGCAAGAGAGCAAACGACCTGAATCAAATATGTACATCATTTTTCTTCTTCAAAGCATCCTTACTTACTCAATGATTCGAGAATACATGCTGAAAAAATCAAACCGGGCCAGTCGAAGTTCACAGGTAATTTCAGTCTGAGATTTTACAAGTTCGAGACGTTTCCTTGTATTCAAGGAACACCGACGAGTTCTGGTCCATTTTACCACTTGGATGAGAAGTTTTTAAGGGGGACACAGCGAAAACCTTTTGGGTTGGAAGGTTGAAGGACGACTGCCGCGTAGTTCTCCCCCATTCTGCTGTTCTCAGGTGTAGCTGGATAACCGTGAACATGGAAGTTTCAATCTTGCCGTGTACGGTGAGGCAGCGCATGACTGTGCTAATCGAAACTGTACGCACAAGGTGACTGGATCATCTTGCCGGGTAGAATAACAGCTGCCACCCCTGTTCTCATCAATACTGTGGTTGGAGATGAGCCACTCTTGGAGAATTAGGAACTATCTTTAGCTTGTCGGCCTCGAACACCTTGTCCAACTAAAAGTAGCACATAATTTTCATTACATAAGTAAAATAATCCTGAAGACTTGAATAGCCAGTATGCTTGTTGACGCAAGTTCGAAGAAGAATTGCAGTTGATTGTCCACCGGGCAAAGCGAAAGAAGTATTCAGAGCAGCACACAGGATGCAGAGCTTCAGATAATGCAGCACTTTGGAGCACTCTTTGTGCTCTTTGCTGTAACTTCAACTTAAGGTTTTTTCTCCCTTTGGCACATCACAGTATATGAAAAAAAACTGCGGGAAGAAACTCCTACAGGTTCGTCTAAAAAAATTATACGGCGTAAGTACGAATTCCCAGATATAACACATAAATACCATAACAACACATAGTTCATATCTGCTGCCACCGTTACCTACAGTAACCGAACCTGCATGTTCATATTTCCTCAACTTCTCTAAAAGCCAAGTTGGATGCATATAAAATTCAAATGAAAACAATATAGCTGCTTCCACATGACTGTCAAAATTTTATAATCAAGAAACCTAAGATGGTATATTATAACCATGATGGGGCAACACGGTGAAGATTCTTTCAGTCAATGTCAACTTCAACTTGCATGAACCATCAAATATACCTCATCGAAGCACTTCTTGTAAACAGAATGGTTGTGTTGCCAAGCTCTTACTGTGCCCTCGAATTACCAAAGGCACTAGTAAGAAAATGCTTGGTAATATTACCATAGCCAGGTATTCTGATTCTAGGTATGTAGATTCCTTACATCATACACATATGGACCTCGGAGGTTGACCTCTTTTCTTTTAAACAAAGGTTGACCTCTTTGGGGATGGCATAATTAAAAATTTGGGAGCTGCTCATAAGGTTTTATAATTCACAACCATGCATCACAATTCGCAAGTAGATTAAGAGGTGAACATATTTTGTTCAGGCTCTGTATTCTATGGCATATAATATGAATAAATAATGTGATACTGGATGTAATGCGGTTTTGTATAAAATCATGGGATATGGAGCACAAAATTCATATATATACAAGCTGCAAGGCCTTTGTTATGCTCTGTATTCATTTGGACAAAACCAATGAATGCCTTTTAACCAAGTATGTGCTTCCAGTCGGGTAGCCAATGTTATGGTCTGTAGGAAACATAAAGAGAAAAGACATTTATTTCCATGTGTTCTTGCTTCTTAAACAGTCAACACTCCACAAGATGACAACTAGAAACTGAACACAAAAAGAAGAACAAGAAACTCCTCCAGATTAAGCCACAAAACGGCAATTAGAAAATATGGCACCAAGAAAAGGGATTTGACACATAATAGTAGAATCTGAACTGGCACATACGTCCGAAACTCCCACTCACAGTGCAAAACACACCAAATCAGTAGTTTTCACTACCCGCAAGGGCCAAACCGAACCAAACCAACTAGCCCATTATGCAGTATTCAATAAGCACATCCAGAATATTTAAGGAAATCAACTATTAGCATGACGATGCAAAATATGGAAAGCACGTCTCAGAAATACTTTTGCCTTCTTATTTCCCAGTTCCCATGATGATACATCTCTTCTTACATAGGAAAAGGGAAGAAACTAATAACATTCTATACATATAGAAATGATATTTCTTTTGATGAACTTACTAGTAAGCCTAGTAATAACTAGTACCTCATTGAGTACCAGGAAATTAAGTCTGGAAAACAATGCACCAAAGCAATTAGGAATTCTCCTCCACACTGGACGAAGTCTTCCTAGACTTCTTGTCATCAACATACAACTGGTAGCCGTATGAAATAAAACCCCAGATGGCTATCAGCATAGCTATAATCTTTATTCCATCCATTTTGTCGTGAAAGAAAATCACTGCGAAAACAGGAATGATGGGCAGAGCTAGGGTGCTTATCACATTTGAAAAGAGTGATGAAACCACAAAGATCAACCCCACAACTCCAACAGAAGCTATCTGCCATGATATAGCTGTCCATAGCACTGTCATTACATAGGACACCTTCCCTGGGCTGAACATGTGCATCTCTCCCTCCAAAGTCTTCCATTCACCACTTGCAAACAACCCAACAAGAGAAGCCAATGTAGCCACAAATGCCGTATAAATCTGCATGTTCAGCACGACTGAGAAGGTCTCCCTCTTAATAACCTTTTCAAACGTAACTTGCATGAGAGACAGAATAAGTGAGTATGTGGCCGATGCTCCCAGTGTCAACACAAAACCCAATACATGATTCCCTTGTGAGATATCACTACTGCTCGGAGAATCCTCATCAACTCCAAGGAGCGAAGCGGAAAATGTAAGGAGTAGTACCGAGTTGAATATCAAAGGGGTGAACTTTTGGGCATTGAGAAAATATGAGAAGACGGCGTTGAAGGCCAGCTGGCTAGCACAAATGAGGGAGTAAGTTGAGACAGGAAGATACAATAGACCGTAGGAATACATCAAGTCGTCTGCAGCAATGATGAGTCCCAAGGCAATGTATATCAGGGTGATTTTGGTGATAGAAGCTTCAGGGCCACTGGTAGTTGCTTGTGTGGAAGGTGACTTTGCATGGAAAAGAAATTGGGCAATAAACAACACCGGAAAACCAGCAGTCTGGACAAAAGTGGACAACCATTTGCTATTGCCACCTTCATTGTAGTAGAATCTCCCTAAGAGTGTTGCCGACGTCTGACCAGCCACAAGGAAGAACATGTTCAGTACCACCATCAACCACCATTGCCAATGCTTAACCGGAGCGCTTTGTGGGGGTGCTTCATGGGCCAAGGAAACTGCAGGTTTGGAGGATCCTGCAATTTACAATGGGAAAGTGGTACCGACAGGTTAAATCAAACTGTAAATTCCGAACATGGATGATAATAAGACATGACAAAATGTTTGGACGAACTCCAACAAACAGTATTCCATCCATATGGATGCATTAAGTCTAGCTGGTGCTCTCATCAGTCCTTAAAACCCTGTCAGATGAACGGAAAACAGGGAATTCACACCTCTGGCCAAATACGTGAATGCACATGGGTTGCATCTTGCATGAGTGACAAAACACTTGAATGCACATGGAACTCCTACTCACTCAGCAGCGATGGGTGGCATGACCACACACGTGCTAAGTGCTAACCCACCGGAGAGCACACAGGAAGAAACAAGGATTTGGCACTCACATTCGCGCATGCAGATTATTACAAAGGAAACATCGATTCAAAGCGGGGCAGGCAAAAGACTTTTTCGGTTGGAAAAGCCTAGTTTGACATGCTCGTAAATAAACTCGGTACACCGTACTGCCAGCATGCCGTACACAATTCATCGAACACCTCGTGCGCGTGCGCTCACTCCCCCGCCAACGGACCACTAAATTCCTCGGAGACGAACTGAGATAAACAGCAGTTTTGTCTATGGGACATGGGTGCCCCAGCCGAAGACGTCGCGACCACATCACAAAGGTGAGCTTCTACCTATCAGGGTTTCCACGTATCCGAGGCAAATTTAACCAAGGAAACAGCGAGATATCTCATCACGCCCTCGAACCAGAAGCGAACTGACCTGCGATTTCTATCTGGACCTCTTCCTGGTTGCTCCCGCCGCCGCCGCGGACGGCGTTGCTGTTGCTGTTGCCGTCGTCGCCGGCCATGTCTCCGCGGAGGAGACGCTCGCGGGCGCGATCCAGGTAGAGGACGGGGAGGGGGGAGGCAGTGGCCTGGTCAGCGTGGGAGCGCCGCCGCACGGGGTTGGGGGTGGGCGTGGAAAAGAGGCACTGTGTCGTCTCGCGTCGCTCGGAGCAGAGCTACTCCTACTAGCCCTTTTTGTTCCGTGCCGCTGTGCGTCCCCGCGGACCGCTTTTCGCCGTCGCTATCGTATCGTGTGACGGAAGACTAGCCGCTAGCGAGGACTTGTGACGCTGCCGCTGGGCATCGCATCGCATCGGGTTCGTCCGTGCCACCGGCTCGAGATTGCGAATTTGCAATGCCCCACCAACGGCTGTGGACTTGTGGTTGCAGTACTCCAGGATTGACCAAAGAAAATGAGCGAAGAGTTGCGTAATTCTCCCGATGATAGGATAGATGAGATTCTGAGAACCCGAACTGGAGCAGATTGGGACGAAAGATGTTTTGATGTCCTGCCTTTATACGTGCAACAGCGATGGGTGAGAGATTTTTCTTGATCTCGATGTATAAATTCTCTGCAGTCCTGGTCGCCGCGCCGCCGTCCGTCGTCCGCCTACTTTGACTTTGCCTGCTGCATGCAACTGCCTTTTTTTAGAAATTTGTTGTCCCGTCACCACGTTTACACGGATGAAAATAAGGTTTTCGGGTTGGTCGCGGCCAGCCCCTAGAGTCAAACCATGTGTTTGTGAGATTGCAAGCCTCAATATTTGAGGTTCAAAACTCATGACTAATGATGCAAGAATTAAAACTAGAAATATGTTCTCTAATTTCATTAATCTCCGTGCCATAAAGGGACGCGCTACCGCTAGCGGAGCTTGAAGCCAATTGTTGGGCGGGCCAAAACAAAACAAAAATAGCTTATAGGCTGGTGTTCATGCTATTAGGATGGACCATTTTTGTCTTAAAAAAATATTAGAATGGACCATTTGGAACGAACGGAATGCCCGGATTTTTCGACAAAAGAGCATGCCTCCAACGGTTTTGCTCAACAACATCAAGAGTGAAACCATCTTTTGGGGGCGAAGAAATTGGGCAACATCATACTGGGAGAGTAACACTCTTTTGTCTTTCAGTTATGAGGTGTATTTCAAACTCTATTCTCTCCTAATTAATATATAAGACAAATATTTTGCCATAGTTTCGAAAGAACAAAAAATCAATGTACAAAGTCTAGAATGCTCGGCGGGCCAATGGCTTATTTGGCCTTGGCATAGCTCCGCCGGTGTAGCTTACAGTTTGAGGCAACAAAGACCCTTGGAAAGTATGTGTCCTCCGCAAGAGCCATCGCATCTCATATTGCTAATGCCTTGAGTGGGGGCTTCTGTTATGCGAGGGAAAAACATAGTTGAAGCTACAATAAACATCACGTCCTGGTCTCGACACCAAACTCCCCATTCCTTGAAACGGCAGCATCAACATTCATCTTCATATAGCTCGTCTGTGGTGGAATCCAGTGGTTTGGTTTGACAACCGCAGAAGCTTGCCTTGGCTCGTCATTCTTCCGCATGAACTGAATATCATTCACATAAGAGTTTATGAACCCGACCAAGGACTTTGGAAAATGTCCTCGTGAATAGCTTTCTTCGCGAACTCCAAATTGCCCATAGAATGACAATCATCCTAGTAAAATCTTGTTGGGAGAGGGACTCACTCATGGCAAACAGCTAATCCTTGGCATTAGGAACTATATTTTGGCACATGTGTTCAACCATCAACTCATCTGATAATGCCCACACGCTACGAGACATGTTACAGTCTAGCAAGCTGTGTCTCCAATCATCTTGTGCTCCACACAACGAGTCATGTCACGGTCTAGCAAGTTATGTCTCCAATCATCTTGTGCTCCACACAACGCACATGAGTGGTATCTGCACGCAACTGTTTTTTTTTATACAACCTGCACGCAACTGTTGTCATTAGGAGGTGGAATAGTGGGCCTGTTTTTTTATGGGCTTAAAATCGTGATAAACTGACAGACGAAGGCCCTGTTTGTTTCATCTTCACTTAGATTTTAATCACATATGGATTCGCTTCACTAGCAAGCTGATTCTGTGAATCAGCTTCACCAAGGAAGTACACTTTGAGGTGTTTCAGGAAATTACACTAAAAATGACCTAAATCCAGATTCAGCTTCACTGGCAAAGCTGATTTCAAATAGCTGTTTGTTTCAGATTCCAGATTTAGCTTCACTGGAGAGGCTGAATCCGGTCTCAGAATCCGAAACAAACAGGGCCGAACTCTACCGGCAGGCCGAATGGAGTGCTCCTAGTCAGGAGAGCAACTAGTTGACGAGAGCTCCTTCGGGAGCCTCACAACGATCAGCGTCACTTGACGCCTCTCAGCCGCCAGCACGTGTCGCGCTCTGGATGCTCCCTTCGGATTTTATTTTTTTATTTTTACACACGTTTTTTTGACTTTTTAAATGTTTTTTCCCTGGGTTTTTTTGAATTTTTGGTTTTCCGTCGGCCTTTCTTAGTTTTTTGACAAAAAAAATCTGGAAAAAAATTATTTTGCGCGAAAAAAAAGTTTCCTTCCGCGAGATGCACATTTTTGCTTTTGCGAGAGACACGGTTTTGCCTTTGCGAGAGACACAACCATGCCTCTTGGATAAGGAAAAAAGTATTTTCTGTTTTTTTTCTTCCGCCAGAGGCAATGGTTTTATTTTCACGAGAAGTACGGTTTTGCTTTCGCGAGAGGCACAACTCTCAGAAACGGAAAAAAAATATGTTTTTTTGTTTTTTTTCTTTCACGGAAGGCACGGTTGTGCTTTTGCGAGAGGCACGGCCGTGCCTCTCGAAAAGGAAAAAACACGTTTTTTGTTTTTTTTTCCTTCTACCAGGCACGGTTTTACTTTCGTAAGAGGCACGTGCCTCTCGGAAATGAAAAAACGTGTTTCTATTTTTTTCCTTCCGCGAGAGGCCCGGCCGTGCCTTTTTCTGAAAGTGGAAAAAATTGTGCTCCCGGTTCGGTTTTTTCGTGCAGTTTTTCTCAACCGGTTTTCCCATGAAAAATAATTTCATCAAAACTTATCAACGTAGGATCTAGTTTTGAAATCTCGACGCAAGGAATGCAACGGTGAAAACGATTCGAGATTTGGATGCACGGTTTAAGAGAAAATGTTTAGAATAAACGGATTTACAAAAAAAAATACAAGACTGAGACAATTGACGCACATGCAGTACGTCGCTTGTCACAATCTAAAAAGGTGAAAGTGATCTTTGCAAAAGTTACTTATTAATTAGTGATTTCGCCTCGTCAACGCTCTCTGCCCAGAGCTAGCACCCATGCGCGCTTCGCGTCGCCCGACCCAGCTACACAAGCGAGCAGCTCGCTCGTCAAAAGCGCACTTGAGTCGCTCCCTATGGTCGATTGGTCAACCGTTGAACAGTTGACCGGGTGACCTTTGACCTTTAACTTATTGAAAAACTTAGGTTCACTTTTTTTCTAAAATTGAAAGTTCATGAATTTTAAAAAATCAAGACTCAAAAAAGTTCATGGATTTGCAAAAAGTTCACAAATTTGAAAAATGTTTGCAAATTAGGGAAATATTCGTGGATCTGAGAAATTTTTGTGGAATTGAAAATGTTCATGGATTGATAAAAAAACATGGATTTGAGGAATTTAAAATGTTTATAAATTTGTAAAATTCAGGATTTAAAAATGTTCACAGAATTGAAAAAATACTCCCGAATCGAAAATGAAAACTAAACACAAAAATAAAAACAAACCAGAAAAATGGGACAAACATCAAGCCGAAAAATAAATAGAAAACCTGATTAGAAGCTTCTCAAAACCAGTTGGGAGCTTCACCAAAACGTTCTCTAGATAGGCCGGATCATAAAAAATCTAACGAAGGAAATATGTGTCCGATGTGTACCGTCTTCACTTTAACGGCACTTAAGTAGTCGAATAAGGAGTTGGAGGCCGAATGCTCATGTTCCGGCCGTGGGGTGCTGGAAAGCGACTAAACGCGCCTAGTGAACCGGCCCACTTGAGTTGATATTTTATTCAATTTCATTCTACTGAGGCTAGGACTATAGGCTGGCCCGTGGCCCGTGGGACCTATATCTCGTTTATTGCGAGAACTAGCTTCATCTAGCCTCTGGCACTTGCCCCGAGATCATTTTTCTCTGTGAGACTTGACAACCAAAGGTTAAGATGAAAAAAATACCGTGCTCGGTTAGGCCTTAGTGGCTTTGATGCAGTTGATAGTGTTGGGAGAAGTGGTGGTCTAGCTATCTTCTAGCATGAGTCTGCATCTCGAAATTAAATCCATGAATGACAGACATATTGATGCGTTTGTGAGGGAATCCGCTGGTGCAACACCTTGGAGGCTGACTTGTGTGTACTGTGAACCTCGGATGGAGGACCGGCACCTTGGTACTAACTCCCCCCCCCCCCCCCCCGCGTCGTCTCCTCTGAGGCGACTCGGGGGTTGCCCTAACCACCGCCGCCGCCACCCCTCCCTCCCCCTTCCCTACCCTCCGCCGTCGCCCGAGGTGCCCTCCGGCACGCGCGCGCGACACCGATGAAGGTGGCGGCGGGGATCTGGCGGCTTCACCAGCGTGGAGGGCCTAGGTAGCCGGGGCGGCGGCCCTGGATCTGGCAAGGCAGCGGCGCCTGGGCGGCAGGCGCGGCCGCGGGTGTGGGTCTTCGTCCTCGGCCGCGCGGGCGGCGAACGACGGGGGATGCGGTGCGTGGTCGGTGGGCTGCTCCGGCGGCCCTCTGACCTCAGATCTGAAGGTTGTTTCTCCTCTTTCCTCTAGCCCGCTCACAACCTGTGCTAGCGCTGGTGTTCTCTGCCGTTCTGTTGGTAGCTGGTTGCGGTGGTGTCCGTCGGGACCGGGAGAAATCCCTGGTTGGTGGCTCCGACCACGGCGGTGGCCAGGCCCTCGGGCGCGGCTCCCCTTCTTGAAGGCACCGTCGAGATCCCCTCTTCCCACCCCTTCCCCTCCATTCCAAGGTTAAATCATGTAATCCCTTGCGGATTCGGCGGCGGCGGCGCTCGGCGTCGTAACCTCCCTGGGGGCGTCGTCTGGTTAGAAGGGTGTAGGTGTGCGGTGCTAGATCCGAGGTTTGCAATTGCAGCGGGGGTCAGTGTGACAACGTGGTTTCCAGAGATGTCGGGCTTGCCATTTTCTGTTTGGTGCTTGCTGGCCGTCCCTTGTTCGCCGGTGCTCGGCTCCCTTGAGCCTGGGTGGAAGAGGAAAGGGTTCCCCTTCCCGGCAACAAAGACTCGGCAGCTCAATGAGCACCAGGGCCATATTCCTCGCATCCTGTGCATGTTCTGTTTCCCAGTTGTTTCGCCGCAAGCTCGATGCTTCTTCAGCTCCGATGTGCCGTTTCCTACAGCTTACTCTCTTCTTGTTTGGACACATGCGGTCTGTGCTTAAATGCCCAGTGAGGTATGCCCGTTGCTACGACACGGATGCGAGCAAATGTTCTGTGTCTGCTACCCCAAGATCGTGCCTTTCCTTGTTCTAGGGTGAACTCATCCCTCGCTCGACGGTGCGGCGTCCTTCGAGCCAGGACGAGGGGGTAGGGACCCTCTTCGGTGAGGGAGAAGGAAGGTGTGGTATCTTTCTGGTCCAGTGCAGGAGTTTTGGCGTGTTTGTGGCCAAGGCAGTTGGCAATGCCATTGTCGCTGATGTTTCCTAAGGCGCCGGTGTTTCGAGCTTCAAGGGAGGTCCCTTCTCCAAGCGGTTCTTCATCTCTATCTTGTTTAGGTGCTTGTAGTTTGGGATTGTGTTGTAAGCTGTATCTTCAGCACCCATGTATCTTTGGGCCGCTCTTGTTTTATTTTCTTTGTAAGTGGCGTTGGGCTGCTCTTGTTGGCTGTAATTCCTGGCCGGTTGATGGCTTTGTTAATTCAAAGCCGGGCTCATTCTCGAGCTTTCGTTCTAAAAAAAAAAAAAGACCGGCACCTTATGTGGACGCTAATGCGCGAGTTACATCTGCAAGGGGACATGCCTTGGGCGGTAATTGGGGACTTCAATGAGGCCATGTGAGGTTTTGAACACTTCTCTAACACCCCGCGTTCGCCCCGCGTTCGACATGTCAGATGCTTGCCTTCTGTGATATTCTGGAGTTGTGTAGCCTTGTGGACCTTGGTTTCTCAGTGCTTCCGTACACGTATGACAACCGGCGCCAGGGACGTGCGAATGTCAAGGTCCGGCTGGACCGTGTCGTTGCGAACTATGGATGGCGGGATATTTTTTCTAAAGCTGCAGTGCAACACCTGGTCGCACCCAGCTCGGACCATGCACCAATTCTTCTCAAATGCATGCTGGAGCCGGCTTGGATTGAAGCTGGTAAAAGGTGTAAACATTACGAGGTGATGTGGGAGAGGGACACTGCATTACCTGGGTAATTAAGGAGGTGTGTGAGTTGGCCGGAAGTATGGAAAATCTGGGTGACGTTGCTAATACTCTCAGCTGCATGATGGAGTCTTTGCATGGCTGGAGCAGGAGAAGGTCTGGAAACGTTGCCAGGGAAATTCACAAATCACGTACTCAGCTAGGACGAGACTTGCCTGCTCCCCCCGTGTGTGCCCATCTATGCTTCCGCGTATGTGGCTTGATTTGATTGGAACAAAATAAGGCCCGGCCCACCGCCTTAAAATCAGGGGGGGATGATTAGATTAGAAAAAGAAAAAGAAAAAAGACAGACGTAGGATGAAGTGGGAGTACGGATGGGAGCATGGGGAGGGAGCAGGCAAGACGGATCCACTCAGCTAGAGGAACTTGTGGCCATGAATGCTGACCAAAGGGCTATAAGAAAGGCTACTGATAATTTGAATGAACTCATGTATAGGGAGGAGATGCTTTGGATGCAACATTTAAGAATTGCATGGTTGCGGGAGGGAGACCGCAACACGGAATTTTTCCATTGCAAAGCTAAATGGCGTGCAAAAATCGTATAAAAATGCTAGTTGATGAAGCTGGGGTGGCACAGCATGAGCATGATGTTATGGCCAAGATGACTACTGATTACTTTTCCAGTTTGTTCAATGCAGACCTTACGTTGCACACTGAGCCAGTAATTGATCTTATCCATAGCCAGGTCAATGAGGATATGAATAAGGGATTGTGTGCGGAGTTCTCCGACAAGGAAATTTTAGATGCGTTATTCCAAATTGGACCATTGAAAACGCCGGGACCGGATGGCTTTCCTGCCAGAGCCTTTCAAAGAAACTGGGCTATCATGAAGGAGCGGGTAATTAAGGCAGTCAAGGAGTTCTTTCATACAAGTATCATGCCAGAGGGGGTTAACAACACTTCCATTGTGTTAATCCCCAAGGTGGACAACCCAACAAAGCTAACGGAGTTTCGCCCCATCAGTCTATGTAATGTTATATATAAAGTAGTGGCAAAATGTCTAGTTAACCGCCTCCGGCCCATATTAGACGATATTGTCTTCCCTTCTCAAAGTGCCTTCGTCCCTGGGTGTCTTATTATAGATTATGCACTGCTAGCTTTAGAATGCATACATTACATCCATCAGGAGAAGGACCTGGAAAAAAGTTATTGTGCATACAAATTGGATCTCTCCAAAGCTTATGATCGGGTGGACTGGATCTTCTTGAAGCAAATGATGCAAAAGATGGGTTTTGCTCAGCGATGGATTGACTGGATTATGTCATGTGTCACATCGGTGAGGTACTCAGTAAAATTTAATGGAACCCTCTTGAATTCATTTGCACCGTCGGGTGGCCTTCGGCAAGGTGATCCACTCTCCCCATTTTTGTTCCTGTTTGTCGCTGACGGTCTCTCTGCTTTATTAAAGGATGGAGAGGACTGACATGTATTCACATCAGTTAAAGTCTGCAGGCGTGCCCTGGGAGTTTCACACCTTTTATTCGAAAATGATACACTCCTCTTCTTCAAGGCAGATGTTACCCAGGCCACCCATGTGAGAAACATCCTGAGAACATATGAGCGAGTGATACGTCTCCAACGTATCTATAATTTTTGATTGTTCCATGCTATTATATTAACCCTTTTGGATGCTTATGGGCCTTATTTTACACATTTATATCATTTTTGGGACTAACCTATTAATCGGAGGCCCAACCCGTATTGTTGTTTTTTTGCCTATTTCAGTATTTCGAAGAAAAGGAATATCAAAGGAGTCCAAACGGAATGAAACCTTCGGGAGCGTGATTTTTGGAACGAACGTGATCTAGAGGACTTGGAGTGCAAGCAAAGAAGCAGCCGAGGCTCCCACGAGATAGGAGCCCCCCCCCCCCCCCCGTAGGGCGCGCCCCCTGTCTCGTGGGCCCCTCGGGCGGCCACCGACATACTTCTTCCTCTTATATATACCTACGTACCCTGAAAACATCCAGGGAGCACCCGAAACACAATTTCCACCGCCGTAACCTTCTATATCCGCGAGATCCCATCTTGGAGCCTTCGCCGGCGTTCTGCCGGAGGGGGAATCGACCACGGAGGGCCTCTACATGAACATCCTTGCCCCTCTGATGAGTTGTGAGTAGTTTACCACAGACCTACGGGTCCATAGTTATTAGCTAGATGGCTTCTTCTCTCTTTTTGGATCTCAATACAATGTTCTCCCCCTCTCTTGTGGAGATCTATTCGATGTAATCTCTTTTTGCGGTGTGTTTGTCGAGATCCGATGAATTGTGGGTTTATGATCAAGTTTATCTATGAATAATATTTGATTCTTCTTTGAATTCTTTTATGTATGATTGAGTTATCTTTGCAAGTCTCTTCGAATTATCGGTTTGGTTTGGCCTACTAGATTGATCTTTCTTGCCATGGGAGAAGTGCTTAGCTTTGGGTTCAATCTTGCGGTGTTCTTACCCAGTGACAGAAAGGGTTGCAAGATACGTATTGTATTGTTGCCATCGAGGATAACAAGATGGGGTTTATATCATATTGCATGAGTTTATCCCTCTACATCATGTCATCTTGCTTAAGGCGTTACTCTGTTCTTTGTGAACTTAATACTCTAGATGCAGGCAGAAGTCGGTCGATGTGTGGAGTAATAGTAGTAGATGCAGGCAGGAGTCGGTCTACTTGTTATAGACGTGATGCCTATATACATGATCATTCCTAGATAATCTCATAATTATTCGCTTTTCTATCAATTGCTCGACAGTAATTTGTTCACCCACCGGAATACTTATGCTATCTCGAGAGAAGCCTCTAGTGAAACCTATGGCCCCCGGGTCTATCTCTTATTATATTTGCTTCCAATCTACTTTTATTTGCATCTTTACTTTTTGCATCTATATTACAAAATACCAAAAATATATTTATCTTATCATATTATCCCTATCAGATCTCACTTTCGCAAAGTGGTCGTGAAGGGATTGACAACCCCTTTATCGCGTTGGTTGCGAGTTCTCAGTTTGTTTGTGTAGGTGCGTGGGACTTTTGAGGAGCCTCCTACTGGATTGATACCTTGGTTCTCAAAAACTGAGGGAAATACTTACGCTACTATTACTGCATCACCCTCTCCTCTTCAAGGAAAACCAACGCAAGCTCAAGACGTACAAGAAGGATTTCTGGCGCCATTGCCGGGGAGGTCTTCGCTCAAGTCAAGACATACCAAGTACCCATCACAAACCCATCTCCCTCGCATTTACATTATTTACCATTTGCCTCACATTTTCCTCTCCCCCGCACTTCACCCTTGCCGTTTTATTCGCCCTCTCTTTCCCAATCTCCTCCTCTATTTGCCTTTTTCTGGTTTAGGATGTTAGAATCTTATTGCAGTTGTGTCGTGGAAGGAGATTTCAAGATTTTAATGCGCAATTTTTATGTTGGGTTAACCCCATCCCATAGACAACTTCTTGATTTTGCCGCAAAAGGATGTTTTATTGAAATTGATCCTAGTTTCGCTTATGAAATTATAGAAGGTATTGTAGGAGTACTTCCCCTAAAAAATGGATCATCCTTCTCTCTTGAAGGAACTCAAATTTTAGAGAAACTTTGTGAATTGCAAAAAATTGTTGAACCACTTAAGAATATTGGTGGGAGTATCAACCGCATGAATAACTTTATTGTACTTTGTAATAAACGGTTGGATGCTTTGGATCAAAGGATCTCTGAGCATGAAGGGAAACACAAAGAGCCTCCCAGACCTGAACACAACTCCATTAAAAAGTTGAGTGCCAAAGATGGCACTACTTAGATCTATCTTTGCTTTTATGCCTAGCTAGGGGCGTTAAACGATAGCGCTAGTTGGGAGGCAACCCAATTTTTCTTTATGTTTTTTGTTTTTGCTCCTGTTTAGTAATAAATCTTGCATCTACTCTCTATTTAGATGTGTTGTTATCTTTTAATTAGTGTTTGTGCCAAGTAGAACCTATAGGATAAACTATGATGATAGTTGATTTGATTCTGCTGAAAAACAGAAACTTTGCGCTCACGAGACAAAATTCTATAAATCACAGAAATATGATTTTGCATTGATTCTTTTTGCTGCTGATCAATAGACAAATTTTCCAGTACTTCCTATTTTGGTAGGATTTTTAGAGTTCCAGAAATTTGCGTTAGTTACAGATTGCTACAGACTGTTCTGTTTTTGACAGATTCTGTTTTTCGTGTGTTGTTTGCTTATTTTGATGCATCTATGGCTAGTAAAATAATTTATAAACCATAGAGAAGTTGGAATACAGTAGGTTTAACACCAAAATAAATAAAGAATGAGTTCATTGCAGTATATTATGTGGTGGTTTTGTTTTCTTTCACTAACGGAGCTTATAAGATTTCCCGTTGAGTTTTGTGTTGTGAAGTTTTCAAGTTTTGGGTAAAGCATTTATGGACTATGGAATAGGAGTGGTAAGAGCCTAAGCTTGGGGATGCCCAAGGCACCCCAAGATATTCAAGAATAGCCAAAAGCCTAAGCTTGGGGATGCCCCGGGAAGGCATCCCCTCTTTCGTCTTCGTTCATTGGTAACTTTACTTGGAGCTATATTTTTATTCGCTACATGATATGTGTTTTGCTTGGAGCGTCGTGTATTATATTAGTCTTTGCTTTTTAGTTTACCACAATCATCCTTTCTGTACACACCTTTTGGGAGAAGCCTATTTGATTAGAATTTGCTAGAATACTCTATGTGCTTCACTTATATCTTCTGAGCTTGATAGTTTTTGCTCTAGTGCTTCACTTATATCTTTTTAGAGCACGGTGGTGTCTTAATTTTGAAGAAATTTCTAGTCTCTCATGCTTCACTTATATTATTTTGAGAGTCTTTTAGAACAACATGATATTTGCTATGGTTATAATTTGGTCCTAGAATGATGAGCATCCAAGTTGGGTATAATAAAAACTATCATAGAAAAAGAATTGGATGCTATGATCAACTTGATGCTTGATAATTGTTTTGAGATATGAAGGTAGTAATGTTAGGGTCATGCTAGTGGGTAATTATGAAATTGAGGAATACTTTTGTTAAAGTTGGCAAGTCCCGTAGCATGTAGGTATGGTAAAAGTTGTGTGATAAATTTGTTGCATGAGGTGCTCTTTTGATTGTCTTCCTTATGAGTGGCAGTTGGGGACGAGCGATGGTCTTTTCCTACCAATCTATCCCTCTTGGGGCATGCGTAGTAGTACTTTGCTTCGAGGGCTAAGTAGAATTTTGCAATAAGTATATGAGTTCTTTTTGACTAATGTGAGTCCATGGATATACGCACACTCATCCTTTCACTTTGCTAGCCTTTATTATTACCGCGCAACTTTCGCTGGTATCATAAACCCTTTATTTACCTTCCTCAAAACAGCCACCATACCTACCTATTATGGCATTTCCATAGACATTCCGAGATATATTCCCATGCAACTTTCCACCGTTACGTTTATTATGACACATCCCATCATTGTCATATTGCTCTTTTGCATAATCATGTAGTTGACATCGTATTTGTGGCAAGGCCACCTTCATAATTTTCATACATGTCGCTCTTGATTCATTGCATATCCCGGTACACCGCCGGAGGCATTCATATAGAGTCATATCTTGTTCTAGCTTTGAGTTGTAATTCTTGAGTTGTAAATCCATATAAGTGTGACGATCTTCATTATTAGAGCATTGTCCTGGTGAGGAAAGGATGATGAAGGCTATGATTCCCCCACAAGTCGGGATGAGACTTCGGACTTTACAAAAAAAAAGAGAAAGGCCAAAAAGAAAAAAAAGAAAGGCCAAAGAAAAAAAGGAGAAAAAAAGAAATAAAATGAGAGAAAAAGAGAGAAGGGACAATGCTACTATCTCTTTTCCACACTTGTGCTTCAAAGTAGCACTATGATCTTCATGATAGAGAGTCTCCTATGTTGTCATTTTCATATACTAAGTGGGAATTTTTCATTATAGAACTTGGCTTGTATATTCTAATGATGGGCTTCCTCAAAATGCCCTAGGTCTTCGTGAGCAAGCAAGTTGGATGCACACCCACTTAGTTTCTTTTGTTGAGCTTTCATATATTTATAGCTCTAGTGCATCTGTTGCATGGCAATCCCTACTCACTCACATTGATATCTATTAATGGGCATCTCCATATAGCCCGTTAATACGCCTAGTTGATGTGAGACTATCTTCTCCCTTTTTGTCCTCACAACCACCACCTTATACCACCATAGTGCTATGTCCATGGCTTGCGCTCATGTATTGCGTAAGAGTTGAAAAAGCTGAAGCGCATTAAAAAGTATGAAACAATTGCTCGGCTCGTCATCGGGGTTGTGCATGATGGGAGTATTTCGTGTAATGAAAATGAAGCATGGCCTAACTATATGATTTTGTAGGGATAAGCTTTCTTTGACTATGCTATTTTGATAGGACATGATTATTTGTTAGTATGCTTGGAAGCATTATTATTTTTATGTTTTATAAGCTTTTATTTTGAAACATTTGGATCTGAACATTCATTCCACATTAAAGAAAATTACATTGAGAATTATGCTAGGTAGCATTCCACATCAAAAATTTCTTTTTATCATTTACCTACTCGAGGACGAGCAGGAATTAAGCTTGGGGATGCTTGATATGTCTCCAACGTATCTATAATTTTTGATTGTTCCATGCTATTATATTACCCCTTTTGGATGTTTATGGGCTTTATTTTAAACATTTATATCATTTTTGGGACTAACCTATTAACCGGAGGCCCAGCCCGTATTGCTGTTTTTTTGCCTATTTCAGTATTTCGAAGAAAAGGAATATCAAATAGAGTCCAAATGGAATGAAACCTTTGGGAGCATGATTTTTGGAACGAACATGATCTAGAGGACTTGGAGTGCAAGCCAAGAAGCAACCGAGGCTCCCACGAGATAGGAGGGCGCCCCCCCCCTCCTGTAGGGCGCGCCCCCTATCTCGTGGGCCCCTCGGGCGGCCACCAACGTACTTCTTCCTCGTATATATACCTACGTACCCCGAAAACATCCAGGGAGCACCCGAAACACAATTTCCACCGCCGTAACCTTATGTATCCGTGAGATCCCATCTTGGAGCCTTCGCCGGTGTTCTGCCGGAGGGGGAATCGACCATGGAGGGCCTCTACATGAACATCCTTGCCCCTCCGATGAGTTGTGAGTAGTTTACCACAGACATACGGGTCCATAGTTATTAGCTAGATGGCTTCTTCTCTCTCTTTGGATCTCAATACAATGTTCTCCCCCTCTCTTGTGGAGATCTATTCGATATAATCTTTGCGGTGTGTTTGTTGAGATCCGATGAATTGTGGGTTTATGATCAAGTTTATCTATGAATAATATTTGATTCTTCTCTGAATTCTTTTATGTATGATTGAGTTATCTTTGCAAGTCTCTTCGAATTATCGGTTTGGTTTGGCCTACTAGATTGATCTTTCTTGCCATGGGAGAAGTGCTTAGCTTTGGGTCCAATCTCGCGGTGTTATTACCCAGTGACAGAAAGGGTTGCAAGACACGTATTGTATTGTTGCCATCGAGGATAACAAGATGGGGTTTATATCATATTGCATGAGTTTATCCCTCTACATCATGTCATCTTGCTTAAGGCGTTACTCTGTTCTTTGTGAACTTAATACTCTAGATGCAGGTAGGAGTTGGTCGATGTGTGGAGTAATAGTAGTAGATGCAGGCAGGAGTCGGTCTACTTGTTATGGACGTGATGCCTATATACATGATCATGCCTAGATAATCTCATAATTATTCGCTTTTCTATCAATTGCTCGATAGTAATTTGTTCACCCACTATAATACTTATGCTATCTCGAGAGAAGCCTCTAGTGAAACATATGGCCCCCGGGTCTATCTCTTATCATATTTGCTTCCAATCTACTTTTATTTGCATCTTTACTTTTTGCATCTATATTATAAAATACCAAAAATATATTTATCTTATCATACTATCTCTATCATATCTCACTTTCGCAAGTGGCCGTGAAGGGATTGACAACCCCTTTATCACGTTGGTCGCGAGTTCTCAGTTTGTTTGTGTAGGTGCGTGGGACTTTTGAGGAGCCTCCTACTGGATTGATACCTTGGTTCTCAAAAACTGAGGGAAATACTTACGCTACTATTGCTGCATCATCCTCTCCTCTTCAAGGAAAACCAACGCAAGTTCAAGATGTAGCAACGAGCGACCGATCAACTCATCTACCCGGCCAAGTGCAACATTTTGTTCGGGCAATCTTGTCCGGTTGCTATCCAGATAGATACACGGTCAGTGCTGCAAGTGCAAACTGAGGCATTCGAGGAGAAATATCTTGGGCTCCCAACTCCGGAAGGGAGAATGTCTAAGGGGCGCTTCCTGAACTTGCAAGCTACTGTTACTAAGTGGATCATGTTATGGGGTGACACTCTCTCTTCTGCTGGTAAAGAAGTGATGATAAAGGCGGTGTTGCAAGCAATTCCAACCTACTTAATGGGAGTTTTTAAGCTCCCTGCATCTGTGGGCGATGATCTTAATAGGCTCGTACGGAACTTTGGTGGGGACCAGCAAAAGGAAGGTGTCGGTGTCAAACCCGGCGGATCTCGGGTAGGCAGTCCCGAACTGTGCGTCTAAGGCTAATGGTAACAAGAGGCGGGGGACACAATGTTTACCCAGGTTCGGGCCTCTCAATGGAGGTAATACCCTACTTCCTGCTTGATTGATCTTGATGATATGAGTATTACAAGAGTTGATCTACCACGAGATCGTAGAGGCTAAACCCTAGAAGCTAGCCTATGATTATGATTGTTGTTTTCCTACGGACTAAACCCTCCGGTTTATATAGACACCGGAGCGGGTTAGGGTTGCACAGAGTCGGTTACAGAGAAGGAGATCTACATATCCGAATTGCCAAGCTTGCCTTCCATGCAAAGGAGAGTCCCACCTGGACACGGGATGAAGTCTTCAATCTTGTATCTTCATAGTCCAGTAGCCCGGCCAAAGTATATAGTCCGGCTGTCCGAGGACCCCCTAATCTAGGACTCCCTCAGTAGCCCCTGAACCAGGCTTCAATGACGATGAGTCTGTCGCGCAGATTGTCTTCGGCATTGCAAGGCGGGTTCCTTCTCCGAATACTCCATAGAAGATCTTGAATATGAGGATCGTGTCCGGCTCTGCAAAACAAGTTCCACATACCACCGTAGAGAGTACAATATTTCACAAATCTAATCTGCTGACAACTTTTCATAGCGTGACATCACGCCGCGACCCGGTCATTATGCGAACCGTTTTTCTCAACCTGCCATCGCACATATCGCGAGGCGGTTTTATTGGCACGTCTTGTCAAAGCAGAGATTGTGTCCCCTTATCACGGGATTCTCATCAATATGGGTGTGGGTAACCCAACCGCGCCATCAACGCGGCACTTGGGGAATAAGCGAGTTTACTGGGCGAGTGGGGAGGCACAGGATCCCTGCTACCTTTATAAGGGGATAAGGACTCCCTTTTTCACCCACGCCTTCTTCTTCCTTTGCTCATCCATTCCCCCTTGCTCGAGCCCTAGCGCCCAAGCGTTCATCTTCTCCGCCCAAAAAGGTCTTCCGAAAATGTCCGGATCCGGAGTAGGAGGCAAGTGGATGGCCTCTACCGTCCGGGAGAAGGATATCAAAAAGCTTCGGGAGGCCGGGTATCTGGCCAAGAAAATCGGCCACCGTCTTCCGATGGCGGGACATATCGTCCCTACTCCGAAACCCCATGAGAGGGTTGTATTCCTCCCTCATTTTGTCTGCGGGCTAGGGTTTCCCCTCCACCCATTCGTTCGCGGCATCATGTATTATTATGGGATCAATTTTCATGATCTATCCCCCAATTCCTTCCTCAACATGTCGACATTCATCATCGTGTGCGAGGCCTTTCTCCACATCACGCCACACTTCGTCTTATGGCTGAAGGTTTTTAATGTGAAGCCCAAGGTAGTGAGCGGCGAGCATGCCGAGTGCGGCGCCATGGTGAGCAAGATGCCCAACGTTACATGGCCAACAAGTACTTTCAATGATTCCGTCAAGGAGTGGCAGCAGCAGTGGTTTTACATCACTGAGCCGCGCGGCACGGAATGGACCGCTGCTCCCGAATTCCGATCCGGAGCCCCCCTGCGGCTTGCGTCCTGGCCTAAGAAGGGCCTGAACTGGTCTTCGTCCGATGAACTGTCGGTGCTCCAGACGCGCGTCAAGGATATGGAAGACAAGAACATCAATCTTGTCAATGTAGTCCAGGTGATGTTAGTTCGCCGGAGTCTTCCTTGTCAACACCGGGCTTGCAATTTATGGGAATTCGACCCGGCCAAGCACTAGACCATACGGGAGCTCTTTGGCTCCTCGCACAAGGACATCTAGAAGGTGCATTTTAAGTCCGGCAAATCATGGCCGGACTCCTCCGAGGACCGCGGGTACCAACTGCCCGCCCTACAAGTTCAGTAAGTCACTGTTATGTTGGCAATTCATATGTTTTATTTGCATATCTTGAGGAAAATGCTCAATGTGTTTTCCACAATTCTCCTAGGGTTGGACGAAGAAGGCGGGGCAGATCTACTGTCCGGCCCCACTGCCAGAAGAGCTGGCCGGCCCACTTCTAAGGAAGATGCTGGTCCCGGCTGAAGGAAATATGCCCTAGAGGCAATAATAAAGTTATTATTTATTTCCTTATTTCATGATAAATGTTTATTATTCATACTAGAATTATATTAACCGGAAACATAATACATGTGTGAATACATAGACAAACATAGTGTCACTAGTATGCCTCTACTTGACTAGCTCGTGAATCAAAGATGGTTAAGTTTCCTAGCCATCGACATGAGTTGTCATTTGATTAACGGGATCACATCATTAGGAGAATGATGTGATTGACTTGACCCATTCCGTTAGCTTAGCACTTGATCGTTTAGTATGTTGCTATTGCTTTCTTCATGACTTATACATGTTCCTATGACTATGAGATTATGCAACTCCCGTTTATCGGAGGAACACTTTGTGTGCTACCAAACGTCACAACGTAATTGGGTGATTATAAAGGAGCTCTAGAGGTGTCTATGAAGGTACTTGTTGAGTTGGCGTAATTCAAGATTAAGATTTGTCACTCCGATTACCGGAGAGGTATCTCTGGGCCTTCTCGGTAATGCACTTCACTATAAGCCTTGCGAGAAATGTGACTAATGAGTTAGTTGCGGGATGATGCATTACATAACGAGTAAAGAGACTTGCCGGTAACGAGATTGAACTAGGTATTGAGATACCGACGATCTAATCTCAGGCAAGTAACATACCGATGACAAAGGGAACAACATATGTTGTTATGCAGTTTGACCGATAAAGATCTTCATAGAATATGTGGGAGCCAATATGAGCATCCATGTTCCGCTATTGGTTATTGGACAGAGACGTGTCTCGGTCATGTCTACATAGTTCTCGAACCCGTAGGGTCCGCACGCTTAAAGTTCGGTGACGATTTATATTATGAGTTATGTGTTTTGATGTACCGAAGGTAGTTCAGAGTCCCGGATGAGATCGGGGAGATGACGAGGAGTCTCGAAATGGTCGAGACATAAAGATCGATATATTGGACGACTATATTCGGACATCGGAAAGGTTCCGAGTGATTTGGGTATTTTTTGGAGTACCGGAGAGTTACGGGAATTTACCGGGGAGTATATGGGCCTTATTGGGCCATACGGGAATAGAGGAGAGAGGCCAAAAGGAAGGAGGCATGCGCCCCCCCTCTGGTCCGAATTGGACAAGGGGTGCAGCCCCTTTTTCCTTCTCCCTCTCCACCTTTTTCCTTCTCTCCTAGTCCAACAAGGAAAGGAGGAGTCCTACTCCCGGTGGGAGTAGGACCCCCCCTTGGCGCGCCCTCCTCCTTGGCCGGCCGCCTCCCCCCTTGCTCCTTTATATACGGGAGCAGGGGGCACCCTAGAACACAACAATTGATCTCTTGATCTCTTAGCCGTGTGCGGTGCCCCCCTCCACCATATTCCACCTTGGTAATATCGTAGCGGTGCTTAGGCGAAGCCCTGCGTCGGTAGCATCATCAACACCGTCATCACGCCGCCGTGCTGACGGAACTCTCCCGCAAAGCTCTGCTGGATCAGAGTTCTTGGGACGTCATCGAGCTGGACGTGTGCTGAAATCGGAGGTGCCGTATGTTCGGTACTTGATCGGTCGGATCGTGAAGACGTACGACTACATCAACCGCGTTGTGCTAACGCTTCCGCTTTCGGTCTACGAGGGTACATGGACAACACTCTCCCTCTCGTTGCTATGCATCACCATGATCTTGCATGTGCGTAGGAATTTTTTTGAAATTACTACGCTCCCCAACAGTGGCATCCGAGCCTGGTCTTATGCGTAGATGTTATATGCATGAGTAGAACACAAGTGAGTTGTGGACGATACAAGTCATACCGCTTACCAGCATATGTCATACTTTGGTTCGGCGGTATTGTTGGATGAAGCGGCCCGGGCCAACATTATGTGTACGCTTACGCGAGACTGGTTCTACCGACGTGCTTTGCACATAGGTGGCCGGTGGTTGTCAGTTTCTCCAACTTTAGTTGAACTGATTGTGTCTACGCCCGGTCCTTGAGAAGGTTAAAACAACACTAACTTGACGAATTATCATTGTGGTTTTGATGCGTAGGTAAGAACGGTTCTTGCTCAGCCCGTAGCAGCCACGTAAAACTTGCAATAACAAAGTAGAGGACGTCTAACTTGTTTTTGCAAGGCATGTTGTGATGTGATATGGTCAAGACGTGATGAGATATAAGTTGTCGTATGAGATGATCATGTTTTGTTGAAGTTATCAGCAACTGGTAGAAGCCTTATGGTTGTCTCTTTATTGCATAAGATGCAAGCGCCAAATAATTGCTTTACTTTATCGCTATGCGATAGAAATAGTTGCAAGAGCAATAGTTGACGAGACGACCATGTGACGACACATTGATATAGATCAAGATGATGGAGATCATGGTGTCGTGCCGGTGACGATAGAGATCATGACAGTACTTTGGAGATGGAGATCAAAGGCACAAGATGATGATGGCCATATCATGTCACATATTTTTGATTGCATCTGATGATTATCTTTTATACATCTTATTTTGCTTAGTTCGACAGTAGCTTTATAAGATGATCCCTTACTAAAATTTCAAGGTATAAGTTTTCTCCCTGAGTATGCACCGTTGCGAAAGTTTTTCGTGCTGAGACACCATGTGATGATCGGGTGTGATAGGCTCTACGTTCAAATACAAAGGGTGCAAAACAGTTGCACACACGGAATACTCAGGTTAAACTTGACGAGCCTAGCATATACAGATATGGCCTCGGAACACTAGAGACCGAAAGGTCGAGCGTGAATCATATAGTAGATATGATCAACATAGTGATGTTCACCGTTGAAAACTACTCCATCTCACGTGATGATCGGACATGGTTTAGTTGATTTGGATCACGTGATCACTTAGATGATTAGAGGGATGTCTATCTAAGTGGGAGTTCTTAAGTAATATGATTAATTGAACTTTAATTTATCATGAACTTAGTCCTGATAGTATTCTGCAAATTATGTTGTAGATCAATATCTCGCGTTGTTGTTTCCCTATGTTTTATATATGTTCCTAGAGAAAAACTATGTTGAAAAATGTTAGTAGCAATGATGCGGATTGGATCCGTGATCTGAGGATTATCCTCATTGCTGCACAAAAGAATTATGTCCTTGATGCCCCTCTAGGTGATAGACCTATTGTAGGAGCAGATGCAGATATTATGAACGTTTGGCTAGCTCAATATGATGACTACTTGATAGTTTAGTGCACCATGCTTAACGGCTTAGAATCGGGACTTCAAAGACGTTTTGAACGTCATGGACCATATGAGATGTTCCAGAAGTTGAAGTTAATATTTCAAGCAAATACCCGAGTTGAGAGATATGAAGTCTCCAACAAGTTCTATAGCTAAAAGATGGAGGAGAATAGCTCAAGCAATGAGCATGTGCTCAGATTGTCTGGGTACTACAATCGCTTGAATCAAGTGGGAGTTAATCTTCCAGATAAGATAGTGATTGACATAGTTCTCTAGTCACCATAACCAAGTTGCTAGAACTTCGTGATGAACTATAGTATGCAAGGGATGACGAAAACGATTCCCGAGCTCTTCTGATGTTGAAATCGACGAAGGTAGAAATCAATAAAGAGCATCAAGTGTTGATGATTGAAAAGACCACTAGTTTCAAGAAAAGGGCAAATGGAAAGAAAGGGAACTTCAAGTAGAATGACAAGCAAGTTGTCACTCCCGCGAGGAATCCCAAAACTGGACCAAAGCCTGAAACTGAGTGCTTCTATTGCAAAGGAAATGGTCACTAGAAGCGAAAATACCCTGAATATTTGGTGGATAAGAAGGATGGCAAAGTGAACAAGGGTATATTTGATATACAGGTTATTGATGTGTACCTTACTAGTGTTTATAGTAGCCCCTGGGTATTTGATACTTGTTCGGTTGCTAAGATTAATAACTCGAAACAGGAGTTACAGAATAAACAGAGACTAGTTGAAGGGGAAGTGACGATGAGTGTTGGAAGTAGTTCCAAGATTGATATGATCATCATCACACACTCCCTATACTTTTGGGATTAGTGTTAAACCTAAATAAATGTTATTTGGCATTTGCGTTGAGCATGAATATGATTTGATCATGTTTATTGCAATACGGTTATTCATTTAAAGTCAGGGAATAATTGTTGTTCTGTTTACATGAATAAAACCTTCAATGGTCATACACCCAATGAAAATAGTTTGTTGGATCTCGATCGTAGTGATACACATATTCATAATATTGATGCCAAAAGATGCAAAGTTAATAATGATAGTGCAACTTATTTGTGGCACTGCCGTTTGAGTCATATCGGTGTAAAGCGCATGAAGAAACTCCATAAAGATGGATTTTCTAAATCACTTGGTTATGAATCATTTGATGCTTGCGAACCGTGCCTTTTGGGCAAGATGACTAAAACTTCGTTCTCCGGAACAATGGAACGAGCTACTGACTTGTTGGAAATAATACATGCTGATGTATGCAGACCAATGAGTATTAAGGCTCGTGGCGGGTATCGTTATTTTCTGACCTTCACAAATGATTTGAGCAGATATGAGTATATCTACTTAATGAAACATAAGTCTGAAAACAGTTGACAGGTTCAAAGAATATCAGAGTGAAGCGGAAAATCATCGTAACAAGAAAATAAAGTTTCTACGATCTGATCGTGGAGATGAATATTTGAGTTACGAGTTTGGCCTCCAGTTAAAATAATGTGGAATAGTTTCACAAACTCATGCCCCCTGGAACACCACAGCGTAACGGTGTATCCAAACATTATAAACGCACTTTATTTGATATGGTGGGATCAATGATGTCTCTTACCGATTTACCAATATCGTTTTGGGTTATGCATTAGAGATAGCTGCATTCACGTTAAAATAGGGCACCATCTAAATCTGTTGAGATGACACCATATGAACTATGGTTTAGAAATAAACCTAAGTTGTCGTTTCTTAAAGTTTGGGGCTGCGATGCTTATGTGAAATAGTTTCAACCTAATAAGCTCGAGCCCAAATCGGAGAAGTGAGTCTTCATATAATACCCAAAGGAAACTGTTGGGTACACCTTCTATCACAGATCCGAAGGCAAAATATTCGTTGGTAAGATGGATCCTTTCTAGAGAAGGAGTTTCTCTCGAAAGAAGTGAGTGGGAGGAAAGTAGAACTTGATGAGGTAACTGTACCTACTCCCTTATTGAAAAGTAGTTCATCACAGAAAACGGTTCCTGTGACGACTACACCAATTAGTGAGGAAGCTAATGATAATGATCATGAAACTTCAGATCAAGTTACTACGAACCTCGTAGGTCAACCAGAGTAAGATCCGCACCAGAGTGGTATGGTAATCCTATTCTAGAGGTCATGTTACTTGACCATGGCGAACCTACGAACTATGAGGAAGCGATGATGAGCCCAGATTCCGCAAAATGGCTTGAGGCCATGAAATCTGAGATGGGATCCATGTATGAGAACAAAGTATGGACTTTGGTTGACTTGCCCGATGATCGGCAAGCCATCAAGATTAAATGGATTTTCAAGAAAAAGACTAACGCTGATGGTAATGTTACTGTCTACAAAGCTCGACTTGTTGCGAAAGGTTTTCAACAAGTTCAAGGGGTTGACTATGATGAGACTTTCTCACCCGTAGCGATGCTTAAGTCTGTCCGAATCATGTTAGCAATTGCCGCATTTTATGATTATGAAATATGGCAAATGGATGTCGAAACTGCATTCCAGAATGGATTTCTAGAAGAAGAGTTGTATATGATGCAACCAGAAGGTTTTGTCGATCCAAAAGGTGCTAACAAAGTGTGCAAGCTCCAGCGATCCATTTATGGACTAGTGCAAGCCTCTCGGAGTTGGAATAAACACTTTGATAGTATGATCAAAGCATATGGTTTTATACAGACTTTTGGAGAAGCCTGTATTTACAAGAAAGTGAGTGGGAGATCTGTAGCATTTCTGATATTATATGTAGACGACATATTGTTGATTGGAAATGATATAGAATTTCTGGATAGCATAAAAGGATACTTGAATAAAAAAATTCAATGAAAGACCTGGTGAAGCTGCTTACATATTGGGCATCAAGATCTATAAGATAGATCAAGACGCTTGATAAGATTTTTCAATGAGTATATACCTTGGCAAGTTTTGAAATAGTTCAAAATGGATCAGCCAAAGAAGGAATTCTTGTCTGTATTACAGGGTGTAAAGATGAGTAAGACTCAAAACCCGACCATGGCAGAAAATAGAAATAGAATGAAAAGTCATTCCCTATGCCTCAGTCATAGGTTCTATAAAGTATGCTATGCTGTGTACCAGACCTATTGTATACCTTGCTCTGAGTTTGGCAAGGGAGTACAATTTTGATCTAAGAGTAGATCACTGGACATCGGTCAAGAATATCCTTAGTGAGGACTAAGGAAATATTTCTCGATTATGGAGGTGATAAAAGAGCCCGTCGTAAAGAGTTACATCGGTGCAAGCTTTTACACCGATCCAGATGACTCTAAGTCTCAATCTGGATACATATTGAAAGTGGGAGCAATTAGCTAGAGTAGCTTCGTGCAGAGCATTGTAGACATAGAATATTTGCAAAATACATACGGCTCTGAATGTGACAGACCCATTGACTAAACTTCTCTCACGAGCAAAACATGATCATACCTTAGTACTCTTTGGGTGTTAATCACATGTCGATGTGAACTAGATTATTGACTCTAGTAAACCCTTTGGGTGTTGGTCACATGACGATGTGAACTATGGGTGTTAATCACATACAGATGTGAATATTGGTGTTAAATCACATGGTGATGTGAACTAGATTATTGACTCTAGTGCAAGTGGGAGACTGAAGGAAATATGCCCTAGAGGCAATAATAAAGTTATTATTTATTTTCTTATTTCATGATAAATGTTTATTATTCATACTAGAATTATATTAACTGGAAACATAATACATGTGTGAATACATAGAAAAACATAGTGTCACTAGTATGTCTCTACTTGACTAGCTCGTGAATCAAAGATGGTTAAGTTTCCTAGCCATAGACATGAGTTGTCATTTGATTAACGGGTTCACATCATTAGGAGAATGATGTGATTGACTTGACCCATTCCGTTAGCTTAGCACTTGATCGTTTAGTATGTTGCTATTGCTTTCTTCATGACTTATACATGTTCCTATGACTATGAGATTATGCAACTCCCCTTTACCAGAGGAACACTTTGTGTGCTACCAAACGTCACAACTTAACTGGGTGATTATAAAGGAGCTCTACAGGTGTCTTCGAAGGTACTTGTTTAGTTGGTGTAATTCGAGATTAGGATTTGTCACACCGATTGTCGGAGAGGTATCTCAGGGCCCTCTCGGTAATGCACATCACTATAAGCCTTGCAAGCAATGTGACTAATGAGTTAGTTGCGGGATGATGCATTACATAACGAGTAAAGAGACTTGCCAGTAACAAGATTGAACTAGGTATTGAGATACCAATGATCTAATCTCGGGTAAGTAACATATCGATGACAAAGGGAACAACGTATGTTGTTATGCGGTTTGACCGATAAAGATCTTCATAGAATATGTGGGAGCCAATATGATCATCAGGTTCCTCCATTGGTTATTGACCGGAGACGTGTCTCGGTCATGTCTACATAGTTCTCGAACCCGTAGGGTCCTCACACTTAAAGTTCGGTGACAATTTATATTATGAGTTATGTGTTTTGATGTACCGAATGTAGTTCGGAGTCCCTGATGAGATCGGGGAGATGACGAAGAGTCTCGAAATGGTCGAGACGTAAAGATTGGTATATTGGACGACTATATTCGGACATCGGAAAGGTTCCGAGTGATTCGGGTATTTTTCGGAGTACCGGAGAGTTACGGGAATTCGCCGCGGAGTATATGGACCTTATTGGGCCATACGGGAATAGAGGAGAGAGGCCAAAAGGAAGGAGGCACGCCCCCTGGTCCGAATTGGACAAGGGGTGCAGCCCCCTTTTCCTTCTCCCTCTCCCCCCTTTTCCTTCTCTCCTACTCCAACAAGGAAAGGAGGAGTCCTACTCCCGGAGTAGGACTCCCCCCTTAGCGCGCCCTCCTCCTTGTCCGGCCGCCTCCCCCCTTGATCCTTTATATACGGGGGCAGGGGCACCCTAGAACACAACAATTGATCTCTTGATCTCTTAGCCGTGTGCGGTGCCCCCTCCACCATATTCCACCTCGGTAATATCGTAGCGGTGCTTAGGCGAAGCCCTGCATCGGTAGCATCATCAACACCGTCATCACGCCGCTGTGCTGACGGAACTCTCCTGCAAAGCTCTGCTGGATCAGAGTTCGTGGGACGTCATCGAGCTGGACGTGTGCTGAAATCGGAGGTGCCGTATGTTTGGTACTTGATTGGTCGGATCGTGAAGACATACGACTACATCAACCGTGTTGTGCTAACGCTTCCGCTTTCGGTCTACGAGGGTACGTTGACAACACTCTCCCCTTTCGTTGCTATGCATCACCATGATCTTGCGTGTGCGTAGGAATTTTTTTGAAATTACTACGTTCCCCAACACCGGCGCCTTACAAGGCGCCGAAGAAGAAGGTCGAGAAGGAGGCCAAGAAGACCAGGGGCGGCCTCCGTCGCCGTGGCGCCTCGGACGCAAAATCCGAAGACTCCAGTGCCCGTTCTTCCTCCGAGGAGGACGACGAGGAGGAGGAAGACGAATCCCCAGCGGGGGAAGAAAGAATAGGACGGCCTCCACATCCTTGAAGGCTGAGTCGCCTAAGAGGGGAAAAACTCCTCTTCCAAAGGAGTCCACCGCCGCCGCCGATGGCAGCCCGGAGCAGGATCCCAAGTCCCAGCCCCTGGTGAACTTGCGAGTATATAAAATCCGAACATGCTTATGCGTTTTGGCTCGTCATGGCATAATAATTTAATCTGAGCCATACTTTTATTTGCAGTTCGGCGAGGTCCCGTACCGAACAATCCTCGTCGGAGGATTCGCTGGGTTCGGATGCTATGGAGAGCGGGACACCCCCGAAGGCCCCTTCCCCCAAACATGTGAATGACACCGAGGTTTCGTCCCAGGAGGACCCAGGCCAAGGAGGGGGGAAAAGATCGTAAAGGCGGCGCCTGGAGGTCAAACTTCAGGGGCCGGACACATGGGAGAGAAGGCTCCCATGGACGTCGACGGCGGGGGTGATCTTGAATTCGGCCCCCAGTCGGGCACAATCCCGGAGACCAATACAGCTCCAGAATCAGGCAGGCGGCCTCCCTTGGCTGGAGGGGGTATGCCTGTTCCACCGGCAACCTCTGTCCAACCAGAGGTGCTGGATACTTTATCAGCGGCGCTGAAAAGTGCCTCCATCATCGATGAACACCGTGCCCTTATGGGTGCGGTGGTTGAGAAGATTCAGTCCGCTGAGAGTGGTCTGGATGAAGCCTGCATCAGCCTTATAACGGGCTTTGAGGTATGTTTTGTGGGGATTTTAAGAGTGTCATGGTATAGGTAGTAGCCCCTGATACATTGTTCGGTGAAAGAAAGAGCCGACCAGAGGATAAAATATATGTTCGCAGGAGACTCACTTTATGGCATCTCTCGTTGGTTAAAAAGCAGGCGTCTGTAGCAACTGCCGCCTCTCAAACCGCGGAAGTATCCGGACTGAGGCAGAGTCTGGACCAGGCCGAAGGAGAACTTGGCCGAGTGAAGAAGCAGTTGGAGGATAACCAAGGTATGCAGAAACCTTGTTCGCATTCAGCACAAATGAATAAGTGTGCATGATGAAAATATTTTTATTATGTGCTCTAGGGGCGATGGCCGAAATTGAGGCTCTTAAGAAGGCTGTGGCCGAAGCTGAGAAGAAGGCAGCCGCAGAGTAGGCTCTTCGCGAAAAGCACGAGGCCAGGGTTATTGAAGCTGAGCGAGAGCTTCAGGAGGTCGTGAAGAAATGCAAGACCTCGAAGCTGAGTTTAACGGAGAAAGAATCCGAACTCACCAAGGCTCACCAGGCCGCATGCGATGCTCGGGGGGAAACCCAAGGCGCCCTGCAGGAAATCCAGGAAATCCAGGAGGCGAGGACGATTGCGGCTGGTAATGTTTTTTCTATACAAAGCGGGTATTTGAAAGGATAAGATCAAGTTGATAATTTGAATTCCGATTTCTCCAGGGGTGTTTGCGGAGCTGCCACGCAACATATCTGATGCCGCCCAATTCTACCAAGCCGAGGAAAAGAGTACTGCGGAGAAGCTCTTCTGGTCGCAGTATTTGGCGTCGAATTATCCGGTGCCATTTGTCGATCAGCTGAAGCAGCTGATCGAACTGCATAAGGCGGCCGAACTAGCCATGAAGGATTTGATTATCCGGCTATGGCCCGCTGAGCCGATTCCAAGCAGTTACTTCGGGCTCGTGAAGCGGCTTGTGAGTGCCTGCCCTCGACTCGAAGTCATTAAGCGGTCGGTCTATATGGAGGGTGTGTGAATGGCCTTCGCCCACGCAAAGGTCCATTGGGGGAAGATGGATGCGGAAAAGCTGATGACCGAGGGACCGCCGGAGGGGAAGGAGCACCACAAGCCCGAATTATATTATGATAGTGTCCTGAAAGGAGCCCGCCTTGCGGCGGGGCAATGCACCAAGGACATTATATTTCCATGAATACAGTCATGTTGTCCTTTGTAATGGTGAACAAGGTCATTTCTATTATTTATTGCCTGTTATTTGAAAGTTTTTCCTCCTGTGCAGCCGTTTTATATATTAATCTTGAGAGTTGGCCAGTCGTCGGCTTCTGCCCCCACGTAGGAAGTACGGGGGTGTTCGGGATAAACCTGAGCACTCTTTATCCCAGTGTTGGGTCCTTGAAGGAGGTGTTCATCACAACGAACTAGGCAATCAGACTATAGGGCTTTATCACTCTCACTTAGCCATAGGAGTTTGACAAAAGGAAGGTAGGCGCAGCCCCTGGTGTTCGGAAGGCCGCACGAGGGGCTCTATAAGCACCTGATCGGAAGAAATGCCGATCCATCGCACGCTGCATTAGTTATGGCATTATGCGGGAGAAATCCTTAAAGATTTTACAACATCTCGAACAGCTAACCAGCTCTCGCCGTATCATGACAGTCAGTTTTCGGCTTTCTCTACTGAGGTGCTCGTCCAGAAGAACCGAGACACAATCGCAGTAGTTCTCCCTGTGCTACCTTAGCCGATATAGCGGAACGTAAGGTACCAAAACATGGGAGCCGGCCAAACCCAACTATTGACCCAAGACATGATTCAGAGCTGATGCATATAATGCTATAAGTTCGGGGTGCCGAACGTCTGCGAAGGTGTTCGGACTTTATTGCCGTTATTATGGGTACGAAGAAGCCCCTGGCATATTTAAGGCATATCACGATGTTCGGATGCCATTTTGACGAAGAGTGTCAGTAAGAAACAATAGCAGATAAATGTCATGTAAAGCCACATGTTGTAATTGAATAATACGCCAAGGCGTATGAATACAAGTAATGTGATAGAAAAAGAAATACGACTGTGGAACCTGCTGAGATCAAGCGGGAGGAGGCTGTGTACGGGTCCGGAGTGTAACCGGATGGTTGTCAAGGGGCATCTCTAAGGATTCCTTTATGCATTCGAGTTGTTTCCGTGTCGCCAGTCCTGGCCTATGCAAAGGTCAACCTGCAAAGAAAATGCAAGAAATGTTTGTGTGCCACAGAGCGGTTGAGCCGCAGTATGTGCCCTGTCCTAGCTTTTGCCGGAGTGTTTAATTGAGCTCCAGACGAGCCGGGCTATCCTGCCGCAAAGTAGTTCGGACTCCTTTGACGGTGTCTGGGAGCTTGGTCGTCGACTCGAGGTTCGATTCAAAGATGCCTTTCGTTTCTTCTACTGTCAAGGAGGCTGTACACTCTTCGGCGCAGAGGTGGAGTTCGGCCTTGCCATTAAGAATTATGGTGCCACGCGGACCGGGCATCTTGAGCTTACGGTAGGCATAGTGTGGCACCACGTTGAATCGAGCAAACGCGGTTCGTCCAAGCAGTGCATGATAATTACTGCGGAAAGGGACGATGTCATGAATTTGGCATGGATGATCGAGTATGCGGTCCAGACTGGACAGGCCCGAATTGTTCTTTTAGAATGGCCTTTTCCGCTGACCGGACTTAGAGCCACTGAATCCGGCATTGACTGTCGTGTCTTCAGCGTTATCCCCATTTTTGCGACGCTTGTGTTTGTTGCGTTGGGGCTTGCCGTTGCTATCCCTGGCCTCTGATGTGCCAGGATTGCTTGTTGTATTGTTGCTACGAGCCAGCTAGCTATCCTCGCCCGCACAAAAGCGGGTCATGAGTGTCGTGAGGGCTGCCATGGACTTTGGTTTTTCTTGGCCGAGATGTCGGGCGAGCCACTCATCATGGATAAAAGGCCGCTAGGGCTTCGGCATCCGGATAGTCGACAATTTGGTTCTTTTTAGTTAGGAACCGAGTCCAAAATTTCCTGGCTGACTCTCCGGGCTGTTGAGTTATGTGACTTAAGTTGTCAGCATCCGGTGGTCGCACATAAGTGCCCTGGAAGTTATCCAGGAATGCCTCTGCCAGGTTCTGCCAACTTCCAATGGAGTTTGTCGGCAAGCTATTCAGCCAATGCCGAGCCGGTCCCTTAAGTTTTAGTGGGAGGTACTTGATGGCGTGTAGATCATCCCCGCGGGCCATGTGAATGTGGAGAAAGAAATCTTCTATCCATACCACGGGGTATGTAGTCCCGTCGTAAGGCTCGATATTTACGGGCTTAAACCCTTCTGGGAATTCATGATCCATTACTTCGTTAGTGAAGCATAGGGGGTGTGCGACGCCTCTATGCCGGGCTACACCATGACGCAGTTCAAATGAGTCTGGTCTGTTGTATTCGGCCCGGCCGGACTTTTTAGTATATCCGGTGTGACAGTCATCGTCACGCGTTGGGGCGTGCCCCCGTGATCCGTAGATCGATCTTGACTGTCCTGCTTTGTTTTCCAATACGTCTCGCAGGTCTTGCGTGTAGCCCCGGGCCTTAGTGTTTGTGTTTGATTGGCGAAGGGGTGCAGGCTGGTGTTCGGGCTGATACGTTGCTTTGTCTCGGCCATGAGGTGGCCGGTCAGCCGCATCGTGCGCTGGTAGTGTGGGCTTTAACGCCTCCTCCTCGAGTTGAGGTAGCAACATGCGCTTTGGATAACTTTTGGTTGGGCGCTCGAGTCCGTATTCCTTGGCTACCAAGACCTCGGTCCATCTATCAGTTAGCAGATCTTGATCAGCTTGAAGCTGTTGCTGCTTCTTCTTCAGACTTTTTGCAGTGGCTATAAGCCGACACTTGAAGCGCTCCTGCTCGACGGGATCCTCAGGCACGATGAATTCTTCGTCGCCAAGGCTCACTTCGTCTTCGGAGAGGGGCATGTAATTGTCATCCTATGATTCTCCATCTATTGCCTGTTCCTTAGGGCTAGCTTGCCCATCCTCCCGCTCGGTCTGCTTGAAGCCTGGCTGGGCGGGATTGTTTTCGTCTTCGGCACCATCCAGATTGCTATCCTCTCTTGTACCGGTATCGCTATTTTTGCTATGGCGGGGCTTAGAGCGGCGCCTATGACGCCGGTGCTTAGGTTGCTTCTCAAGGGGGTTACCCTCCGTTGCCTCATCGCCATGGCTTTCTTTGGGGGTGTCCACCATATATATCATATGATGAGGTGGTTGTCCAGCGCCCTGCGGGGGGTGGTTCTTGTTCCTCTCCGGCATCGTCGTCCATACCGTCGATGTCTTCGGAGTCGAAATCAAGCACGTCGGTTAAATCATCGACAGTGGCTATTAAGTGGGTGGTGGGTGCGAAACGAATTTCTTCGTCGTCCGCTTCCCCTTCAAGCCGGACATAGTTCGGCCAAGAGTCTCTTGATAGAGAGAGAGACCTCAATGAATTTAGCACGTCACCCAAGGGCGAGTGCTGAAAGATATTTGCGGAGGTAAACTCCATGATCAGTGCCCAATCAGATTCGATAGGCACGGACGCACGCGGTTCGGAACCTATGGCCGGAGACGAGTCCGAGGGTCCGATGACACAGATCTCTTTGGAGGTGAAGACTGTGTTCGGCTCTATCGCCGATGAGTGTGCGGCCTCCGGGGCAGGGTCTATCCACCCGTCCTCGGTTAGCACGATCTACTCCAGATTAAGGGCCGGGGCAGCCGCAGGTGTGATCTCCCGAACACCGTCCGATGGCAGATCTAAGTCATGCTCGTCGCGACAGTTCGGCGTACCTGACATGGGCTCGAATCCGTCGAAAAT
The DNA here is from genome assembly GCF_018294505.1 of Triticum aestivum. Taxonomy (NCBI): domain Eukaryota; kingdom Viridiplantae; phylum Streptophyta; class Magnoliopsida; order Poales; family Poaceae; genus Triticum; species Triticum aestivum. The sequence goes on along the minus strand of NC_057810.1, from coordinate 529,653,740 downwards.
CAAGTCTCCATGGATGTCGGCAGTATAGTTCAAGTTTCCAAACCTGACCTGATGGCCAGGGGCATAACTGTCGATCTGCTCCAGATGGCCAAGCGAGTTGGCCCACAATACGAAGCCGCCGAATACGAAGATCTGTCCGGGGAGGGAAGCCTCACCCTGGACCGCATCGTTGCAGATGATTGAAGGAGCCAAAAGCCTTATCGTGACGACACAGTGGAACTCTCAATGAAAGCACCAATGTCGGTGTCAAAACCGAAGGATCTCGGGTAGGGGGTCCCGAACTGTGCGTCTAAGGCTAATGGTAACAGGAGGCAGGGGACACAATGTTTACCCAGGTTCAGGCCCTCTCAATGGAGGTAATACCCTACTTCCTTGTTGATTGATCTTGATGATATGAGTATTACAAGAGTTGATCTACCATGAGATCGTAGAGGCTAAACCCTAGAAGCTAGCCTATGATTATGATTGTTGTTGTCCTACAGACTAAACCCTCCGGTTTATATAGACACCGGAGGGGGCTAGGGTTACACAGAGTCGGTTGCAGAGAAGGAGATCTACATATCCGAATTGCCAAGCTTGCCTTCCACGCAAAGGAGAGTCCCACCCGGACACGGGACGAAGTCTTCAATCTTGTATCTTCATAGTCCAACAGTCCGGCCAAAGTATATAGTCTGGCTGTCCGAGGACCCCCTAATCCAGGACTCCCTCAGAAGGCGTAAAACGCATTGGCAGGCTTGGACTCAAATTATGAGAACCAAAGAACATGGCGGCATTGGCTTCAGGTACTTTCGCCTATTGAATCAGGCCCTACTTGCTCGTCAAGCGTGGCACTTATTAACTAAACCTGACAGCTTGTGTGCGCGGGTCTTGAAAGCACGATACTACCCAGATGGTCGTCTTGAGGATACGGTCTTCACCGGGAACACGTCGTCTACCTGGCAGGCTGTACAACATGGCCTTGATCTCCTAAAGAAGGGCCTCGTGTGGCGCATCGGTACCGGGGAGCAGATTCGGATTTGGCGTGACCGTTGGCTCCCCCGGATGCACTCTGGCATGCCGATTACGCGACAAGGCACCTGCAGGCTTAGGCGGGTTGCTGAGCTTCTTGATGACCGGGGCGCCTGGCGCATGGAGCTTCTCCAGCAGTACTTCCTCCCGGCGGATGTGGAGGCCATCACTAGCATCCGTGTTTCCACAAGGGCACCGACAGATGTGCTTGCTTGGGCGCCAGAAAAATCTGGAAATTTACGGTGAAATCAGCCTACCGATTCGCGATGAGCACGAGCGTCCATCAGCAGCGTCGACGAGCAGGGCACCGGATGGTCGACGCGCCATCTGAAAGACCATATGGGGGTGTCCTGCTCCCCCTAGGTACGGGTCTTTGCTTGGAAGCTCGCTTCCAACACTCTGGCGACATGGGAAAATAAATTCTCTCGACATCTGGAATCGTCTAATATTTGCCCCGTTTGTGGTATGGAATGCGAGCACACTTTCCATACATTTTGTAGGTGCCCCGAGCAAGAGACCTTTGGCTCGCAATGGCTCAAGACTGGCCACTCCCTGATGTGGATGCTATTCGCCATACTGGACCCGAATGGATTCTTGACGTGATCCATCCGCTCTCTGATACAGCAAGAATGGTTCTCCTAATGACGTTGTGGAGATCATGGCACGTCCGGGATGAAGTCACTCATGAGAAGAAGGCTCTTCCAACTGAAGCATCGAGGCGCTACTTCCATAGCTACATATCATTTCTCCTTTGTCTCCAGCAGCACCCTCATGGCGACATGGAGAAGGGGAAGATGGTCATTACGGCTCCCATGGCTCTAGTTAGGCCAAGCACCTCACATCTCTTGCATTATCCCAGTGAAGCTGACCTGAGGTGGTACCCACCGCCTTGTGGATGGACAAAACTGAACACGGATGGATCCTATCTAGAGGCAAATGGTCGTGGTGGAGCAGGGATGATTCTTCGGGAAGAGACGGGTGATATTATTTTTTCAGCTTGCCGAGAGCTGTGTACATGCGATAATGCCCTTCAAGATGAACTTGAAGCATGCAGAGAAGGAATTCATCTAGCAACACAATGGACTACTAAGCCGATTATGGTTGAGCTAGATTGTGCTGAGGTGGTCAAGATGATTGGCGAAAGTGGGTCTGGTCGCTCGAGACATATGGCGTTAATTGGAGAGATTAAATCCTTGCTAGCTGAAGAAAGGGAGATTGTTATTGCTTTCATTTGACGTACACAAAATAGAGTTAGTCATGAGCTTGCGCACTATGGCTGTGTCACGCCCCGAACAGCTGTTTGGCTGGGCGCGGGCACAGATGAAGTTGTAAGGCTGTGTACGAATGATGTAACACCCACGTGAGCAATACATGATCCCTTTTTCCCGCCAAAAAAAAGATAGGCCGGACCATGAAAATCTAACGGAGGAAATATGTGTGCGATGTGTACCGTCTTCACTTTAACGACGCTTAAGTAGTCGAATAAGGAGTTGAAGGCCGAATGCTCCTGTTCCGGTCGTGGGGTGCTGGAAAGCGACTAAATGCGCCTAGTGAACCGGCCCAGTTGAGTCGATATTTTATTCAATTTCATCGTATAGCGTGCTACTGAGGCTAGGACTATAGGCTGGCCCGTGGGACCTATATCTCGTTTATTGTGAGAACTAGCTTCATCTAGCCTCTGGCACTTGCCTCAAAAAAAATCTAGCCTCTGGCATTCACTGCTATGTTGTCTTATGCCAACTCTAGCGCATGACCCCATTCTATCCAGGTGCGTCCGTTTGGAGTAAAACAGACATACTAGAAGAAGGCCCAGAGCGCGGACGCAAACAGACTTTTGTTCGTTTTATATTCGCTTTTGATCCATTCCCGGCTCAAGTTTAGGGCGTTTTTGGGGTGAAACGGACAACGCGCGGATGGGCGGGCCGTGTGCATGTGTCCTTCCCTGGCTCACCCGTCGGTGGAACAGGGATCCCTTTTTCTATCCGCCCCTCCCCCCTTCAGCCGCACCCCCTCCACTCTTCTCCACTCTTGCCCCTCGCCGCCGCCGCCGCTGCCATTGCAGTTGTGCAACTCGGACGCGCGCTCGCCCAGCCCCTTTTCCCTCGACGCCCCCCGAGCTACCCAACCACGACCACCTGATTTGCGCGCCCGGCGGCCGGATTTGGAGCGGATCCGGTCGGGCTTGAGCTCGCCCGGCTGTGGGAGGTCGCGCCGCGCCATGGACTGGCCGGGCACCGGGCTGGAAGGCCCCGGCAAGGCCGCAAGCCCGCATGCAGGTGCTGACTCCTCCTCTAGCCACTCGGATCTACACCATCGGTGGTCCGCCGGCAGATACATGAGTGGCGGTCGGTCGGGCTCGGTGCTGGCCCAAAAGCTCATCGGCGCACCGTTGCCACTCATTACGTGTGACGACTGCCCGAAGAAGGTCTTGCGCCGCGTGTCTACAACACCGGCACATTCCGGATGGGTGTTCATCAAGTGCTCAACCGATGGAGTATTTGCTACTTTAGTTTCGGCTGTGCTCTCGGATTTGACTAGTTGTGCTAACTTTAAATTTTATCGTGTAGAGTGGATGCATGTTTTGGTATTGGGAAGAAAAGCATATTGATATATTGACAGAGCACAATTGAGTAGATGTTCGTGCACTTTTAATTAGCATAGAGGCTAGAGATGAGACTAGTGTACTTGTTGCTAGAATCAGACCCGAGCCAGCCACATGTGCACTAGTGCCGCCCGCACAGGCCTGTGATTTTTAGGGACCTCGAATCTTTTATAGCAGTGCAGTGCACAATACATACTATGCTAGTTCACTGCAACTGGCCTGACCGCTCTTGTGAAAAAGAACCGCAACCATCTCAATAATTAGTATTATATTATAAAGCACCTGAAGGAATATCCCATATAAATACTATCACGAGTATATAAAGACGCCACTTTCTGCTGGTTTTGGAGATGTTTAACTCCATATCTAGCATTCTGTTCGAGCTATTCTCCGATAATTTGCGGCATAATGAAAAATACCCAAGTATAAAAATTATTTATTATTTCCCCGATTGAAGTAATATAGAATGTTTTTGAGGTATCTTGACGAAATCATCACAATCTTCTTATTTAAGGCAGTTTTTTCTAAAAATATAACATGGACATATTTCTTTTTTTATGAAATGCCACCAAAAAAGGCCTTTGATTGACAACTATGTTATGTGAAGGCGCTTGTAGCCCATGGGTGGATGACGACTTGGTCCTATGCCACCGTGCGTCTCTTTGCCAGGCATTCTTTTAGTGGTAGGCCTATTTTAGGGTTTGGCATAGGGCCCCTAATTTTGCTGGCCTGGCCCTGGCTAGAATAGAGGCTAGATATGAGACTAGATGCGAGGAATGAACGTCTACTTCTTTACACTCGAAGAAGAAAGAAGCACACATGATCGAGCCTCCGCAGATCAATAATTAATGCATCGAAAAGGCACTAATCCAACTTACAAGAGCAGTTATGGAATTTGGATATCTTCTAAAAAATGTATTCTTATGGTTCTTGTTTTCTTTGGTCTTACTTTTCTAGTCAAAATTTGGTGATGTATTTCCATGTACCAAAAATCAATGATGAAAAAAAATATGTGTTTGCACAGAAAAATGTACGCGGATGGGATGCGCCCAGGATGCGGCCGCGCGTTGGGCGCACGGCCACCGCATCCGAGAAATGGCCCGGACATGACCCCATTACCCTATCCAAACGGACAGAATCCGGGCAAAACGGACGTCCGTTTGGGTCGTGCGCTGGAATTGGCCTTAGTGGTTCGGCATGTTGAACCGATTTTGCAAAAGTACCGAGCACTGCTCGTGGAACCTTCCATTGGTTTTGGCTGATTTTGGAAGGTTCGATGCAGATTTTTTTAGAAAATTTTAAAAAAATTGTTTCCAAATTTGTTGTGTCCGCTATTATACATGCAGAATGAAGATTAAGGAATGCAGAGTAAGGAACATCCATGATGTTGGGTTCATTGACCCACACATCGTTAATGGATATGTGTTGGAGCATCACCCCGCCGACATGGAGGCAGACCTGTGGCAGTTTCTTACAAAGCAAGAACTCAAAAGTGATATTCTATTTCCTTACCATTTTGGGTGAGTGTTTCTGTCTTGAGCACATTCTCTTTTGTTTACTCCATGCATGGTATGTGGCCGGCTAATCGATGAGTTATGCATGACGTACTGTGCATGTATCGTGTCCGCAGGTTCCACTGGATTCTGCTAGTAATTAAAGTTGACACCTCAGAATGTCTCGTCCACGACTCTCTGAATAAGGATCCAAAGCTTTGGGTCGACATGAGAAGAATGCTGCAGAAGTAATTATTTTCATTCATTTGCGCTCTATATCGATCGGCCTATTTCGTTCATTTCCTAATATCAAGTAACTAATAACTCTCTTGTTCATTTAATTTTCTTTGCCTCGTAGGGTTTGGAGACGGTTCGTAGATACAAAGGTCGGTGAATTCAAAAAAGAGCTAGAATTCAAAAGGGCAAAGGCTAAGAATGGTGAGGATATTCAGCCAGCGGGGACCAATCTATGTGCATACTATGTCTGTGAGATGATCCGGAGATACACCTCTGAGCGGGTTCCGAGTGATACCAATGCTCAGAGGAATAACCTCCGGATGATGCTTAGTCCAGAAGCTCGCTTCCGACCACTTCAAGAGGAACTAGCTGGATGGTTCAGGAGGGAAGTCCTCCATCCTAAAGGAGAACACCATTACGAGGACGTAGAACTTTATATGCATTAAATTATGTATGGAAACTTGTTCAAAATTGTATATGGTCATCCGATGATATTGAATATATATTGTATATTCCTCTTGAATTCTTTTTGGTTCTAATTTCAAATTTGTTTGAAATTGTACATTCCATGTATGTAGTACCGTAGAATATGTGAAACTCCTTCAAAATTAAAATAAAGCACAAAAGAAATAAAACAATACAAATTAAACAGAAAACAGGTTTAGGAGGGGGGGGGGCTAAAACCCTAAACCTGCGGCGGCCTTTAGTCGCGGTTGGCCAGAAGAACCGCGACTAAAGGTCCTCCGCCCCGACGGCCGCCTGGCGCCCACGTGGACGGGCCTTTAGTCGCGGTTCTTAAGCAACCGCGACTAAAGGTGGGGGCCTTTAGTCGCGCCTATTTGGTCGCGGTTGCGCAACCGCGACTAATGGCAGTTGCGAACCGCGATCAAAGGCCCTTTTTCCACCAGTGAAATACATATAAAAAATCATGGACGTTGTACATTTCTTGTATACAAGCCAAGCATTTTTTGGTACAAATTGAACATTTTATTAAATACATGTTTGAAAATATTTTTTCGAAGACATGTTAGAAAATTATATACATATTGAAGTTATTTTTGAAACATGTGAAATATTTTCCAGATACAACTTGAACATTGTTTAAAAATATATGATGAACATTTTCTCAAATGCACATTGTACATTTTTCATATACACATTGGACATTTTTCTATACACGTTGACATTTTTTTAAGCAAATAGTGAATTAATTTTTTCAAATACATATTTTAAAAAATATTTTTCAAATACACCTTAATCATTTTTCGAATACAAGTTGAACATTTTTCAAATACAATTTGACTATTTTAAATACAAGTCAAACATTTTCCAGACACACCTTGAGCATTTTTTGAAATACATGTTGAACATTGTATGAATACATGTTGTACATTTTTCTTATACACGTTAAACATTTTCTGGCACTATTAAACCTTTTCAAATACATGATGGGCATTTAAAAAAATAAATGTTTGATCTTTTCTGAATACATGTTAAACTTTTTCAAACACAAGCTAAACATTTTTTAATGGATGTTGAACATTTTGTAATACACATTATTTTTTTAACCATCTGAACTATTTAAAAACTTGCAAGAACAAACTTTTTACAACACATCAAAAAAAATGCATGTGTAACACTTTTAAAATTTATGTAAGTAAGTTTCAAGATATAAACAAAATTGTAAAATGACCAAACGAACTAAAACCAAAAGAACCGAATGGAACGCTGCTAGGCCGGCCCAGTAGCACGTCTCTTAACGCGAGGCTACACACCGTCTTGTTTAAAGTGAGACATTGCTGCGCCCGACAGGGCCAGCCGGTTTAGAGCCAAGGTTTTCCCTAAACGGAATAAAAGCATCTATTGTAGAAATTAAAAATCTTTTAATGTCTTTTAAATTATTTGATAATTTGTAAAAGAAAACTTTATTTTAAAAAATGTTTAGAAAAAACATTCATGGCTTTTCATAAAATTTTCTGTTCTCTTTAAAGAATGGTCATGAATTAAAGAAACATGTTTGTAAAAATAAGAAAGGAAACTAAAAAAAGGGATAATAAATGGAGGAAAACCGCCAAAATGGAAAAAGAAACGAAGAAAGGTAGTGGCGGGGTGAGGAGTGCCCAGACTAGGTGAACCCACTTAGCATCTGTGCGGTGGGATGTGTGTGCAGTCACTCAACACCCCCCCCCCCCAAATGCGTAAAATGGGAATAGTAGGGCAGACCAGTCTACAAGTGTCAACCATGAAAGTGAGCATTGGTTGTGACCGTAGCAGAGCCTCGCGTGTACGACCTCCAAGTCCTTAGCAGAGCTTGAGAAGCATGACATGCTTGCTCGTTCGACGTAAAGGATACAACAATGCACGTCATGGTAATCATGGGTGAGGTGTCGACGACGATGAGGTGGGTGGCTATGCTAAGGGAATGAGGAACAAGGCACTAGCCTAGCCCAGCTCATGCGGTATGTCGTCCCCGAGCGGGTGAGCCCAAACCCTAGCCGTTCAGGGTCCTCTCCTGCACCTCCTCGTTGTTAGAGAGAAGCGGGGTGGTGGCCGCACTTGCCTTCCAAAGGAAACGTGCAACACCCCGAGCTCCTAAGCTGAGGAGCTCATGCGTCTTGACATGGGTGGCTCCACAAACCTTCTTGACCGCGTCACTTCCATGCGGATGTCGGAGGGAGGTCATTTCGACAACAGTTTCTTCGTGTCGTGCAGGAAGTAGGGCGCCTACTGGGGCACTGGGGATACGGCCTCGAGGCGAGGTTGACATGGCATGGTGTTGTGTGTGTGTGTGTGTGCTCATTAGGTCGTGTGGACTGCCACGGTCCGTGGTGGTAAGGGGTGTGGCGTTGTTGAGAAAAGCCTTCCTCGACTAGTTGTTGCAGGCAATGGCGATGCTCGTGAGCAACGGTTTCCTCCTTGGTGGTGATGTTTTGGAGACCCAACACCTCCCTAACCCTTGGGGTGTCACTTCGAGTGAAAACCCAGACCATGCTTCTAGATCAAAACATGATAGCGTTCTCGACGCCGTCTCCTTCTTAGATGTGTCGTTCTTGGAGCGATGGCTCCTAATGTGGGGCATGATTCCTCATGTTTGGCGACACTCCACGACTAGTTTAGCTAGGCAGTGTGGTCATTTTGTACACTTTTTGCCCAATTTTTTGTAAATTGATCAAGCTTGCATGGTTTTCTACCGATTTCCATATTAATTAGTTAATTCTATTTTTAAATAGAGAGGTATAGCTTTCGCCGACTACTAGAAGACGCTGCAGAGTGTAAAGTCATATCATGTCGTTTGTGCAGAGGACAAGTGGCGGAGCTCCACTAGGGCCAAGGGGGGGATGTTCCATCCCCCTACCCTAAAGAAATTATATGAAATACCATTAGTGTTAAGCTAAAAAGTTAAAGATTATTGAAGTTTAAGCAGAATTTGACTTTTTGGGCCCACCACCGTGTAGGATCATCCGCACTCTGTTTTCTTAGGGCATCTCCAACGACAACCCACAAAAAATCTCCCGCATCCGTCCATGGACAGGGGGACCAGTCTGCGGGCACGGATACGGGAGGTCGACATCCAACCGTAGCCGCATACATCCGACCTTTCGGATTTTTCCTCCAGTCCGCATGATCAAGTAACCGCATGCAAAGGGCACATAAGTTCAAATAGCCGCATGTAGCAGTAGTTAATTTTTTTGGAAGTTCAAATATTTTACATCCCAACATTGTTGTCCCCTTTCACCGCCCACTGATGCTCAATCAGACCCTCCTTGAGCTTCTCGTGAGTTGTTCGATGCCGAATTTGTTGATGCATTTGAATAAATTCCTCAAATAGGATCACCCATGTACTCACATTCCAGAGCTGCGGCAGCATCATCACCCTCATCCTCGACGATCATGTTGTGCATGATCACACAACATGTCATCACCTCTCACAAGCACTGGCGGAGCTAGGGAGGAAGTTCAGGGGGGGCAAACGATAAAACATCCAGACTTGAGGGGGCCAAATACTAAATTTATACTCATCTACACCCTCCAAAAAATTTTCCTTCACACTTTTTGCCAAGCCTAGGGGGGCCACAGCCACCCCAGGAGCACACATAGCTCCGCCACTGCTCACAAGGTCTCCAGATCCCATTGTTTTGCAGGTCCACGACCAACTGCAAAACGGGCCTGAAGAACTCCAAATGCCCTCTTGACATCCTTTCTAGCTGCTTCTTGTCTTTGGGCAAAGTGAGCCTTTTTCTGTCCAACTGGGTTTGAGATGTTGTATATAAGGTACCCCATGAAGGATAGATACCGTCAACCAGATAGTAGCACATGATGTACTCATGTCCATTGACAGTATAGTGGCAAAGAGGAGAACTTTTCCTTCAGTCAGCCTCGCAAACAACGGCGATCGTCACAACACATTGATGTCATTGTGAGACCCGGGCATGCCAAAGAAAGCGTGCCAAATCCAAAGATCATGTGATGCAACTGCTTCAAGAATGATGGTGGGCTTCTTAACATGACCCTGATATTGCCCTTGTAAAGCCTTCAGGTAAATCTCCCATTTCCAATGCATGCAGTCAAGAGATCCAAGCAAAGCTGACCACCCTCTTGCTTACGAGATTGCCAGGAGCCACTCGGTGCCAGCCACAGTTGGTTCTCTCAGGTACTAAGGTCCGAACAAATCGACCACGGCAGTTGCAAACCTGACCATGGCATCTCCGCATGTGCTCTCAGACATCCGTAGGTACTCGTTCCACAAATCAGCGGATGTGCCATATGCAAGCATCCGGAGTGAGACTGTGCACTTCTGGTAACCAGAGAAGCCAATCATTCCCACGCCGTCCTTCTTCAGGATGAAGTAGTTATCGTAGGACCAGACGCCATGGTTAAACAAACGATCGAAGACGGTCTTGCGCATCCGAAAACGCTGGCGAAAATTGTAAGCGAAGAGTGCATCGGGGGCAAAGTAGTCGGCCATCAGTGTCAAATGCCCGCACGCCCTGTTGCGCTTGAGCACTCGATGATCCTTGATCGAGCCCTTAAAATTGAGAACATGCTCCTCCGCACGCTCCGCGTCTTCAAGGACCGCCTACATCATCGCCGTCTCATCGGAGTACTCCTCCTAGTCCGATGAGCCGTCGAAGGACTCAACATACTGCTCGTATATGTACTCCAAATCGTAATCCATTGGTACAAACAAGAAGGGACACCTGTTTTCAGCTCTGACGATTCATCGAGCAGTTGTCGGGCATGGTAGAGGATGGTACCTGGCAGGGCGGTCGAAGGACAGGGGGTTGAATGCAGACGGAGGAGAAGCGGCGGGGAGCCCTGCTGGATCGCCGGAGGTGACGGAGAAGAGGATTTCCGGCAAGGGTGTGGCGTGGTGGCCGGGGTGGTCGAGCGGCGGCGGCGGCAAGAGAGAAAAAAGGAAGGAGAGAAAATGAGGAGGATGGAGTAGCGGGGTCCGGGAAGGGTTTTGGTTGGGCCCGGGGTGTCGGATTCGTACGTTTGGCGTGACCGGACTCCCGCAAAGCTCTCCACTTTTATGAAAAAATCACGTCCGGACCGCCCCATGAATCGATACATGGCCGTGTTGGATGGCTTCGATGGTCCAAACAGCCAGTCGAAAAGGTTGCGAGAGATTTACACGTCCCCCTTGAAGATGCCGTTAGCCCATATGAATATCCATAGCCCTCTTGCAGCTGCCAGCCTGGCACTGATCAGTCAGCTCAAATAAAGAATATTGAACACCATATATATGTCCATGAACCATGGAGAGAAAAAAGATATGCCGAGATCGGAAGGCAAAGGTGCGCTACAGCAGGCAGCATGCCTTCCTTCCACTCAACGTTCCACGACACACATGCATAACCAACACCCCACGTTCAAAGATCGAAAAAAGCGCGAGCAGATTCCAAGCTGGCCACTCGCCCACCACAGCACCATTGATCAAACCACTGCATGCGAGGCATGCAGCGCACTCACCACACAATCAAACACGTCCAAACGAAAGCACGAAAAGATTAAAAACCACGCACTTGCAATAGAAATCATCGGAAGAACTTATTTGATCCTGCTTGTCCATGCTAAGCATGCTCAACACAGACGCACTATCAGTCACTAATCCCCGGCACCGATGGCGGAGGTGACAGCAACGCCGTGACGCCGAGGGCGATGGTCGCCAGCTTCCTGAACTCGGCGTCCTCAGCGGCCAGCGGCGACGTGTCGTCGGCCTCGCCGAACGCGTCCTCGCAGGTCCCAGGCGCGTCCAGCGCCGCGCTGAGCTGCGTCAGCGCGTCCCGGGTGGACTTGTCCTCGCCCCGGGCGACGTCTTTCGCGGCCTCGCCGAGCTGGTCCACCGCGTCAGAGTACACCTCCGCGCACACGCCGAGGCGCTCCCGCCTTCCCACGTCCTCCTCCGAGGCGCACAATGCGGCGATGCGTCTGGCCGTGCTGTTGGCCGCCGCCCCCGCGATCTTTGCCGCGATGGCGGCGAGACCGCGCGCGTCGGCGGTGGCGCTCGCGTTGTCGGCGTGGAAGGTCTTGACGCAGTAGTTGTAGCCGATGGACGGGTGGCCTGCGGCGAAGGATTCGCATGTGTCTTCTAATGTACTAGAGGACTCGCAGGTTGACGAGATGAGCAGGAGGAAGAAGACGTAGGTGAGCGGCCTCATGGTTGGCTTGGACCGATGGTCTTCGCCTGCGTTGCGTACGTTTCAGGTCTGGTGGTGAATGGGAATGGGATGACTGGCTGACTGGTGAGAGGTATAGTACTCACTATATACCCAAGCCTCTATTGCAGGCAATGTTTTTGCCCTGAGATTCAACCACTTGGATGAAAATGATCCCTGGGTAAGTTTGAACATGCCACGTTGTCAGGACCCCGACTCGATGTCACATCGATCTAGCTGGTAACACCTCATATCACTTTGCGGCCTCACGCACGGTATTCCACGGGTGTCGTCTTACCTTTTCCCGGGACCGTTTGCGCCTTTTGGCTCACGTATATGATAGTGTCGCTAGCATCCATATGATAAAGAGCCCGGGCTGACATGACTAGTCGTAAACCCAAAGTGGCACAGACTTACAGGGACAGGCATCCATGACCCAGCTTCGAACGTGTCGGTCATCAGCAAGTGGGTCCGGGCTGTAGCACTGGGCTAGCAGGACTCCGGTAAACCGGGCTGTAGCGGGCTAACAGGACTCCGGTACTCAAAGCGTGACATTTCCCCGAAGGGACAGACACAGGAACGAAGAAGGACACATGCCGGCCAGCCTAAGTGTTCCAGAGCAGTAGCAAGCTACCATGGCTCAGCGGTAACACTAGGAGACATTTCCCGGTAAGAGAGGCTACTAAAGATAAACAACTAGATAGTCAGATCCCACACATACCAAGCATTTCAATCATACACACAATATGCTCGATATGTGCAAATACAACGAAGCATCACAACATGACTCTACGACACAAGTACTTTATTTAAGGCTCAGTGAGCCATACATAACATACACAAAGGTACGGGTCTCACGACCCAACATACAAGTCATACAGTCATACAAACCAGCAGCGGAAGTAACTTGTCTGAGTACAGACAACTAGTAAAATAGAAGAGGCTTGGAAAGCCTAGCTATACTACGTGGTCCTTCACAAGCTCAGGGTCACCACCTGGGTCTTTAGCCTACTCGTTGATGTCAACGTCTACATAGAACCCATCAGAAGGGGTTGCAGCGTCTTCTGTAAAAATGTAGATTATAGCAACATGAGTACAAAGGTACTCAGCAAGACTTACATCAGATCCTACATACATGCATCGTATCAAGAAGGGTTGGTGGAGTTATTGCAGCAAGCCAGCTTTGACTCTTGGCTAGGCTATCCTACGATAATCCAACTTGAAATGGTTTTGCGCACACGAGTCCACTACTCACCACTTCAATACACTACCGAGGATCCACCTCCGTCTTCCTACGGAAGAGCCATCCTCGGCACTCACACTTATCTTGAGGCTTTTAACAGTTTCCATTTACTTGTCTATGAACTGTATAGGCAACCAAGTAGTCCTTTACCGCGGACGCGGCTATTCGAATAGATTATGATAACCCTGCAGGGGTGTACTTCTTCATACATGTTTCCACCACTTAGCGTCTGCACACGACATGTGCTCGGCAGACTTCAAGCGAAAGCCGACGTGGGTGTAGACCACGACCTACCTAAACACTTAAGCCTCTAGTCCAGGTTTATCGCCTATTCAGGTTCCATCCGCAGGGAGTCCGGCCGGGGTTTCCCATACGGCCCCGAACGATGTGAACAGGGTTCCCGAGATACCTAACGGGTATTCGGTACACCGTGCCACGTACCTACCGCATCACAGCCCACCCCTACGGTCAGCGCTGTCCACGGCCTCCAGTAGGCTACAAACACCAGAAACTACTTGCAACTCCTGGACAGAGAGCTAGGGTGAATAAGAAGCCGAGCGGGGTCATATTTCAGGGCCCAATGCATGGTAGTAGATGTATCTTAAATCACGCATACAGATCTCAGTGCTTAAGGTCGGCTTCAATGAAACAACCCACCATGTACTCCTACATGGCCTCTCATCGATACCTTTACCAAATCGTGTTCACCACACCACTCTCATTACCGAGATAAACATTTCACTCTAGCCCATCACCCAGATGAACCAGACCTGACACGACTCTAAGCATAGCAGGCATAGCAAGGTAGGAACAACACATACATATGGCTCAAACAACTCCTACACATGCTAGTGGGTTTCATCTAGTTACTGTGGCAATGACAGGTCATGCAGAGGAAATGGGTTCAACTACCGTAGCACACAGCAGTTTGAAACGCGTTGTCTTAATGCAGTAAAAGAGAGCAGGAGCGAGAACATGGGATTGTATCGATATGATCAAATGGTTGGTTGCTTGCCTGATGGTTCGATGCACGGATACGGTTCTTCGTTAGGGTAATCACGGTACTCCTCGGGGACAGAACCTGTCGCAAAGGGCATCGATACACAAGCATCACCAAACAATGTGCAACAATATGATGCATGCATGAAACATGGCAATATGAGTGTATTGGGCTAATGCAACTAAAGCCAGAAGGGTTTGAACAAATTTGAATCAAAGATTCAAATTCCAAATTCAAATATGGCCTTTTAAAGTGCCTTTTCTTGTTCTGCTTAAAACATCAATTTAAATTGTTTGATCATGCATGAAAATAGTACAGATGGATAGCTTGGATTTTTCTGATCATTTTTCATATATAATTTGTCCAATTTGGAGTTACAGAATAAAAGTTATGAATTTTTGAAGTTTAAATAATATTCTGGAATTTCCTGATTTAAATTAAATCCAGAAAATCAATTACTGCGTCAGCCTGACGTCAGTGTGACGTCAGCAGGTCAACGGAACTGGTCCAGGTCAAACCTGACAGTGGGTCCCGCATGTCAGGGTGATTATTTTAATTAAAACTTAATTAAAACTAATCCTGTTTAATTAACAGGGCTGGGCCTCACCTGTCATTGACTCAGGGGAGTCAACCAGGGCCCACCCGTGGTCAAACCCGAGTCCGCTGCACCGGCGTTTAGCCGTCGGCGAGCCCGACGCGGCGGCGGAAGTGGTTTTGGTCATTTCGGCCACCAAACGGACTGCGGAGACCACCGGAGTGGAGCTGAGGCCAACCCGCAGCTCTTGGCGGAGCCCGTTGGGGTCGGGGTGGCCGGAGTCGACGGCGGCGAGCTCGGCTGCGGCCGCCGGGGTTCGGTCGTGCACGTGAACGGTGCTGGAGCTCGAAGTCGAGCAAAGCGAGGCGCTAGGGATGCTCTACGGGGTCTTGCGAACTTGTTGGACTCGCCGGGGTGACCAAATGGTCACCGGAGCTGCGTCGACGGCGAGCTCGGCGACGGCGGAGGTTCGGCCGTGGTGGGGAGGTGGCTACGGTGAGGGAACGAGGGGAAGGAGAGGGGGAAACGGTGGCGTAGCTCACCGCGGTTGTAGTGGGCGTCGAAGCGGGCTCGGGGACGCACTGGAGACGGCGAATTCAACGGCGATGGTGGTCGGAGCCCGAAGAGGGGAACGGCGACGTGGCGGCGATGCAGGGCTTCCGGGGAGCTGTGGAGCGGTGGGGAGGAAGAGGGAGTCGTGGCGGAGCTCCTGAGCTAGTCGGGGGAGCGAGGGGTGGTCGGAGACGGTGGCTATGGCGAACGGCGGCGAGTGTGGTGTTCGGCCGGACGAGAGAGAGAGCGAGGGAGAGGAGAGGAGAGCCGGGGGAGAGTGAGAGAGAGCAGGGGGGAGGGCGTGGCGTCGTCCAGGGAGTCGAGCGAGGAGGGGAGGCCAGGCAAGCAGGCGAGCAGGTGGCGTGGCGCGGTGGCCGTGCGCGCGCGCCGGCCACACTCCCCTCCCTCTGTCGGGTTGAAGACGACAGAGGAGGGAGGTGGGCTGGGCCGGCTGCCGGCTGGGCCAGCCAGCTGGCTGGGCCGCACAGTGGAGGAGCCCAGGTAAGCTCCTCCTGTTATATATTTTTCTGTTTTTGTTTTATTTAATAATCTGCAACTTTGTTGAATTAAATAAAATACCTAGGCAAGTTCAAAAATCACCAAACTATTCCTGGCCCATAGTTGGATTATTTCCAACATGAAACATTTTAGTTTGGAGATATTTGAGCATTTAAATATTTTATATTATTTTAAATGCCCAAATTCAAATATTTATGAATTAATTCAAAAACCCTAAGATGGCCTAGGAAAATGTGCACCACTTTTGGCAGAGGTTCTGAACCAAGACAAAAATGATGGGCATTTTAGAAGGGCATTTCAGGTTCATTGAAAATTATTTTAGTAAACCCTAGTTGGTTTCAGAGGGGACTGGGGGTTCTGTCATCCCCATTTCAAGTTTCTGATGAAAGAGTAAACATGATGCAACACTCTAATGCATGACTAGCTAGGTTGTGACAACTCACCCCCACTCAAAAGAATCTCGTCCCGAGATTTGGGTTCCTCCGGAAAGAAGGCGGGGTACTCGAGTCGAAGACGATCCTCCCTTTCCCAAGTTGCTTCATCCTCAGAATGGTGCGACCATTGAACCTTGAGAAACTTGATATTATGACGTCGGGTGGTACGTTCGGCCTGATCGAGGATACGAACGGGGTACTCTCGATATGTAAGATTATCTTGGAGATCAAGCGTTTCGTGGTCCACTTCACGGATAGGATCCGAGAAGCAACGCCTGAGTTGAGAAACGTGGAAGACATCGTGAACTCTGGAGAGGTGCGGAGGTAGTTCCAACTGGTAGGCAACTTCTCCTCGTTTGGCAAGAATGCGAAAAGGTCCAATGTAACGAGGAGCCAATTTGCCTTTGATACCGAAACGATGGGTTCCCTTCAGAGGGGTGACCCGAAGATAAGCCTTCTCGTCAACTTCGAAAGTCATAGCCTTATGTTTTCGGTCATATTGACTCTTTTGACGAGATTGGGCTGTTTTCAACTTTTCACGAACGATACGAACTTGTTCTTCTGCTTCCTGAATCATATCCGGGCCAAAGAATTGTCTTTCCCCGGTCTCTGACCAGTTAAGGGGTGTTCGACATCGTCGTCCATAGAGAACTTCAAAAGGGGCTTTACCCAAGCTAGATTGATAGCTGTTGTTATAAGCGAATTCGGCAAATGGAAGGCACTTCTCCCAGTCCATTCCGAATGAGATAACAGAGGCTCGAAGCATGTCTTCTAGAATTTGGTTGACGCGTTCCACTTGACCACTCGACTGAGGGTGGAAAGCGGTGCTAAAGGAGAGACGAGTTCCCATAGCATTTTGGAAACTTTCCCAAAATCGAGAGGTGAAAAGACTTCCTCGATCCGAGTTAATTTCCAAAGGAACACCATGAAGAGACACTATTCGGGAGATGTATAAGTCTGCCAGTTGACTAGCGGTTATACTCTCACGAACAGGTAAGAAATGGGCTACTTTGGAAAGACGATCGACCACGACGAAAATAGCATTATTCCCTCTCTTGGTCCTGGGAAAACCGGTAATGAAATCCATACCAATTTTATCCCATTTCCATTCAGGAATAGATAGGGGTTGAAGGGTGCCAGCAGGCCGTTGATGCTCTGCTTTTACACGACGACAGACGTCGCAATTAGCAATATACTGAGCAATTTCTCTCTTCATCCTAGTCCACCAGAACCTCTGGCGTAGGTCCGGATACATCTTAGTACTACCGGGATGAATAGTGAGAGGAGATTCATGAGCCTCCTTAAGGATTAACTGCCGTAGATGCTGGTTCTTGGGAACCACTAGACGGTTCTCAAAGTACACAACACCATGATCATTTGTGGAGAAACAACTAGCACCTCCGCTAGCAATGTTCTCCTTGATCTTAGCTATTCCCTTATCTCGCTTCTGGGCAGCAATGATTTGATCCGTAAGAGTAGGTTTCGCCACCAAGGTGGAGAGAAATCCTTGAGGAACAATGTGAAGGTTAAGCTTCCGAAATTCCTCATGGAGAAGCGGTTGACTTTGTTGTAACATCAGATTGTTACAATAAGATTTACGACTTAGCGCATCAGCCATGACGTTGGCTTTCCCTGGGGTGTAGGTTATTCCTAAGTCGAAGTCTGTGATCAATTCAACCCAACGTCTCTGCCTGAGATTCAAATCCGGTTGGGTGAAAATATACTTCAGACTTTGGTGATCAGTGAATATTTCGCAACGATTACCGAGGAGGTAATGTCGCCAGGTCTTAAGTGCATAGACTACGGCTGCAAGCTCTAGATCATGAGTAGGATAATTCTCCTCATGTGGGTGCAATTGCCGTGAAGCGTAGGCAATTACGTGTCGATCTTGCATGAGAATGCAACCTAGTCCTTGTCGCGAGGCGTCGCAGTAGAAAACAAAGTCCTTAGAAAAGTCTGGCGGTACCAGTACGGGAGCAGAAGTCAGGCGTCTTTTCAGTTCCTGAAAGCTGTGCTCACATTGTGGAGTCCATTCGAACTTCTTATCTTTCTTGAGGAGTTCGGTTAGGGGTTTAGCAACCTTGGAGAAGTTCTCGACAAAGCGACGACAATAGCTCGCTAAGCCCAGAAAGCTCCGAACTTGCTTGACCGATTCAGGTGGAGTCCAGTTAAGGACGGCTTGAACTCGCTCAGGGTTAACAGCAATACCTTTACCAGATATTACATGACCCAGATAGGTCACTTCTGACAACCAGAATTCACATTTAGAAAATTTGGCATAAAGGCGATGCTCTCGAAGTTTCTGCAACACTAGCCTTAGATGTTCGGCATGTTCTTCCTCGTTCTTGGAGTAGATGAGTATATCATCGAGGTAAACCACGACGAATTTATCCAAATACTCCATGAAGATTGAGTTCATTAACCGAGAAAAGGTGGCTGGAGCGTTGGTTAAACCGAAGGACATGACGGTGTACTCGTATTGGCCATAACGAGTAACAAAGGCCGTTTTAGGAATGTCCCCGTTTCTGATTTTGATTTGATGGTAGCCCAACCTCAAATCCATTTTGGAGAAGACTGAGGATCCAGCGAGCTGATCGTACAGGTCGTTGATCCTGGGAAGTGGATATTTGTTCTTGATTGTGACCAAGTTGACAGGTCGGTAATCTACAACCATCCGGTCCGTACCATCCTTCTTCTTGACGAATAGGATGGGGCAAGCCCACGGAGAAGAGCTAGGTCGGATGAAACCCTTTTTCAAGGACTCATCGAGTTGTTTCTTAAGTTCGGCTAGTTCTAGGGGTGCCATCTTATAAGGTCTTCTAGCAATCGGAACGGTTCCTGGAATGAGGTCTATTACAAACTCAACATCCCTGTCAGGTGGAACACCTGGCAATTCCTCTGGAAAGACATCCGGGAAGTCACGGACTACCGGAACGTCCTCAAGGTCTGGCAAAGGGCTGGCGTTAAGAGAATATAATTGTCGCTTGGCTATTCGGGTCAAGACATTGACTATCTTCCCCGAAGGATGGGTGAGTTGAACAGTCCTAGAGAAGCAATCGATTTGGGCATGATGAGCCGATATCCAGTCCATACCCAGAATGACATTAATATCTGAAGATTTAAGGGCTATCAAAGATGCAAGGAAAACAAGTCTGTCGACTTGGATTTCGTTCCCATGGCTTACTCTAGAAGTTTGCCATTTGGATCCCGGAGTTTGGATTACCATAGAGGTTGGCATATCACCGAATGCGATGTTATGCAAGCGAGCATAATTTTCAGATATAGAAGAATGAGAGGCTCCTGTATCGAAAAGAACAGATGCCGGGTGGCAGTTAACAAGAAGCGTACCGAGAACGACGTTGGGATCCTCTTGAGCTTCTTCGGCAGAGATACAGTTGACATGGCCACGCGAAGCGGTGACCGGTTTAGCATGAAACACTTTCCCTGTCGGCTTGCCACGGCCAACAGCTTTAGCAGATTGATTGGGGTTGGTCTGGGGACACTCACGCATATAGTGACCAGATTCCCCACACTTGAAACAAGTCACGGAACTGGTACGTGGAGGAGCATTGTTAGTTGGACCCCCATAGGGCTTGGCTGGAGCAGACTGTTGAACGGGGCGAGGCGCCTGGAAGGATGGCCTCGGTGTGAACCTGGGTGGCAGGGCGGTGTTGGGTACCCACACGCGGCGCTTCTGAGGACCAGCACCGGATGAGGAACCCGTGTCACGTCCATGCTTGCGTGTTGCGTCATAGTCAGTCTGACCAGTTTCAGCACTGATGGCTTTGTTGACAAGTTTCGAAAAAGATGTGCACTCATGCAGACGGAGGTCACGGCGAAGCTCAGGACTAAGGCCCTTACGGAACCTTGCTTGCTTCTTGGCGTCAGTAGACACTTCCTCAGTTGCATATCGGGCGAGATTACCAAACTCCCTGCTATAGGCATCCACAGAAAGTCGGCCTTGGGTGAAACTGCAAAATTCTTCACGTTTACGGTCCATGAGACCCTCCGGAATGTGATGTTCACGGAAAGCCTCGCTGAACTCAGCCCAAGTAGTGACATGGCCCGCTGGGCGCATAGCTCCATAATTCTCCCACCATAGACTGGCGGGGCCTTCAAGATGATATGCAGCAAAGGTGACCTTGTCAGCCTCCGCTACCAGCGCGGAACGCAGTTTATGGGAGATACTGCGAAGCCAGTCATCAGCGTCGAGAGGCTCGACGGAGTGGTGGAACGTGGGTGGATGCAATTTGATAAAATCACTGAGTGACACCACGTTAGCCCTCTGATGGTGTGCTGTATTCTGTTCAATACGCTCCAACAAACGGTTCGTCTCCCGCTTGTTTCTCTCAGCTTCCATCATCACCTCGGCTAGTGAAGGAGGATGAGGCAGATTTACATCCCTGGCTTCACTGCCTTCGGCCTGCTCTTGAGAAGCAGGGTTAGCGCGCGTGTTGACCATCCTAGGAAATCAAGACATTGTTTTAGTCAGGATGGTAAAATTCCGACATAGGATTTATAATGTAAGAAATAACTCGGAATGCAAGATGATCATCCGTATGACATGGTAGATACAGAAACTGCTTCTTTATTCCATCGTCATACACACCATACAGGGTTTAGTACAAGACCAAACAAAGTACTATTACGGTGAAAAGAGGATTACATCTCATCGGAGACATTCCAAGCTCCTATACATTATTTTTTTACATCTCCGGAAAGAGTACAAACTAGGTCATATCCCACGAGTCACGCGGGACGATAGACGACACAGCTAGTGCGAACTAGTGATACTACCACTAACTCAGACCGATCCGTAGTAGTCCTCGTAAAAGTCACCTCCATAGCCTGGGAGTTCAACATGATCATCCGGAAACAGACGGTCTCGCGGAGCTTGTGGACCATAGGGGCTAGGATGAGGCCTTGGACCAACAAACGGTGGCCTGCGGGGACCGCGAGGTGGGGTGATGCCTCCTACATCACGCCAAACCATCACGTCTGGCAGAGCAGATCTCACAGGATAGAGATCGCGCATATCTGAATATCCAGCTTGCACCGCCGGTGCGAACCGAGTCAAAGTGGCCCAGTGGTCAGCACGGGTGTTGAAGAGCTCTAGCCTTAAGGCCCGATTTTCTCGGTCCTTATCCTCGAGCATCTCAGCAGTGGTGCGAGTCCGTGAATCCTCCTGAGTGGGGTCAGCATAGATAGCCTGGAGATACCCTTGTGCTCCCGGAAGTGATCCTGGCATATACCGGAAATCAGAGTCCCGAAATATACCAGATCTGACTCGCATAATGGTCATCATAGAGTAGGCGGCGTCCTGCACAGCCATCTCAATGGTAACCCCGAGTCCATAAGAGCAGTGAAGAGGCTCGGTGGATCCAGGATAAGATGGAAATATCCTGACAGTGCAGAGATACTGGCTCTGATTAAAATCTCGGAATTGCTCTTCGACCGTGTACTCGAGATACCAGCGATATCCAGCCTCAGTCATTACCCTGACCAACTTAGCAGTATGGCCGGGTACATCTAGGCATCGAGTCAGGCGAACCACTTGATTGAGGTCGCGAGTGGCCATCTGAAAGCACAATCATAATGCAAGGGCATTAGAATTTCTAGCAAAATTTCGGCAGCATAACAACTGTAAATGCTCAAGAAGGATTTTGAGACATTTGACAAAGGATTTCATACACACTCAACATCATCATATCAAAGTTCTGAATCCATTCTGGCAACATAATGTGGTAGTAGAACTGAACTAGGCTGGTAACCATCAAACTTATAAGGTACTACTGATTAGTAACTCGTGATCCTGATAGAGAGAACAGATCCTAATTCCTTAACCCCCGGTGGAAGAATGGACTGACTCAGATCAGAAAGTCATAAGGTAAAGGAGTAAAAAAGAGCCTTACGTTCCATCCCACAAACAATTCCCCTACATATAACTAAAGAATTTCTAGACTCAACATCGACCAGTTTGGCTTGGAGAACCTACAGGCAGTCCGGCTCTGATACCAACGCTGTCAGGACCCCGACTCGATGTCACATCGATCTAGCTGGTAACACCTCATATCACTTTGCGGCCTCACGCACGGTATTCCACGGGTGTCGTCTTACCTTTTCCCGGGACCGTTTGCGCCTTTTGGCTCACGTATATGATAGTGTCGCTAGCATCCATATGATAAAGAGCCCGGGCTGACATGACTAGTCGTAAACCCAAAGTGGCACAGACTTACAGGGACAGGCATCCATGACCCAGCTTCGAACGTGTCGGTCATCAGCAAGTGGGTCCGGGCTGTAGCACTGGGCTAGCAGGACTCCGGTAAACCGGGCTGTAGCGGGCTAACAGGACTCCGGTACTCAAAGCGTGACATTTCCCCGAAGGGACAGACACAGGAACGAAGAAGGACACATGCCGGCCAGCCTAAGTGTTCCAGAGCAGTAGCAAGCTACCATGGCTCAGCGGTAACACTAGGAGACATTTCCCGGTAAGAGAGGCTA